>NC_092642.1:56101591-56458589 GCF_039555335.1 Amphiura filiformis
TGGAAAATAGGAATCTGTGATTGGTTTTTGTCAAAACCTCAAGTGTTCCCTTCATCCAATCAGAATTTTTTTTTCATATTGAACGAAAGCTACGAGTAACACTTCCCCTAGAACAATTTTTTTCATTAGGTCAACAGATTTTTTTTATAGCAAGGTGAATGTGGTAAGGCCCGTACGCAGGATTTCATTTGGGGGTGCTGATTTTTTAAAAAGTGGATTTTCTTCCCAAAATTTGGACCTTTTTGTCAAAAAAAGCGTAAAAACCTGATTTTTTGAAATGTTGGGACTCTTTGTATACTTTTCCAAATTTGGGGGGGTGCGTCGCACCCTGCACTCCGCCCCCCCTGCGTACGGGCCTGAATGTGGTAGGCCTAAAATTAATGATCTGTTGAAAACGACTTATCCAAGCACTTTTTTGACCAAAATGTAGCAGTATAGGGGCCATGCAGCCAAAAGTGCTCTATTCAACGGTTTCATGGGACAGATGTTTCAAATGGACGAATCATATATCAAAATGTTTTGGTTTTCTTTTTAAAGATTTTTTTTAAACTTAATTTTGAATTAAGATGTCATTCAAAAGTACACTGCATAAAATTGTGGTTGATTTGCACAATTGAAGTACAAATATCAATATTATTGTTTTATACCTAAACAAATGCGAGTATCGAATCCAGTGACTTTTCTTCCAAATTTGTCACAGATTTGCTACGGCAAAAAACCCATAAAAAAATGAATTTGCTGTTTCAGCTGACATGACGCGCTAAGAAAAATGAACGCGCGTGTGGGCTTTGAGACATAACATTTTTTTAAGCCTAACTCCAATGAGTTATTAGCTCAAAATGACCATATGAAATTATTCAGTTAATAGCATATATTTTTGGTTTCTTTTTTAGGACATGAAGAGGGGGATCAAAAACATTTTAGACCATAAAAGGCGGCGGAGTCAAAACAAAATCCATCCTTTTTAGGGTATCTAGAAAATTTTGATGTCGGAGGTTTCAACTTTTCTACCCCCCCCCACACACACACACACACCCACACACACAAATATGAACACGCCCTAATATCGAAATGCAATGGATTTTAAGTTTAACGGATTCTAAAAGTTATAAAAGGAAACCCCTATTTAAAAGGACCACACCATGGACCAAACTCTCGGTACATCAAACTGACGGTAACATTACTGTATGCGTGACAACTCAAAATACGCATGCGTTAGATTGAATGCGTGTTTTGTCATACGCGCGTGATTGCTGTTCGCGTATTTGTCTTGACGCGTTTGTATCACAGTTACCCACTTTCATTGTGCGCACAAGATAAAATAAACAAAGGCACATTTCCGCACTATTTTGTCGTAGGTTGCGAAACACTGAGCTATTTTTGTCAGAGAAAAGAGAGATTTAGTAAAAGTTGTGAAAATGCGTGATCAAATCATTGTATACAGCGAACCGGAACAGGTAAGTCAAAGTTGCAGACCAGAATAAAAATCTAACAGTTTTATTATTAGGGAAAAAGATATTAATGACAAAGCGAGATAATGTTGACAGTGTTTCCCATATTGGATGTGCCAACATAATAACTCTGCATACAATATTATGTTTTGTTACTTATTATTTTTAGATCATCTTGGGAGGCAGATTTTGGGCACGTACATTTGTTTTGGGTATAATTATTTTTTCAGTTCATTTAATACGGTTAATACATTTATATGGTTTGTGATATTTACGGATTCGCTTATAGGGTAAAAACTAAACAACCCAGCCCCCCCCAACTCAACACAAAAGTTGACAACCATGAGAGTTACCAAATCTTTCAATCTTTGCAATGATTTTTCATCAAATTTACCCCCCTTTTTCATGCAAAATCGAAGACAAAATTTGCCCCAAAACAACCCCTTTTTTGTTGTAAATTATAAAATAAAACATGATAGGGCCTATTATTCAGTGACAATATTTCATTCTTAGAGCCATAAATTTTCCATAAAATGCTAGCTTTTACTGTCAGATACATGTATGTCCCTTTTTCGACCGAACAAGTGAGGTAAAGCATATGGCATTGGAATGTACTACCGCCGGCGCCAATGCGGTCGTGCTACGGTTCGGTCCTTTGATGTGTGTGTATGACCGTTCCGACCGCCATTTATTCAAAATCTCGGATTTTTGCGAAACTACAGCACCTAAAGTCTTGATTTTTGCAGGGTATCTTAGTTTACTAAAGTACATTACAATTGTGTAAATTTTATACAATATTGAGGGCGTCCTCAATTTAACACAATATTGAGGGCATCCTCCTCAGCAAAAGTCATAGACATGTATACCACTAGTTCGTCTGGGGCAAAAGTTACATGACTTTCAAATGTAAGACCGAGTTGGGTGCCCATTCTGGATGAGATAAATAAATTTAGGTCACTGTATGTTTTATGAAAATAAGATCTCGAATTCATCTAACATGCACACAAACAAGTCTCTGGTCCAGATATTATAGAATAAACTTTAAATGTACGTCTTGAATTCAAAAACAACCTCATATTCTACAAAGGTCAAAGTTTAGCATGATATTGTTCAAGTTGGCCTGTTGAAGTATACAATTGCATTGAGACGATTCTGCCAAACCATCACACATAATGCGTTGTAAATATTGACTACATTAACTTTTTGAATTACATTTATTCACAATATTCATCTCTTTTTTTTCCTTTTACATATGCTGTTACCATGGTTACAGAAGTGTTTCCCACGCTTGAGGTTAGTATTTGAATTCGTTTGAAATTTGAAATCAACATTTATATTAGAAATACAACTTATTAACATTTAGAGCGAGGTACATTTTTGCTGTAACTTTCTATGGTCCGCTCCAATGGGATGAAATTTCTTTAAAAACAAAAGCTTTGTACGATCTGGTTCAAATATACGATCTAATTTCGACTTTGTTTTGTTTTCATGCATTACAGGAGGTTCTTAACGACAGTAACTATGATATGCTTGCACAAAGGCAGCTATGAGTTACCCAACCAAAAGGTCACCCCATCGGGGTTTAATTATGAGGAAGTTAAAGTATGCTCCTGCCACAGGCCACGTTGTACAAATCTGCCTGATCTGGTGAGTACAATCACGGTAGTAATATAGTTCATCAATGCACGTAAGTTGCTGATAGCTAGAATGCCCATATATCAGTAGAAGATAGCTTCTTCATCAATGCCAATATAATAGCTACTTCATCAATGCACAAATCAGTATTAGATAGCTACTTCATCAATGCCCATATCAGAAGTAGATAGCTACTTCATCAATGCCCATATCAGTAGTTAGCTACTTCATCAATGCCCATATCAGTAGTAGATAGCTACTTCATCAATGTCCATATCAGTAGTAGATAGCTACTTCATCAATGCCCATATCAGTAGTAGATAGCTACTTCATCAATGTCCATATCAGTAGTAGATAGCTACTTCATCAATGCACATATCAGTAGTAGATAGCTACTTCATCAATGTCCATATAAGTAGTAGATAGTTACTTCATCAATGCACATATCAGTAGTAGATAGTTACTTCATCAATGCCCATATCAGAAGTAGATAGCTACTTCATCAATGCCCATAATCGATAGTAGATAGTTACTTCATCAATGCCCATTATATCAGTGGTAGATACCCAGCAAACACAAAAACGTTTTAAAAACGTTTTGCATAAGTTATATTTTGGCTTTTGGTTTAGGTAAAAACGTTTTAATAACATTAAAATGTCGGGTTATATAAAGGTCATGATAACGTTTTAAAACGTTTTGTATGAAAACACACTACAACAATATTTTTAATGTTTTCAAAAAATGTTATTGTAAACTATTTTTGCAAACATTTTTGCCAAATATTGTGTTAATACTTAAATAACGTTATGTTAAAATATTTGAACCCAGCAAGCACAGAAATGTTCTTAAAATGTTTTATTCAAAACCTTTTAATAACATTTAAATGTCGGGTTGTATAAAGGTCATGAAAACATTTTTAAAACGTTATTGAAAATATTTTGGGCAAACGTTTTTCGCAAAATATTTTTTCAACCCCAAAATAACATTTTGTTTAGAATGTTTTGTATCAAGTTTTCAAGAATGTATTTGGAATGTTATTAAGACGTTTTTATACCCTTTATTTAACCCGACATTTAAACATTTTTTTGTAAAACATTTTTGTTTGCTGAGCAGTAGATTATCAAAAATGTTTTTAAGGTTATGAAAACGTTTTATACTCTTAATATACCCTTTATATAACCCGACATTTAAACGTTTTCTGACAACCTTTTATAACCTTTTGCGAATGATGTCGAAAACGTTTTGTGTTTGCTGGGTAGCTACTTCATCAATGCTCATATCAGTGGTATATAGCTACATCATCAATGCACATATCAGTAGTAGATAGCTACTTCATCAATGCACATATCAGTATACACATATTGAATGTTTATGAGTACAATGGTAAGAATGTTTTCTTGAGCGCGCAGAGTGCAGATATCCATGGTAGATAGCCACTCCATCAATACCCATAATCGGTAGTAGATAATTACTTCTTCAATGCACATAGTAGATAGTTATATACTTCATCAATGCCCATATCAGAAGTAGATAGCTACTTCATCAATGCCCATATCAGTAGTAGATAGCTGTGTAATTGTGTGAAATTATAATTTTTAGATCAATTTTAATAGCAAATCTTATAATATGGCTTTGATATCGTTTTTTTCCCTTCCGTTCCGCAGGTGCCGATAAAGGCTAAAAAGAGTGTCTCGTTTTACGAGTACGTCAGAGTACGCCATTTTGAGGTTGAAGACACGAAAGAAGAAGCTTTGCTGAAATGGAAGATTATGTCGATAGTTTATGATGAAGAAATTGATGATTATAATTATGAAGAGGATGAAGAAATGAAGGAACTACTTGATGAAATCAACAATTGGTAGTGATCTGCCGGGATGACTGATAGAGAAAACTTCAGTAAAAAGAAACTATACCGACACAGAAAGACAGAAATCATCAGGACCAGGGGGTGTTCACCATGCAGAATGTGTATATATTTCCGTCACAAATTTCAATAAAATAATTGTTAATCTTTTAAATTATTTATGTGATATTACTGATGTTTTATTTTAATTATTGCTAGTAAAGTGTTATGGATAATTAAAATATTCTACAGGGTGGTCCAAAAAAGAACTTGACACAATTTGAAAGCTTAATATCTCAGAGTATAGAGCAGCCATTCCCAATTATGTTACATATTCTAAATATATATTTTTCTAAGAATATGTGGTGAAATGTTAGAGGAAAAGAAGCTACATTAACAAAATGCCAGTAGTTTTACGTTAGAGGATCAAAAATCACTTTGTCCAAACGTAATTCAATGGGATTAAATGCTAGCTGTATAAACGCACAACAGCCTCTTCTGACAATACAGGTACCTTGCTGACACACCCCAGCAAACACAAAATGTTCATAAAACCTTTATTCAAAACGTTTTTATACCGTTTAAATGTCGGGTTATATAGGCCTAAAGGTCATGATTACGTTTTTAAAATGTTATTGTAAAATATTTTGGGCAAACGATTTTTCCAAATATTTGGTCAACAGGTAAAAAACAAGTGTTTTGCATTACCTTGATACAACCCGATATTTAAACGTTTCCTAGTATAAAACATTCTGTGTTTGCTGGGACGTTGCTATCTACTAAAGATAGCTTTACAACTGGCATCTGGATATCTACTGAATGAAGATAGCTTATGCTGGTACCATGATATCTACTAAAGATATCTTATACAGGCACCTTGCTATCTTCTGAAGATAGCTACATACGTTATACAGCTTGCACCTTGTTATCTACTGAAGATAGCTTGCAGTCCCACCATGCTATCTTTTAAAGATAGCTTATACAGGCACGCGGCTATCTACTGAAGATAGCTTCTACAGCTGGTACCTTGATATCTCCTTGAAGATATCTTGTACAGGCACCTTGCTGTCTACTGAAGATTAAATTTTACATCGCAGGTAGGTCAAACTATAGGAGATGAGAAGTATACTTTCTTGTGGTTTTAAACCAAAATTGACCAACTTGTATGCAAGCCACATATCATAGGGAGGTACCAAGGGGAGGGGCAAAGGTACACTGCTATTAAACTTTTGAGATAAAAATTACAGGACTTTTAGGCTTTGACTTAACATACACTTTGTCGGCATAAACATTGAGGGACTCTTTTTATTTCTTCCGAGGTAACAGAGTTTATGTCTTCCATGGGGTGTAAGGATTTTAGACCAATAGCATTCTTTATAAGTCAAATTAATGGACGTTTCAACCTTTACTTTAATTATATAAGTGCTCTTTGCTCGACTAAAATTAAAGTCAAATATTGTTTTCAATTAGTCAGAAAAATACTGATCAAATAATGACAATTAAAGACTCTCAAACTCTTTTTCCTTCTCAACATTGTTGGTGAGACATTTAATAGGCAAGCTGGTCTACTGTTATTCAACATGACACCTTTGGAGGTGCACGGGTAATATAGTTACACAATTATCAAATCACACTCATACCCATTTCCATTTCATGGGTAAATATTTGTTTTCTTTAAATATTATGCCCAGATAGTTTGATTCCATTGAACATCTGTGTCCGACTTGGTGTCCTTTCAAACATCTTGTCTTGCTAATAACTAGTTTTGAAAACAGGTATATTCATAAAATTCTCACATCAGTCTTATTTCATCCTGGAAAGGGCTATTCCAGTTAAAATCCACACTCCCCCTGTGGAAGATTTTGGAAATATCATCCACAGGGGAGTATGAATTTCAAATGGAATGGGTGCATTAGGCAGTTCCATACTCCCTCACTGAGGAAGAGTGAGTTTCAAATGGAGCTGCTAATGTGTTAATTCCATTTGAAATTCATACTCCCCATGTGGAAGATATTTCCAAAATCTTCCACAGGGGGAGTATGAATTTCAAATGGAATGGGTGCATTAGGCAGGTCCATACTCCATCTGAGAAAAATTCAACCTGAATCTTCTCCAGAGGAGAGTGAGTTTCAAATGGAGCTGCTGTGTTAATTCCATTTGAAATTCATACTCCCCTGTGGAAGATATTTCCAAAATTGTTCACAGGGGGTAGTGTGGATTTTAAAACGGAATAGCCCTATTTGCAATATTTTAATTTTACATACTGCAAAGTATTTTTTCGTATTTTTTGTACAGTTGGGTCCATTTCAACTCACTCTGTAAAAACATAATAATGATATGACAATTATTCATGCCTTCCGTTACTTGTGATTTGACTAACACTTCATTTGATAAAAGCGTAACTATATTAACCTCATACCGCACTCCAAAGTCTCATATTTCCATTACACTCTGTGATTGTATAGCACATAAAGACACCGTGTACTGATGGTTTCTAGGTATTCATAATAATACCCAATAGTGTATACCTATCAATAATATATCACAGTGTATACATGTAGTATTGCATGCTTTTTCATTGAACAAAAAAAAAATATATAACGTAACAATGATGGTAAACATAATAAAACACATAACAAAAAAATAACAAACTTTCTGCCTGTTTATATTTCACAAACCCCTGAATATCTGTACAATGGGGAAAATATCATCACAGGCATACAGAAATACATACACCAACATGTGTGTATATTTTTGGTATACTAAATAAATAAAATAAAATTTCAAAACAGTCCAAACACACAGATCTGTGCTAAGGACATATTAACAAAGAACATTTTTTTGTTTTCCGTTTTTTTCCTATCTTTCTGCATGACAAAAAATACAGATATTAAATATATACAAAGTCAGATATGAATACAATATTTCAAAATAGTCCTTACTTTCATATGAATTTAAACTATAGATTTCATCATAACCATTCAGTTGTCGTATGTTCTACAGGCATCATTTTTTAATTTTTGCGTTTGTTGCAATAATATCAATTACAATACTATAATACATCAGTGAAAAAAGTTACGCAAAAATATAGAAAAAATGCGAGGCTATTGCTAGATCTTCATGTTCTATACATGTGTTATATACTTTGGCATATACATACCTTATGTATAGCTTTCATAGCCCAAATTGCAGTTACCATTTTTACATATAGCAACCAATGCTTTGCAAAGACTTACTGTCAATTATTTTAAAAAAAATTCTTGCTACACTACCCCTACCCTCAGAATTTGCTGTCCCTTTGCATGGCCACTTAACTTGCTTGCACTGCAGGCACCCGTTTACTCAATACAAAACATGTACATGGAAAACATGACATCTTACAATAATTGGAAAAAAAATACAAACATTTCAGAGCATGGTCTAAACATAACTATATCCCTACAAATTTAGCTGAAATTCCAACTGAAATATTTCATTTGGTAAGAGCATTACCAACAACTTTTCATCAAAATCATTTCAAAATTTTGTTTATCTACGGACTATAATTCTCCTACAGAGATGGTGTGAATTTCAAATGATGTTACCTGAATGGGTGATTCCATATGAATTCTACACCCTCTGTGTGGGAGATTACGGTCATGTCTCCCACAGGGGGTGTATGGATTTCAACTGGAATAGCCCTCGTGAAAGAATGTCGTAAAAAGGATAATTTATTTAGCTAAACAAATGACTGTTTGCGTGACTATTACGATGTTGGTATCAACGAGATAACTCTTACTATAGCAATATACTCCACACTGCTAACAGAAATACAACCTACGAAAGACAAATCAATCATATCAATCTTCTTGGCTCTTATATTCACCCACAAATGCGACGCTATTTTGCAGCAATACATTTTCACATACATTATGCACTCGGGGGCGCTCACATATTTGTAGTTATACAATACTTGCAAAGATATCTCCCTATTATACATAGTTCATATGGTGTAATACTTATTTGATAATAATGCCTTTGATTGTGAAAGATACAGTACACGACATAGTGGGAATCATTTCTGTTGAGTGCAATTTTGTGCCTTAACAAAATTTAACTTTGTTACACAACCCCCACCTTCATAGTATGCTGTCCCCAGACTTATTAGAAGTATGACTTGTTTTGCCATTGCTGTATCCACACATTTGTGTCCAACTAGGAAGTACCTTATGAAACAATCTACATGTGGTTCTTATAAAACACGGTACTCAAAACGTTTAACTTTGTTTGTCATTAATTTGACATTTTTTACAAAGCATGTCTGCAATCTGACAAAAAGTGCATTTCCCATTCTCCATTGGGCTATATTTCAATTTAAATACACACATACACTCTCTGTGGAAGACATGACCGTAATGTTCCACACACGGGGTGCAAATTTCAAATGGGGTTACCTGAATGGGTGACTGCATTTGAAATCTACACCCCGTGTTTGGGAGATCAAGGTCATGGTCATGACGCAGCATGTAGGTGTAGGGATTTCAACAGGAATAGACAACGGTTTTCTGCTGCAAGTTTCCCTTCCCCATTTGAAACTGGAATTGAGATGGCATCTTCCAAAGGGGGCATGTGGATTTTAAATGGAATATCCTAATGCACACCATGTCAAACTACGTACAGGCCTTAATACTACAGATTTTGTTTGTGCGATTAGTATGAGCACTACCTGCCGATCTAACATTGCCTCTGATTGGTCAATTACATGATATTTTCATTTTAATCACCAATCAGAATGGATCACCAATCAGAATTGAAAACAATTCACCTCAATTTTTTTGTGTGGTGAAATTATTCTAACAATGTTGCTAATTGGTCCAATTGATAAACTTCTTTTTGGCCAATCAGCAGGTAGTTCTCATGGGTTAACATTTCACACCTGAAGTACCTACCGTATTGCTGAGGCTAATATGTAGTAAACAAAATTTAAAAAAATACTGAGTACTTGAGAAAGAAGTGGCATAAGCTCTTCCACTAGCTATTCATACACCCCTGTGGAAAACATGACCGTAGTCTACCACACAGGGACTGTGAATTTCAAATGGTGTTACCTGAATGGGTGACTCCATTTGAAATCTACACCCTGTGTGAGAGATTAAGGCCATGTCTCCCACAGGGGGTATATGGATTTCAACTGGGAGAGCCCAATCTGTACTTTAGTGTACTGAGCTGGGTCGTAAGCATAGCCTTGTAATACCGACACACATACAAGCGTTTTACAACATGTGTAACAAACGGACCAACAGTTACCAATTAACATTACCCCAGTCCCAGAACAATGCCAAATATGGAAAGTATGACCTTTGAACTTGACTGCACAGTAGTATGTGGTGATCACTGACGAGAGAGATATAGACGGCGTACAACCAGTCAAAGCCCCAGTGCATTGTATGACGCGAGTTCTCGCATATTCATGAGGGCCGTGTCTAACAACCACGCCAGCGTTACGTGCCTTCACGTATACGTGATAGACCGTCAAAATATGCCGGAATTGCGTAGTGGTCTCGCCCGTCGCATTTCATGGAACAATCGGCCCTCATTATCCGGCGATGCTGAGACTTTGACTGATTGCACGCGGTCTGTATCTCTCTCATCTGTGATGATGATCTACTGTACATGTCAACAAATCACATTTCTTACAGAATTGCAATTGTCAATATCCCTGCGTCTTCAATATTCAACATCAGATGTTCTTGAAATGCCCATAATTTATAGTTTATGAATCTATATAACATTAATCTATAAATACGATAGCTCCTATGTTGCATTTTGATGTGGTGGTCTTGTCCATAATCACTGGAAACTGATGGGTACCAATCATTTTGATACAGCATGTACTCTTGGATTTGGATAGGGCTTTAGAATTTGGATCATACCCATTTGGAATTTAACCCACAAGAAAGTTAACTCCCACAGTGAAGGATATGGCCCCAGCAGGCATGGGACTACGCATTTATGAAAAAGTCTGGAAAAGCGCGTAAAATTGGACAAAAACACCTGAAAATGGGCTGAAAATAAATAAAACTGTGGGAATTTTGACATCAAAAAAGACTGGTTCCAGTATTTCCACTGGAAAATCCCATGCCTGCCCCAGGTATTGGGCACATGTACTAGACACATGTGAAGACCAAATTGACCACATGAGAGATAATGTGATTATATCTTGTGCATTTTCCTATGATTATGAAATACTCATGTTCCGTAATTTTGCATTCTGCTGGACTGCATATCAGTTGATCCTTTGGCCGCCTCCTTAACCCCATGAGAACTACCTGCCGATTGGCCAAAATGAATATTGTGTCCAATCTTGAACCAATCAAGGAGGGTATTAATAAGATCATTGGCAAATGCAAGTTTGACCATAAATAGTTTAAAGCCTAGTCACAATTGGCCAATTGAAATGAGCATTTCAAGTTATCAACCAATCAGAAATGCTGTTAGATAACCAGTAAAAAATAAAAAAATAAATAAAAACGGTGGCTCAGTGGTTACGGCCTTGGACTCATAATCCGAGAGCTTGCTCGACGTGCGTGGGTTCGATTCCCGTCCCACCACCGTGTTGCGCCTTTGGGCAAGGCGCTTTGCCTCGCTTGCCTCACCCCACCCAGGTGCAATGGGAAGCTGTTAGGGGTAGTCCCAGTCGTTGTACTGATGGACCCTGCGCCACTTGTAGGCTGCAAACGTGGTTCCGACATATTCTAATAACGGCGGAATAAATGTAAAGCGCTTTGAGGCTGTTTACGGCATAAAGCGCTATATAAATATCTACATTTATTTAACCAGTAGTGTCCAGGGGGTTAAGAAAGTACACATTCTCTAGATAATTGTTTTTAAGCTTTTTAAACAAGCTCTATTTCTGTCATAGTGAAAATTTCATCAGCAAATTATTTTTTGTTCACCATATTTATTCTTGATTTCATCTATTAAATAATATAAGTTCACTTTAAAATTACAACAATTATTAACACTGGCCTTCCTTTCATCGATAAATACTAGTCCAGTTAATTCTTTATACATAACAGTTTATTCATTTCGTTAATTTCATTGATTAAAAAAATTAATTTCTTGATCATTTTCACTCCAGTATTTCATATTGGCAGAGCACACACCTCAATGGGCTATTCCATTAAAAAAAAACACCCTTGAAGATTTTGGACCACATTTTAAGTATTTGCTATCCACAGATCCAACACTTTTCATCCAAAAACAGTGGAAAAGGTGTGAAAATAAATTTTAAATTTCAAACCAAATTTCCCAAATAGGGGCCAAAAATTGTCCTGGATTTCATTTTTCCCCACCTGAATTCAGTTATTACAATTGAAATGCATACACCCCCTATTGAAGACACAACCTTAATGCCCATACTGGGGTGTAGAATTCAAATGGAGTCACCCATTCTGGTAACTCCATTTGAAATTCACACTCCCTGTGTGAGAGATAAAGGTCACATATTCCATAAGGGGGCGAATAGCCCATTTTCAACAAAACTTCCAGTTTCAACTGGAAGTGAGATGAGATACAGCAGTGTGATCTTCCACAGCAGGGGTGTGGATTTCTAACGGAATAGCCATCTACCAAAAACAAACTACAATGTAAAATTCTGACTTGGACCCAAAGCACATCAACCAATGCATACAAATTGTGTTACAAAATTATTAGGAAAAAACTGAGTCAAATTAGTAGTAGTATATTGCCTATCGAGGGCTATGGTAGTAAAAAGATGCACCCATTTATTATTGCACATCTGTGTATTGATTCAAAGATTATATCACCCATAAATGAGAACCACAAAATGATAAATGTTCACAGCCCTAATTTGGTAAAAGGGTGTATCTCATACACACTACAGACCATTCGCAACCAAAGTGCCTGTGTTTTGTATACTGTAAATTCTCGCATATTCATGAGGGCCAATTGTTCCATCGTGCCTGGTCTAACAATCACGCCAGCGTTGCGTGCCTTCACATATACGCGACAGCTTTGCGTGTCTTCGCGTTTACACGAAAGACCATAAAAATATGCGGTATGTGTGTAGCAGTTTCGCCTGTTGCCTTCCATGACACAATCGGCCCTCATTATCGGGTGATGCTGAGACTTTGACTGTTTGGATTGTTATCTCTTTCGTCCATGAATAGAAGATACACTCTGTAGTGTGGCAAAGCTATGTTCCCAAAGCAAATTAATATCAGCATGATATACCGATTTTCAGGCGACGAAAAAAAAGAAACTCTGTTCTACGGGTGGACGGACCTTTCAAGTCGGGTCGTTCGGTCGGCCTTTTTTTCCTTTTTTCTTTTTGAAATGACAAAAAAACCACCAAAATCTGTAAATAATTTGCAATTTGAGAAAATTTAAAAATTTTTTTCGAAATTTGGGTCGTTATTCATTTGTACAGGAAAATTTTTTCCCCAATTTGTTCAAAATCTGGGTCGGTCAGGCCCATAGAACAGGGTTTTCTTTTTTTTCGTGGCCTTATGGGAAAATATTTGCTGGTTCAATCATCAGTGGTCTAAAGTGGAAATTAATCAAACTGAAATAAATACCTCAACCTGAAACCATCACATATTAGGGATGTCTCCAAAACCAAACCACCTGTCGACCTCTGGCACCCTGGCAGAAACAGCCATTGGGACTGGTTTGTATTGTTCGGAACAAAAAAAAAACACAGTTGAACGGCCGGCTCTGCCAGGATGCAGGTAGACAACTGGTGGTTGGGTCTTTGAAATCATCCCTTGCGTAAACACCATCATTGACCTTTCGTCGTTGACTTGATGGAATTCCACCTTGTCAAAGACATGTTTCGGTTGCAACATTGTTTTTGTTTTCCTGTGATTAATAAGCAAGGTTAGTGCAATAGCTGCCTTATAGACATTTCACAATTTCTGCATTTCTATATTGTACACATCTCAAAATATACACCAGGAAGCTATTGCAGATGGGAGCTTTTTGCACTAAGCCCTCAAAATGCGACTTCTGGTTGACAAGAATATTATTTCATGGTAGGCTAATAAGCTCTTAAATCATCACTAAATATTTGCACTATACAGCACCAAAGTTCACTCTGCTCTGACACCCTATCTTGTCCACTTCATTAGCTAGTGAGTTGGGTGATAGCTTTGATAAACCAAACATACACATGCTGACTTATGCTGGTTTCATACTTTCTGCCGCTTGCCGCTGAGCGGCGTGACGCTTCATCATGCCGCTTGCACTTGTCTGCAAGCGGAGCGGCACACCGCTGAGCGGCAGCGGCGTGACTCTGAAAGCCACTCTTGCCGCTCAGCACCGCTCCAAAATCGTATTTTGTTCTCCTACGTCAGAGCGGCACCGCTCCGAGTTGACTTGAATTCAACTCCCAGGGGTGCTGCCGCCGCGGCAAAGCGGTGGGGTGATCGATATATCGGCTTGCCGCTGGTCACCGCTAGCGTTTTTGGTGCGATTGCGCAGTGAAGTAAAATCACCTTCAGAGCGGCAAAGCGGCAAGCGGCAGGAAAGTATGAAACCAGCTTTAAAGCTTTCATGGGTTAGTCCATTTGAAATCCCCCTGTGGAAGAGTGAACTAAATTCTTCAACAGAGGGAGTGTGAGTTTAAAATAGAATAGACAATTGGATAACATCTGCTTGAAATACTCACTCCAATTGTGGAAGATATGCTGGGGGAGTATGAGTTTCAAAATAATTAACTGTAGCCAATTCCATTTGAAAAACATACTCCCTCTGCAGACTTTTCTTAAATCTTCAACAGGGGTATGATAGCTTTTAAATGGAATAGCTAACCTTTTATACAATATTTTCAAACCTGATTTTTTGGTCTAGCTTACACATGTTTCCAATCATTTATGCGAGAGATAACAGAATTGAAATTGGACAGAAATCGTTCATCATGGCTTTAGGGGCTGTGCAATAATTATGAGCCCTGGGGGAGGGTAAAATGGGGGGGGGGGCAAGAAATTTTTGGCGAGCCAAAAAAGGGGGGGGGGCAAGCAATTTTTGGCAAGCTGAGAGGGGGGGGCAAGCGATTTTTGGCACACATTCATGGGGCGCCTTTTTAATAAAACGCTCTAAAAAGGCTTAGGAAAACAGTACGGAAACGCTTAAATATGCAAATTTTCCTGCTCGCTGCGCTCGCAACATGTATATAGACCATTTAAGGTTTGTAAATTGGGATCCCAAAAATTTGGCATGTACAAGGGGGGGGGCATAGATTTCTTCCCGGGCCGAGCGGCGAGGGGGGGGCAAGCGATTTTTGGCAGGCCGAGAGGGGGGCAAGCGATTTTTGGCGAGCCGTTTGAAATTTTACCCCGGGGGCTCATAATTATTGCACAGCCCTTAAGTCATGCACATCAAATATTGATAATCAACCAACGGAGACAAGCTTTTCCATTATGTAATTGGGCTATTCCATTTAAAATCCACACTACCCCTGTGGAAGATTTTGGGAATATCTTCTACAGGGGGAGTATGAATTTCAAATGGAATGAACATATTAGGCAGCTCCATTTGAAACTCCCCCTCCGTCTGTTGAAGATTCAGGTTGAATTTTTCTCAGAGGGTGTATGAAATTCAAATGGAGCTGCCTAATGGGTTCCTTCCATTTGAAATTCATACTCCCCCTGTGAAAGATATTTCCAAAATCTTCCACAGGGGTAGTGTGGATTTTAAATTGAATAGCGCATTGCATACCTACTGGCGCCAAAACTGTTTATGTCAAGACGAAAACTTCATGTAGCATGAGCACCTGAATAAAACCAGAATATATAGAGATGAGGTGACAGCAATAGGCACTTCCAGTTGAAATCCATACACCCCGTATGGAAGACATGACCTAAATCTCCCACACAGGGAGAGTTACCCAAATCTGTGATTCCATTTAAAATCTACACACCCCTGTGGGAGATTAAGGATGTGTCTTCCATAGGGGTGTATGGAATTTAATAGCCCAATGTTTAAACCAGGGGTGACCAACCTGCGGTCCTCTCGATGTCCAGTGCTGTCTGCAAAGCCTCTTTTTACAAAAAATAATAACATTATAAATATATAAAACAAAATTTAGCAATAACATTGTATGCGGCTCGTTAAACTGTCTGAAATTTGCAATGTGACCCTCTGGTCCAAAATGGTTGGCTACCCCAGGTTTAAACAAAGCAACTGGTCTATTGATATGCTTGAAAGAACAGCATATGACCATTTCATTGCCTAATATCTGATTTTTTTTTAGAATCAGTCCTCAACAAAACATGGATGTGTGCACTTAATGATGGGCAAAAGACAACTGCAGACCGACTGCGGAAGTGTGATGCCAATTTGATGTCACTTTAACTGCTGGAACCAATCCATTTAAAATCCACACTCCCCCTGTGGAAGATTTAGCTGAAGTCTTCCACAGAGGGAGTATGGGTTTCAGATAGAATAGACAATTGGGAAACTGCCTGTTTGAAATACTCACTCCAGTTGTGGAAGATATACACAATGCCATATACAGGGGGAGTATGGGTTTCAAAATGAGTAACCCTAGCCAATTCCATTTGAAAAACATACTCCCTCTGTGGAAGGCTTTTCTTACATCTTCTACAGGTATACAGATTTCAAATGGAACAGCCCTATAAACATATCACCTTGCAATATTCTTCAGCTAGATTACTAACAATTTCATATTTTGCTGCAATTTTATTTTTTATATTTTTATCATAAGTGGTTTATAATAATTTTAATTCATATCATTTTAAATATCTATATTGTAACACTTTGGTGTACTCTGTTTGACCCCTCGGCTAAACTGACACACACAGACATTTCATAAATAAAATTTGGTGTGCATTATGCAGATTTTCTTAATTAAGTACAGTTTGGCTTCCATACACACTTGTATTATTACGTCAGCAAAATTACGAGGGCAAATTGAAATAAAATAGTTGCCCTATTGGTGGTTCCCAATTCAATTTCTGACTGGGAAAGCTGATTCTACAGAGACAAATACAACAGACAATATGCGGAACCCTGAATAAATAAGGTCATTTTATAAAGTTATTCTATTCCTATTAAAAGATGCTCTTTCATTTATAAACATGTCACAAATAGTGATTACTCCCCTTTACTCAGAGATAATAACTCAAAATCTATGCATCAAATTTCAAAACTAAAATAGCAAAGAAATCAAATTTTGTTCAGTATAATAGCAGTGTTGCCAAAACTTTTCAGCACCAAGGCGCGTTACATTGGTTCGCCAGGCTACAGTAAAGGAGTCTCAAGTAGCCCAATTTTTAAGCGATCAATACTGGATATCTGGGCAGATTGACCCGAATTTAGAATGCAAATCACCCAATAGGGCGGAAAAGCACTTGACTTCAAAACTTACATAAAGTACATAAAGTGGCACATTCTTTTGAGTAACGGCAAGTGATTGACAAGGAGCCCAATTGTGCGCCTAAGGTATTTTCTTGCAAATGCTGGTCCAGTGCCTGGTCATTGGATTGTTCCAGTTGAAATCCATACACCCCTCTATTTGAAACTGACACCCCCTGTGTGGGATATTAAGATCATGTCTTCCATAAGGGGTGTATGGATTTCAACTGGAATAGCCCATTTTTGAGAACGTAATGGTACATTGGGTTGAGTAGCTTTTCAGCACTATTTTTGAATCTGCTTTTTTTTCATTCAAAGGTTCACCACGGCAACCCATTTTGAGCTGCCCAGACTTAATGATGTATCAAAATTTGCACAACAAAACTGGGTTTATTTTTGCTATTTCAAATTTAAATTTGATACATTGATTTAGCGTTATTAATGGGGTGGGGTGTAATTACAGTTTATGATGTGCTTGTAATAAAATCATTTATATAAACTGTGTATTGTAACTGGTGATTAATACTGTTTTATTCATCTATTTCAATGGCCTCTCCAAATCCTATTCATCCACACACATATATATGTGAAGTGTTAAATAAAAAAAGTACTTCATGTTGGCAGAGCTGATTTATAATGATAGGTGCCAAATTACCTTGCAAAATATTTGGTTTTCACTTTTTTCATTGAATCTTGAAAAAGGAGCTTCAATTTCAATTTTACGCTTCTTCCTTCACTCATTAACAGCGTATAAACAGAACCACTCCTTGCTCATGGTGCATAGATGCATCGATGGCACAACCCAATGGCTGCCATCTTGGATAAGCGAGTGAAGGAAATCATATAGATGAGTTGACCTGAATGTTTATCAACAAAGGCAAGGGACTGGTATATTGATATGCTTGAGCAAACTGCATACAGCCACTACACTGTTCAATATTGTGATGTGGCGGGGGGGGAAGGAACACTGGGAATTGTGATGATTTGTACGCATACTGCTAGCCAATGACGTTAGAAGTCAACTAATCTGTACTACGATTACTTCATAAGCATTTCAAATGATTATACCTCATTTCTCATAAATAAGATTTTAAATTCACCATACATCCAAGATGGCCGCATCTCATGCACACAAGGTGTCAAATTGTGCTCGTTTTTCATTCTACCAAATAATCCCAACCCCATGGGCACTAAGAAGTACTTTGATTGGTTACAAAGATGGGTATATCACGTATTGAGCCAATCAGAGATATGTTAAATGACGAGTATTAGGCTTAAAATTGAAGAGATCTAAAAGCTTTATTCTGATTGGTTACTTAGATGATTAAATCATGAAATTAACCAATCAGGGGCTCTGTACGAAAATCAATACTCTGATTTGTGTCCAACATAACTATGACGTACACTTTCATTTAACACACCACATTGTATAATTTTTGCCGCTTTTAAAGCTCATGAATGTTTCAATTTCAAGGCAAGGAATCACATGTCTTAATAGGATAACAATTGGAAAAGGATTTAAGTTATAACTGACCATGTCTACTTGTTTATCAATACACACAAGTTCATTAGTGAACACGTATCTTTCAAGTTGCAATTCTAGGCATGAGTAGACTATTCCACTTGAAATACATACACCCCCTATGGAAGACATGACCAGAATCGTCCACACAGGGAGTGTGAATTACAAATGAGGTTACCTGATTGGGTGGCTTCATTTGAAACCTACATCTACGTGTGTGGGAGATTAAGGTTATGTCTTCCATAGGTGGTGTATGGATTTCAACTGGGATAGTCAATTCTGAAGAATTCTGGTATGTGTCCTAACGTATCACAACCTTTTGTGTAAGAGAATAGGGCCTTGGGGTTAACATGTATACCAATACTGAATGTTTATGAGCACAATGGTAATAATATTTTCACAAGATGCAATATGGACTGTTCCGTTCATCAGAGCCCAGCTGAGATGAAAGGAACAGTTCATATTTCACCAGCTGAAAATATGATTTCCAATTTTAACAAACACAGACAATCAATATTTGTTTTATATAAGCGAGTGGATTACTACTTTTGCTTCCCTGGGACATCCGAAGTGACACCCGGCTGGACAACCAATCACCTGCATCATAAGATAAGCCTACAACAACACAGTGGGGACCAAAGATAATTTGCAAAAATGATATCATACCAGTAAAATTCCATAAAAAGATTAATTTGATTCTTACAATTTGAGACAAAATTTTACACTTAGATACAAGAGATACACAGACAGACACACAAACAGACAGACAGAGAAAACTAAATATAAATATAGAATGGAAGGGTTATTTAATGACAAGTACAAATGTCTCAAGAAATTCATTTGATTATCAATTAAATATAAGAATTGACAAACATAGTATTTCGAGAAAACTTTATAATTTAAAAAATAGGAATTTATGGTCCCCCTATATGGACAAATTAATAGACCCACTGTTAAAGCTCATATCAAACTTTTCATTTTTAAAATGGAGGTTGATATTTATTTACACAGCTCTGGCCCAATAGAATCCAATTTGAATTAACCCCATGGGGACTCCAGGCCAAATTACCAGCCTCTGAGAACAATTGTGATTGGCTACAAAGAGGCCTATATCATATAATGAGCCAATCAGAGATAAGAAAGACCCAGAAAAAGCTTACAAGTGAGAAGCGATCTAAAAGCTCTCTTTTCATTGGTTACTCAGATGATGACATCATGTAATTAACCAATTAGGGGTAGTGTAGTATAAAGGCAGTAGCCCCCATGGGGTAAAGCACCTTAGAAATATTTGGGCAAGGTATTTTGTTCCTTTAACATAGGTTTCGTCCCCTTTGTTCACCCCCCCCCCCCCCGTCTCAAATTGATTTTGAATTTTTCCATATTTATTATGAATTTTGAATTTCGGCCATGTCAATCCTGAAAGTTGCCACAGAAATTACAGAAGAATATTAAATAGCACCTTCAAAAGAGTGTAAGCATCTTGTCACATGTTGTTGGTGATTAACCACTTGTACATATATCTAATCAAAGAATTTGAGGCTAAACAAAAGAACCAAATGTGAAATGCATTAATTTATATTTTTAAACATAAGCAATGAAGAATCAGGCGGCCTATATGCTTCACCCTAGCAGGGAGTAAGACAATACGAGACACAAATAATATAATGCGGAAATAAACAATGCAAGATCAAGAAATGTAACTTTTCAGGTCACAATTTATCCTAAAATATGCCTCAAAGATAACATATTGATGGTCAAGTCAATTATAAAATAGGTTTAATAGAAATATTTTCAGCAAAATGTTTTGCCTAAATTTGTTTTTGCATGAAAATAACCATTTTTACTGGAGTTTTCAACAACAAAAATCAAAAAGCTTAACAATTTCTCACAAAAACAACAAAAAAGCCGAAATGCTCACTGCCTACGAGAAACAAACTATTTTTATAGCCCGATCATCAAGCTATTCAAGTTGATATCGATACATCAATTATGGAAGACATGACCTTAAATCTCCACACAAGAAGTGTGAATTTCAAAGGGGGTTACCTGAATGGGTGACTCCATTTGAAAATCACACCCCCTGTGTGGGAGATTAAGGTCATGTCTTCCATAAGGAGTGTATGGATTTCAACTGGAATAGCACATTATCTCATAATTATGTAAGCTAAGCAACTTTTTAAGGTTCCCATAAACTGACAATGTTGGGCAGGAAAAACCTATGTGTCATTGGCCCCTGATCATGTTTGAAGCAAATCCTCTTATGCACTCTGTTGGCAGTTTTGTTTTAAACATGTTCAGGGCAAAAAACACCAAAAGTTTTTCCAGCCCAATAACGAATGTGTTCTTTTATTTGCTATTAATGCATTAAATTAACTAGTTAATTAAAAATTGATTTGTAATTGACAAATGTCATGAAAGAAGATGTGTACACATGCCAGGATCATATATCTATGTTAGCATCTAACATAATAAATCTCCCTCACACAACTGAAGGAAATAACACCCTCGGAGATTGTCAGAATCCATGCCCCAGATTGCAACTTGAAGACAACTGATGTTCAATAAAACATTTTTGATCACACAAAATAAATAATTATATAATATAATTAATTCAAAGAGTTGCTAGATAGGAAAGACTCTAGGAGTCCGACGTAACACGGTTTTAAGAACAAACGGTATCAGTTGGCTCTTTTTCATATAAGTAAACATTTCATGAATAAATAGCACCCACATCTACACGCACGCACGCACTCACTTTCAGATGGCACTAGAGAAGGGTTATCATTCTCATCTATACTGCCAAAGTCCCGCCATTCGCCATTAGTATTAACAGTTCCAAAAAGAACCGATACCACTGTATATGGATATATAAGCTATTTATAAGTCTATCTATACAATAGTTCCTATGAAATGGCGTACGAGTGAACTTTGGCAGTGAGAATGATGAAGTCATAGTCAGTGCTGTAGCTGCAGCTCCCGCCTCGTGTCGTCGTTCGAACTGAGCACAACTTGTGATTGTTCCGTTAACCCTTGCGTCGTCTGTAACCTGATTGGCTGCCCCTGATGGTGATGTTGCTGCTGTAGTGTCAGCGCGATTGCTTGCGGTAGCACCGTCTGAGGAGGGGGCGGTGTGCCTTTGCTACCCTGTTCCGTCGTGGCGGTGGTTACAGTCAGAGCACCTTGCATGACGGCGGCGGCGGCAGCGCTGCCCGTCGGGGCCTGCTGCACTGGAATGCTATTAAAGATCTGGTTTTGAAGGATGGGGACAATCTTGCCTTGAGCGTCTCTCGCCACCAGGTTGGTGAGTAGCTGCTGCGTTGTGAATGGCAGATGGTGGACTTGTGGGGGCGCTGGTGCAGGCGCAACCGGTTGCTGCGCTATCATCTGCTGCTTCCTCTTATGAGAACCAGACCGTGATGTGCCGCCTTTACCTGGGGGTAGGAACAAAGAAATGGGATAAACATCAGGAAAAACATTTGGCAGAGTGTCACAAATCGACGGGTGAGGGCAAGATGGCAGTATCTGCACTAGCTGCCCTATAGACATTTGACAATTTCTACATTCTGTATTGTACACACCCAAAAAAATGACACATGGCAGCTATTGCAGCTGGGACCTGATTGCACTTAGCTCCTCCCCGCAAAGTTTAAGTGACCGCTTATGGGTTCGAATTTCTACCAGCCTAATCATGAAGCTCCTGTGGCCCAGTGGTAAAGGCACAGGTCTCGTAAACCTGAGGTCCTGGGTTCGATTCCCAGGCGGGATCACTTTTTCTACTTGCCTCCTTTATTATTTGTGACGGCGAACCTGGTGAAAAATTATGTTTATTTATATAATTCCCGTCGATCATGCCACTGTTTTTCCATGTTCAGATTAATCCTGAAAACTTACATCCCTGGATTATGTCTTCCATCACTACTTCAAAAGACAGTCCTGTTGGGCTGTTCTAGTTGAAATCCATACACCCTGTATGTTAGACATGACCTTAATCTTCCACACAGGGAGTGTGAATTTGAAATGGGGTTACCTTAATGAGTGACTTCATTTAAAATCTACCCCCTCCATGTGGGAGATTAATTAAGGTTATGTCTTCGACAAGGGGTGTATGAATTTCAACTAGAATAGCCCAAATTCAAGCTTTCCTTTAGCTTACCAGTTTGGCTGACCCCGATAAATGTTTGGTGGCTGACAACGCCGCTACAAGGTGATGCCTCCGCCGACCCCGCACCGCCGGGCGAGGGCGTGCTGTTTCTGCTGGGGCTGATGGCAGTCTGGACGTGGTTGACGGCCACCGCTGTCGGCGTGCTGGAGGGGAATGGTTTGATTGCCACTGTTGGAGATGGAATGATACCGTTGTGCAGTGGTGAGGCAAGTTGAGGGCTGGAGGAACTCTGCAATACAATCAATAGAAGAGTTAATATCGTCACTGGGCGGGAAAAACCACGTATGTACTTTTTGCCCTTGAACATGGATAAAGCATTGTAGGTGTAGACTTTATATTGAATGGTTTGCTTCATCCATGTTCAAAGGCCAAAAGTACATGCAGGAAACACCTCATAATTACTTTTGGCCCTTGAACATGGATAAAGCCTTGTAGGTGTAGACTTTATATTGAATGGTTTGCTTCATCCATGTTCAGGGGCAAAAAGTACATATGAGGTTTTCCCCGCCCAGTGACGATATGCAATATATCCAATGGCTGTCTTGTGAATGTATGTTTTGTATTTCTGTTGAAATTCTAGGTCATAACAAGCTTTGACTCAAGTTTGGTTGCAATAGGGTTTTAATCGTTCATGTGAGACCAAATATTTGATGCAAAACCTTAACATACAGCCATACATACTGCAGAATTATAAATTAGGACTGGCAAGTGCCTCCTGAATATTCTTCCGGCCGACACAATAAGTAAATGGATGCTTGGATGCTAATGTTTCAAGTTCAAACACTAAAAAAAACATTTTTGCAACCAACTGACCCAACTCTCAATATTGTTTTCTGCACAAGCAAACTTTCACCATTTTCCTAGCCTTATATAGGGAACAACCCATAAGATTGATGAGTCCTCAAATGAAATTAGTTTTGAGAAAATTGGCTTAAACATTAAACACCCCCCTCCATCAAAACTGGTTTAATTTATAGGATATCATTGATCTTTTTGTTTGTTCTCATAGAGAACCCTTATGAGGGGGCTATTCCAGTTGAAATCCATACATCCATCATGGAAGACATGACCTCATATCTTCCACCACACAGGGATGTGAATTTCAAATAGGGTAACCTGAATGGGTGACTCTATTTGAAATCTACACCTCCTGTGTGGAAGATTTCTGTCACATCTTTCATACGGAATGTATGGGTTTCAACTGGAATACCCCAATGCTACTTACAGGTCTAAGCATCGGACTAGCTACACTGCTGGCAACAGGGCTCGGTGCTGGCTGTGCTAAGATCACCCCCGTACTGGCAATGCCGACATTCCCGCCACCGCTGCTACTAGTGTTATCCTGAGTAAAATTATCCACCATTATTGGGTGTGGTGCAACAGTCACTGTGTGGGCCAATGCCCCGCTAGTATTTCCACCTGAATGTTTCCGGGATTTGGATTTCGAGGCCGCCCCGGCACTTGCCGGCCGCGACTTGATGTTCATTTTGCCATCGTGTTGCAGTGCAAGAGGTCCCAGATTGCTTAATAATACTGGTGTAGTTCCCATTGCGGTATTCAGAATCGGCACGGTGATCGTGCCGGAGGTTGGGTGCGTTACTATTGTCCCGGTGGTGCCACCGTTTACGCTTGCTTCGACGCTGGTCACGACAAATTGCAAGTTCTTCAGGAGGTTGGCGTCGGTGATGTTGCCGCTGGCATCTATACCGACGATACCCCTCCCAACTAAATCAGCTGCCTGCAGTCCGCTATTGGTCACAAACGAATAGGTTGCATTCGACATTGGAGCAGAGCTTATTGTCACTACAGGATTGGCACTGGAAACTGATAACACACCCTGCATCATTGCAGCACTGCTTACATTGGTCCGATTCTGAGCTCCTCCTTTGCCTCCGCCGCTCCCGCTTTTCTTGCGAGATTTTGAGGTTTTGGGCTGCGTGGTATTTCCAGAAGATTTGGCAGTCCTGTTAGCACCAGCCTGTTTGGCAGAGGATTTCTTATTACCAGTCGATTGTCCTTTGCTCACACTGTTATGTACCACTGAGGAGGAAGTTTTGCCGCGGATGCTTTGCCCGGTGTTACTCTGCCGGATGCAGCTCCTGAGGCGGCCGCAGGCATGACCCGAGCGGCGCCGGCGGTCAACGTGACCGTGGATGCAGCGGTGTACGTTGTGGGGACGGAGATGATGGTCGAAGTTGTACTAGTGTGAGATTGCATATTAGATACTGCGTTGTTGTGGAGGTTGTCGCTGTTGGCGATGACATGAGATGATGGCGTGAATCAGCCGCAAAGCACATTTTCCTGAAAGATGAGAGCAGAAACAATATTCCTGGTTAAATGGATGTAAACATAATCTACATTTGCATGCAGCTATACGTCAATTTGCTCACAACTATGTTATATTGAATAAGTGAAATAATCTGAAACCCTAACCATAATGCTAACAGTAAACCCAGGTGGTGAGCGCCACAAACTTCAGTACATTTCTGTTGTCAACCATGTAATTGAATGGGTATTTTGACATTTTAAAACGTTTAAAATATCACAAACAAATAGGCCTATGTTAATAAATAGTATTAATACAAGCTAAAACTGTTGGGGTTCGATAATGAACCCCACAAAAGTAACTAAGTATATGGAAAATGCCATACAGCTGAGCAGTTTTGCCACCTCTCTTCGCCCATCACGCCGCTCGCCGCCTGAGTAAACCCAACCCTGAAGCGGTTTTGCAATTTCCTTTTACAAATTAAGCGTAGTGTACTGCTTATCATCCAGTGCGTAATATTTTGCACAAGGTCCTACACACACGCTTGACAACACACGCATACACGCGAGGGTTAACACTTAAAAAGGACCATGCAAAGATTTTAATCTGCAGTTATTCTAAATCTTCTTGTTTGATACAATCTCCTGAGCCTGCATTCACATTTTGATTTCTACGACATGACAATAATATTTTGACGTCCAATACTTACTTTAAAGGTGGTGGTCTTAGGTGCCTCTCTACTAAAGCAGCTACTGTAGACCGCAAATAGTCCAGGCGTCGGTTGTGTACATATACACCCTTGCCCACTTGCCTAGTACCAAAAGTACACATCTGAGTGAGTGAGAGAGAGAGAGAGAAAGAACACGAGTCATACAATGTTAAGATTACAAAATTATGTCAAGGAATAACAATGAGTGCATTTGAGATGGAACTGGAATCAAAATATTGTATAATAGATTACACAGGGGTGTGAGAGGCCTAAGACAAAAAAAAGAAGAAGACAATTACTATAAAAAAAAAAGCTGAAAAACAGCGTATAATCAAGGTTAAAAAAATGCTAAATATGGACTGGAAATAAAAGATAATGTGTCAATTTTGGCAACAAAAAAGCTGAAATCCTTTTGAGTGTTTCCCATACTTACTTACCCCAGCAGGCCTTGGATGGCACTGTACACAACTCTCTAGCCTGAGGCTGTGGCTGGTAGGGACATGTGCAGTAATCCCCCCTCCTCCTCTATCCACCGGTTCTTTGTCCCCTTCCCTCCTAATGTTTCCCACAGTTACTTACCCCAGCAGGCCTTGGATGGCACTGTACACAACTCTCTAGCCTGTGGCTGGTAGGGACATGTGCAGTAGTCCCCCCTCCTCCTCTATCCACCGGTTCTTTGTCCCCTTCCCCACCTAGTCTTTGACCAGCAACACCTTCCATTGGCTTTGGCGTGATGGGAGTAGTAGGTGCAGAGGTGTGATTCTCAGCTAATGCTAGTGATGGAGTGGGTGGTGTACATGGAGGTGGTGGCCGTCTACATTTGAAGAAAAAGAAGAATAAAATGAAAACTTTGAAACTTCAGAAAATGTTAAGATTTATCAACGTATCATACAAAGCAGTGAATCCAAACAGAGCATTTTTATGACATATTTTCATGTCCGTTGCTTTGTCGAATAAGTATTGCTGATATATCGATCACCAGTTGCTGGCTGGCCTAGGGAGTCGCTATCCATGACTGAACCCTGGTAGTACTGGCGTTTGATAACCAGCCACTCTTTCAGTCACTCCTTCCAACTGCTAGAATGGGCATAAAAGGAAAAACTTTGATATACAAGTGGTTTTGGGGCTTTTCCACTTTAAATTCATACACTCTCTACTGAAGATTTGCTCTTAATCTCCTAACAAGGGGTGCAGATTTCACATGGAGTCACCCATTCAGGTAATCCCATTTGAAATACACACTAATATTAAAGTTATGTCTTCCATAGGGTGTGTATGGATTTTAACTGGAATAGGCCATGCTTGGTTTACAATGTTGGTTCTCAACCTTTACTTGAATGCCATTACATTTAGCAGAATTCAAAGCTACTTTCAAATCCATTGTAAAAATTTGCAAAATTTGCTTTTTATTTTTCGTAATAGCTAATTATAATAAAACACTACAGCACAAAGTATAATTTCATTCACTGTAGAATTGAGGTTAATCCTGACTTGATTTACAATCAAAATAGACATGTGATACACACACACATGACTTCTAAGATCAACATACACAGTAGAAAAATGTCAGATTTCCGTATAACCTTTGAATACAGATCACATATAATTTACATTACGCATCTTCAAAATGTGTTCAGAGACTTACCGTTAAGATGATTGGAATTAATAATTTATCCTACTTAGCTCTCACAGTAGATGAGAGCATAAAAGAGGACTGTATTATTGCAACAATGGACAATCATAATACAACAAAACATGTATCCAATACTGATGAAATAACAAGGAACAAGTTTATGCAAAATAACTGGCAGATTTTACACAAACACATGCCCTGCCAACATTCCCTGCTACAAGCTTTTGTTTCATTTTGTTGACCGATACATGAAGTTTGTACCCTATTTTACGACTATTAATATCTAACTTTGATAAACATGCACATGTCTGTTGTTAAATAAATAAACAGTATTTAACATACAGGAGAGATTCATTGTGGAACCAAAGTGGCTTTCTGAAAATAAAAGTTTCACAAAAGGCACAGAAGTATGTGAGAATACTGTACTTTAATAGAAAGCAATGACTGCAAATATGTCAACCATTTGGCATCATTTAAGGATGCAGCTCTGCAGAAGCAGCACCTCAATTAGCCTACACCTAAAATAAACATCACAGCCAGGATCAGCTCCCAAATGCTTGTACGGATTGATCAAAAACCGAGATAATCAACTGTATCTGCAATTGCTGCCCTATAGACATTTGACAATCTCTGCATTCTATATTGTATACATATAAAAATATGACACCTGGCAGCTATTGCAGATAAGACCCACTTACTAGTAACCTAACCCCTTGGTATAAGCAGGGGCTTGAATATGCACCGTCACACTTATTTGAATACCTCACTAAATTGAGCTAACTTGACTGCCAACAATTCAGACTAAGCCTTACTGAGTCCAGAATTAAAGTCAGTCCTATTTTTGTAAGCGAATATCGGCCTTCGCGATTACACCCTTCAGT
Source organism: Amphiura filiformis (assembly GCF_039555335.1). Lineage (NCBI taxonomy): Eukaryota > Metazoa > Echinodermata > Ophiuroidea > Amphilepidida > Amphiuridae > Amphiura > Amphiura filiformis. The sequence goes on from NC_092642.1 coordinate 56,130,072, forward strand.
TAACCCCATGAGAACTACCTGCCGATTGGCCAGAAAGAAGTTTTCATTATCAATTGGCCCAATCAGCAACATTGTTAGAAACATTTCACCATGCAAAAAAATTGGGTGAATTATTTGCAAAGCTCCATTCTGATTGGTGATTAAAGTGAAGATATCATGTAATTGACCAATCAGAGGCAATGTTAGATCGGTAGGTAGTGCTCAGGGTACCCATACTTACTTTATTGGAAGCACTGAGTTGACAATATTGATGCTTAGTGGCTTAGTGGTCGAGATCATTGCCGGCGCATTTTTCTGCGTCCCCTTTGACTTCTCGTTTGGCGCTAGACTATGTGTGTTCATTAAAGTAGGCGCCACCAGCACCGTGTTCAGCTTAGCCGGCTGGATGTTGGCCAACGACGTCGTGGGTATCGTCAGCGTGGTCCCGGTGGTGACGGTGATACCTTTGGCCGCATTTTTCATAGCCTCTTGCGCTGCTACCATCGCCTTACGCTCTGCCACCAGGATTTCTTTGGCGGCTTTGTGTTCCTTCAGAAGGTCGTCAAAGGGCTTCCGTCTACCTTCAACTTTCCTTCTTAGTCCAAGGGCATGAGTCTGTAAACAAATAAAAGTTTTTAAAAAAATCTGTAAAAAATTCCATCACAATACCTTCTTCTGGATACTTGTTACACGAATCAAAACAGTTTTGCATGTTGTCGTTGGGTAGGAAAAACCTCCTATGTGCCTGTGGCCTGTGAACATGTTTAAAACAAAACTGCCAACAGGTTACATAGGAGATTTTGCTTTACACATGTTCAGGGGCCAATGATGCATATGTTTTTCCTGCCCAATGACGATGGCCCCTGAACATGTTTAAAACAAAACTGCCAACAGGTTACATAGGTTTTGCCAGCGTCGTCTGCGTGGTTTACCGCTCGGGCAGCTTTAGCTGCCCGAGTTAATAAACCACGCAGACGCTGCTACGCGAAGTTGTTAAAGCGGTGATGAACAACAGTGAAACATGATTGAATCCTTTCAACAACGAAAAGAAGCTAAATATCGTATAATTCACGATTATTTTACGAGGAATGTCAGTTAATCTCATTGCCACTCAGCCTTACAAAAACTTCGATGATTTCTCTTTTGATATCAGCAATAAAACTACAGAATAAAACGGCAATGTTTAGCCGCTACCTGAAAAATACTGAATTCAACTTGTAAGCTGGCATACGCACAAAGGTTCCAGGCATGACGAATTTTACGCGCTCTCGCGTAACGCGTAGTCTCGCTCGTGTTCGCCGGGGCGTTCGACTATACGCTACAGTAAAAGTGTGGGTTCATCACGGTTTAACAACGGTTGGCTCCTGTACAAAAGTATAGGAAGAGTTGTTGGAACAACGGACAAATCATTTTTGGAAAACATCGCAATATTCAAGTAACAATTGGTCTGATGAAGGAATGGAAGATGGTATATAGTCCGACGTATTGCCGACGCATTCTACTGAGATAGACACAGCGGCACATTTTCTGAAGCATTTTCCGCTGTGGCAAAAAGTTGCTGCAACGTCTTTCACTCCAGGACAACAAAGCCAAAAAATAACAAAATCATTTGCATGAAAAACTATAGCTGAGAAACTTGGGTTGCAGCAGTGAAGTTTTCGTTTTGGAGGATTCTGTGACAGCAAATTGACACCTCGTGTCACCTTGACACCTTTGCATTTCCGTCGTCCTCCAGTTTTTCGGACACTACTTGAGTGCAAACATGTGTCGTTGTGAAAATGACAACTTTTCAACGACCGTTGTGGCTTTCTGGAAACTGGAGAGCCTTTGGAGAAGCCTGTCCCTGCCAATCGAAACAAAAATCAAGCTGTTTCAGATAATGTGTGTTACTGTCTTTCTGTACGGGTGCGAGTCATGGGTAATTACCAAGGACATGGAAAACAAGATCAATGCCTTTGCAACATCTTGCTACATAGTCCTGTTAAACATCAAGCATGTGGATCGGATTCCAAATGAAACCATCTACAACCTGACCAACACCACTCCACTGGTTGCCAGAGTCAAGTTTCATCAACTCAAATTTCTCGACCATATACTGCGTCTTGAAGATGGCGAGCCTGTGAAAGAATATGCCCTTTATACCCCACCACATGGGAAGAGGAAACCGGGACGGCCGCGCACACTGTACTTACAGTATGTCCAGCACCTCCTAGGAGATACTGAAGGGATGCTGCAGCCAAACAAAATTGTTTCGCTTGCCCAAGATCGCAACAGTTGGAGAAAGCTTGTAGTCGCCTGCTCCGCAGCTGACTGATGATGATGATGTGGTAATCAATTTTACCATCCCAGAACCCACCGTCGGCTCTGTCACCGAAAAACACACACACACTGATCACTGCGGACAACCGACAGTGAAAAATGCCAGGAAAGACGTTTGACTATAATGATATAGAGTGACTTACTTTGCAAGTGAGGGACCTCGTGCATTGTCTCTTGATATCTTCTATCCACACACCACAATGTTTATTGGCATCAAATTCACGATCTGAAATGAAAATGAAAATCACATTCACATCACAATGTTTATTTGGATCTGAAATGAAAATTCACATCATCCGTAGGGGGCCCCCTTGAGCCCCATACAGTTTATGCCAAAAAGCATGAAAAATCAGCCTACTTTGGGAATCTGTAGCTACGTATCCGCCTTGGGTGGACTGTCCCCACCCCAGGGTTGAGGAATTTTGGGTATGCCCTGTTAAATTTACACACTAATTCTGCCTAAACTGACTCACATTGTACCTCCCAACAATAGAAAGTCCAAAATCTGAACACCCACAGTACAGGGGTGTACCCAGAAACCGTAAGAGCCTACGGTGAGCAGCGGCAATAGAACCCAGGGTATGCATGCACATGCTGCACCCCCTTGGGTAGGACCCTGGTCAGTGATTTGGAAAAGACCCACGCAAGGTGATTTTAACATTAAAATTGACTTTATTATACAACATTTCATGCATTAGGCTATATATTTCTTTTTTCTAAATTTGCTCTTGGGAAACTTTGAAAAATCTGGTTGTTTAGAATTTTGGATGTTTCAAAATTCTAAAATCTGAACAAATCAGATGAAATCTGGACAGTTAGCAGATATGCTAAAAGGTAGATCAAAATAGTGACAATTATCGCCTCAAAAACTCACCTTTACAAGGTATATTATCTCCCGTTCTTATTTTCCTGGGTGACGGTAGATTCTTTTTGGCAGGCTTCTTCTTGGGGGTCTCCTCCTTGCCGCCATTCTTCACTTTCAGACACGCCAATGCCGGCGCCTTCTTCTGTTTCTTTGATCCTGACGTTGTCATTTTATGATTACTTGGCACATTGAGTTGATTGCACGCCTGTAAAATAATAATTAAAGAGACGTTAATCGCAGATTGTTTGGAGTGGTTGACTGAATTTATTTTTAAAAAGAGGAGCATGATTTGACTTCATGATATTATTGTGGCGGAGGGGGGCCAGGAGGGATGCCTAAGTGTGACTAAAATTAAGCCTATGTTAGATGACTAAATTATAGATGAAAATGAATTAAGATTACAGTATAAATGGTGTTAATGGTGGGCATCGTCAGGGTTTTCCATGTCAAGATATTGTAGCCAAATTTGTCGCAATATTGATCATATCGCGATAAATTTGAAGACTCAAACAAATTGTAGTATAAGCTTAAAACTCCAACGCTATCCAAGTTCGGCCTTCTTTTCATACAATTTTCTACAAAACTAATACCGTATTGTTTGTAATAAACGCTCCCCCTCTAATAAACGCCCCCCTCCAATTTTTCTGTGAAAAATTGACAAAAATGCAAACATTTCCATGCCATATCGTGTAGGTAAGCTTAAAACTTGCATCAGTCATGTCAGTCACGATCGCTATATTGAATGGACAAAACATATTATGACTCAACTCCCATCCATTTCATTGCCTAATTATGGTAGAATTTCACTAACTTCATGCACTTACAGGAGTAATTTTGTTGTATTTCCTACAAAAAAATATCATTTTCGTGGGCGCCGCCATCATGTATAGTCATAAATCCCTCCTTTTAATAGGAGCACCATCAGGAAATTGAACCCGATTTTGAAGCTTTTTTCACTGACAATTCACTTCCAATAAACGCCCCCCTTTTGGAAAAATGCAACGCCCCGGGGCGTTTATTACAAACAATACCGTAATTGAAATAATATTAAATGGATTCATGGAAGGAATTAGGTACATCGCAAGTGCTTCATTATATTAAGAAAGGTAAAATCTGACTACAAGCTTGGAATGTTTTTGCCAAATTGGCAACTTTAATTCAGCTTTCATTTAGGAGTTGTTGAGTCTATAGTTTATCGTGGGGTCATCAATGAAGCAGTGAGAATTATCGCATCGCTATAATTAATACTTTCTCACGATATTGTCGCCTAACGCAATATTGGACACACTTACACTATGACTGTGTCATGTACATGTATATATACATTTTATATACAGGAAGTTAGGTGCATGCATAAACAGCTTACAAATTTGATGGATAAACCTAATCATGAGACTCTTTCACTTCATTATTCTACAAATCATTGTGAGATAATGGTAAACAAACTATCAACTTTTGTGACAAGTTGAAGGCACACCTACAAAATATGGATAAATAATGGAAATATACTGAAATTGGCAAGTTTCTTGCGGCTGACAGGCTCTAAATAAGACTATTTTATGGTGATCAACATGGGTGGAAAATGCATTAAAAGTTGTCACAAATCATCATATTTAAAAAAAAAATTTGCATTAAAACAATTACTTTTGCTACTTATTTTGTAGAAATTTGCTAGAAATTTCAGTTATATAAGCCTCTTGAAATTGTTAGTTTTATAATCTTGAGCTCACACAGAACATGTGTGTAACAATCATTCTGATACAGCCTGAAGTATCCGAGCAACTTACTTTGTTTAAAGGTGGTGATATCGTGCTAGGCTTCACCAGTAACTGAGGTGGTATTGCAATTGTAGGGTCCATTAGCGACTCCATCGGTGAGGGTGCCCTGTGGTGCACCGACGCGTCGTCACCGTATTAATCGGCGACACGGAGCCAGTACTGGTCTCACACGCTCATCGTTATGATGCGGCATGGGAAGCTCGTTTTGTAACGTTGGCGGCACATCGTGTTCTTCCTGCGGCAGCAAACTTTGCTGTACCTCCGTCTCCTGCACGTTTTGTAGTGTCGGCGCCTGAGCCTCCTCTAGAGGCGACTCCGGCCGCATGATTACAACTTGAGCCTGCTCAATTTCCGGAGGACCCTGAGCCTCCTCTTTAATTGATTCCGTCGCATTTAAAAGTTCCTGCTCTTCCTGCAGACTTGGTTGCGACGACGATGAATTTAATGGTTCAGAGTGCATTTCAACATCAGTTTCTATTTGGGTTCCTAAGGCTGCTGTTAGCCGTTTCAAAATTAACGGAGATATCTCAGGCTGAGAGTGCATTTTAGACCGTTTGCACGGGTGGGTCGGTGGTTTCCCGGTGGCCTGCCATGTCTTTGTTCTATTGTGAAAACAAAGAAAAGAAGAAAAAAAAATGATCAAAATCAGTTTGATGAGTACTTGAAAAATATCATGAACATTTATGTAATAATATCTGGTTTGAGACAGCAGCAAACTACCATAAGACACTGCAATAAACAGACAAGGAGAAAAACATCTTCTGTTAATCATTTTGCACTGAAATAGCAAATAGGCAAGATGAAAAACAATCCTAAATATTGAGAGAATTAAGAAACAATAAAATTGCTCTGAAAATGTGCCCTCCTCTCTGTTTAGGGTCTTGGTGTCCCGCTTATGGAAACCACTCAAACTTGTTGCCGGAAAGTGGATTTATTAGATGACCATATCAGTCATACCTGATGAAATCGTCCGATGTGTAAGTCAAAATATTGTAGGGAGTAAAAATTCATTTGGTTTGTTAAACAATAATCCTTAATGCTGATTTACTGAACACAAACCTGATGAATTTATTCAATGAAGTTATAAAAATTATTTTCTTGAAGATGACTTGTTTCCCCAAATGTTGTAATAAAGAAACCCAAAAACTTTCTCAATTGATTTCAAAAGTAAAACAATTTAAGAATTTAATCACAGATTTGTCAAAATCCAATCTTTAAGACCAATACCAATCACTCATTCTGTTTCACCAAATCTGCAACCCTTAACAACGATCCTTTCAAATGACGCACAGACCTCAATACAATATACATGCAAAGGAGGCATGAAAGCCACAATATGCAAGTTAAATTGATATTTTCTCACCAGCCAAACAGAGTACCTGACACACACATGTCACCTCAATAACAGAAAATAATGTCTTCCCATGATCATGTATCATTTCAAATTTCAAGAAGCAGTGAAAAAACATGTTTTTTTGTTGTTGTAATATATTGTAATTTTTGTTCAATGAGACAAATATTTTGACCAAGAGGTTGGAGATGAATACTTTCAAGATATATTGGCCAATTCCAGTTTAAATCTTTACACTCACTATAGATGATATGACCTTAATCTTTCACACAGGGAGTGTGAATTTCATATAGGGTTACCTGAATGGGCAATTCCTTTTCAAATCTACACTCCCTTTGTGGGAGATTAAGGTCATGTCTTCCATAGGGGGTGTAATGATTTCAACTGTTATAGCCCAATACTTCTTAAATAGCACATTAAACCGACCCACAGGTTAGATGCTTGGATTTACTGGTGCTAATCGGTTTACTCAAACAAGTTGCGCCATTTTTCACGGCTCAGATAGCAACGTTTGCACAGTATTTTTGTGGGACTTGACTACGATTTTGGGGAAAAAATGTATCTCTGATACAAAATGTCAAAATTTTCATATTATGGACGGCTTTTCATCCCAGCTACATAAACATTTTACATATCATTAGATTTATACAGTTAACTTCAAAGGATGGTTAAACATTAGTATCAAAAATATAAATTTGTAATAAAAATTGTAGTATATCGCAAATTTAACATCACCAGGACATTCCTCGTATTCAGAATGCAATTTGGTGTGTCCGATGTGCTCTCAGGCCCCACAAAAAGTACTGTGTAAAGGTGGGTGACCGACCCCTTAATATCATATCCAATATGGGAGACACGGCGGATCAACATACTCAGGGAAGTCAGTTTTAGATGCAGGAGGAGGAAACCGGAAAACGGAGAATCTGGAGAAAACCTGCAACAGCAAATATGGATTGGAAACCAAAGACATAAACAGAGCAACATCATTTATGCTGTACAGTGCAAAGATTCGGACTGTGTAGACTCTTACATAGGGGAAACAAAACAACCTTTGCACAAACGCATGTACCAACATCGGAGACCCAGCCCATCAGGGGTCAACGACTCTGCTGTATATTCCCACCTCAAGTTTACCAACCATACTTTTGAGGACAAGGAGGTTTTAGTGCTCGACAAAGAACACAAGTGGTTTGAGCGAGGGGTCAAGGAGGCCATATATGTACGCCGCAAGTAACCTTCACTCAATCGAGGAGGGGGACTACACCACACGCACCACAAGCGGGTTCCTCGACGACTCTCCCGTGACGTCACACCAACCGAGTCACAGGTCAACACTTCAGCGCCAACTCATTAGGCCTGACAATGCGCTCCTCGGATGAGAGGCGTGATACTGTAGCCAACTCAAAACAGTAAGTCCAGATGATCAGTTTGATACTTAATTTTAATTTATCTATCTACCTGGATGATTCAGAATATTCACAAATAAACCAAATGCACATAAAAGCTGATAACAGCGACTCCCAAGAGAAGACAGAAACACCACACTAAATCACTTCATTAATCCCAACCGTACTAAACAACACAAAACCACAGTTCACAATGCATAGGCACGGGCAGGTACATGTATCCTACGTGATGCCATTGTGTCATCATGCGAACAGTCGTATGGTCGCGAACAGTCATGTGGTCGCGGCAAGCTTGACCGGGCAAGCTACACCCCCCATGGCAAGGTAGGCCTATGCACGTGTCTGGCACCAGAGGGGTCGGTGGTTCAAAACCGCACCCGAGAAAAAAAGTTTTCTCTCCCTCTTCTTTCTTTCTTCCTTCCTCCTTTCCTTCCTTCTTGCCAAAAAACAGCAAGGGCATTTAGGGTTAACCATGCTGATGTACTAATAATAACAGTGATCTCCCATAAAGAAATAATACTAAGGTCCACGTGCCAACTGGACTCTTCCAGTTAAAATCCATACCCCCTAGATGGAAAACATGACCTTAATCTCCCACACAGGAGGTGTAGATTTCAAATGGAATCATCCATTCAGGTAACCATGTTTGAAATTCACACTCCTTGTGGAAGATTACGGTCATGTCTTCAATGGGGCAGGGGTGTATGGATTTCAACTGGAATAGCCCATATTCTGCAAAGCACCCTGGGAAGGCATACTTTTCTACAATGATGTCACCTCATATTTGCAAGTCAAAATACTATTTCAAGCACCAATTGATACAGGCTTAGTCAAAACAAATTGATACATTTACAGTTTAAGAATATTGTGCTTAGAGTGGCTGCTTCAAATGCAACAAATAATACTTTGAAGAGACATCACAAAAGTGTTATGCATAAAGCTTCATACTGCACACATCATTTGGGGAATGAATATTACACTGAAATAGGAAGATAATATTCAAGACAAGTATGTTTTTTCAACATTATATATCCTTTATGCAGGATGTAGTTCACTTGATCAATTATCATATTGTTTCAGGCAAATTGGGTATTATTTCACAATATTAAAGCCATATTATAACATTTCTCTAAAAATAGATTGGTATTCATTTTCCATAAAATGTTAGCTTTTACTGTCAGATATGTCCCCTTTTAATTTTGAGCCGAACAAGTGAGGTAAAGCAAAGAAAATGGGAATTTACTACTAGCGCCAATGCATGTTATTCCAGCGGTTGTAATACATGTACAGTCACGACCTTCTGATGGGGGGGGTGTGTGTGTCCCAGACGCTGTGTATGCGTACTGTGTTATGTACATCATATACGTGTTCGACTAATATTTCCATCGTAAAAATAAAACTACGGTTCCTGCGTTTTATTCAAAATCTCAGATTTTGACAAAACTACAGCACATGATTTTTGCAGAGTATCTTTGTTTACTAAAGTACATTACAATTGTGTAAGACAGAATTTAAAAAAGATTTGAGGGTGTTCTCCTCAGCAAATGTTATAATATGGCTTTAAGTATGTTTTGGGGTTTTCACTAGATAATAATATGATGTAGGTATGAGTTGTCCAATTCTTTTCCATTTTTAAAGATGTAATATGAGTTACTGGTAATAAAAACAAATAAAACATTTTTTTTTAATTGATCTCCATGATCCTTTATTTTCAGAATCATGTGGTGAGTAAAAATACCTTTTGAAATCTCCTTATTACATTTTATTAAGGCGGGTTGCAGGGGAGCATTACTTAGCGGCAGAAAAAAAAGATGACCAGGTCAGTCAGGGTCACAGTGTTTCGCCGTCCAGTTTGTTCAGGTCAGGTAGTTTAACAAGTATACCAGCTCATCTTTAGTGGAACATTTTAGCCGTGAGTACAGGTACGAGTCCCAGTTCATGAGTACGGGTCACAGTCCCAGTTCATGAGTACGGGTCCCAGTCCATGAGTACGGGTACGGGTCCGAAGCCAAAATAGGGATGAGTACGGATATGGCTACAGACCCATGGGTACGGGTACAGAAATACAGGTACGGGTACTACAAGTCTGACATATTTACACACTATTTACTAAATTTTGGAAATGCAAAAATTACATCCTAGTGTCAACATTTTTTGCAAAGCTTCCCAGATGTCTTTCTTCTTTATAGTGGACTTTCACAAGAACCACATCTACCTTCATTTTGCTTGAATCTTTCATGCTTATCTTCAAATGGCAAAAAAAAATTCATATGTTGAAAGCAACAAAAATAAAAAGGCAACATATATTGGTACATTTTTGTACCTGTTGCTATACTGTTACTATTCACATGAGATCATTTGAGATGTCATTGGCTTTTACTGCCTCATACATTGCATCAAATGGATTGTTTCCTGAAATCACAGTTAACAGTAATTGTCATCATCATTTTATGCATACATCACAAAATGTATTCTGTCACAATCTCATTTGGGAGCCGATCAAGTAAACAGGTGACAACGTTGTAAAAGTTGTGTTTATGACTGGATTTGCCATTCAAATTTGGAAGTTCTTTATTGTTTAAAAAGGGTAGGAAACATATCTCGCATGAAAAATATGACTTTTCTTCTGATACCAAAATGATGAATGAAAAAAGTGGGAGGCGCATGATCGGGTCACACCCCTTACTTCACAATTTTGTTTGCACAAACCTTCACCTTTAGCACTTTTTTGTCATTTTTAGTGTTGAAATGTTCAAAAAGCATGAAACTTAATGCAGCAGAAAATGTCTCACAATACCATTATTCCAAGTGCACACATTTGTACTATCCTACATGTAATCACCATGGAAGGATAAACAATATATTTGAAATTTGAAGGATAGCATAGTTGACTGCTCAGTGCCAGAAGTGGGTAAGTGCAATAGCTGCCATGTGTAGATGAGACAATGCACTGTGTGTAAATTGTCAAATGTTCACAGGGCAGCTATTGCACTTACCCACTTCTGGCACTGAGCAGTCAAGTTAGTGTAAATCTGAAGAAGTAGCATAGTTACTAGAATACATATAAACTGAGGCAACACACAAGATTATTTGGTACAGTGGAATCAATGTCCATTTGGGGGAAGTGTGGCAAAAATGGGTGCCATTTGGTCTATCGATAACCTCCTTTTGTAGGCCAATTTTGGTATATGGATGGATCATTGTTTCAAAACTTTACCCCAAAATAGCCCAATTTAGTCAAACTGTAGCCAAATTATTGGGAAAGATTTAAAAAAAACTTTGGCAACTTTCTTTAAATTTGGCCAAAAACTTAATGACTTTTGTTATAGCAATGGGTCCAAATTTCATCTGATTGTGGGGTAACGGCCATGATTGGAGGGCACAAGCCATTTTTCGGCAATTTTCCTATAAAATGTAATTTTTCAAGTTTTCAAATATTGAAATTGGTTGGATACTAACAATGTGAAAATAAAGACCACAAAATCTTTTTTATATATCACCATATTCACAGTAAGTTGTCACATCTGATGTTATTCGTTGCAGAACTGGTAACAAATGCCACTTGATGAATTACAAATCCCTGTTAAAATAAGACACATCATCTCAAGCGTGGATGTGCCGTCCTAGTTTCACATGCCCATCACCATGATGATCACTGTATGTTATAAATATCCGTCAAAACAATCCCAATATATACACATGACCCAATAAAAGCTATTCTTTCAAATCAGGACAGTGTTGATTAAGTTGTTTTGCGATATAGACCGATTTAACAGCCAAATCCTTCTTGTTTTTTATTATTTTAACTATTTTGAAGTGTACGACTTCTCCCAATCGTACATCTCATATTGATGAGATATCTCGAACAGCAGCCAAGAAAACAAATCTTTGTCACAGTGCCAACATTTCAAAATTGACATTTTGACTGTGTTCTCATTTTGCTTCATTTGGGTCTGTCTAAATGGGCTATTCTATTTAAAAACCACACTCCCATGTGGAAGATTTTGGAAATATCTCCCACAGGGGGAGTTTGAATTTCAAATGGAATGAACACATTCGGCAGCTCCATTTGAATTCCATACACCCTCTGAGAAAGATTCAACACAGAGGGAGGATGAGTTTCAAATAGGGCTGCCCAATGTGCTCATTCCATTTGAAATTCAAACTCCCCCTGTGGGAGACATTTCCAAAATCTGCCTGGGGGAATGTGTATTTTAAATGGAACAGCCAAATACAATTCAATCATCTGTGTAGTCAAATTTAGTACTTCAATTACGGAAATATAATGAAACTCTATCATGTGAATAATGGTGATCATTAACAGAAATGGCCATATTCACCCAGCCATGCTGATGGGTAATTTAACAATCTGACCACAGCGAGTCAAATTGAAAAAGAAAAGGATTTGAAAAAAAAATGAAACAAAAGAATTTGTTACGGTCAATATCAACCAACTGAGTACTCCCAAAACCAGAAAATCCATTACTACTAGTTTTTTTTTTCATAATCACTACAACAAGCAACAGGGCGGTTCTCAAAATAAAAGTGTCGCTTGCTTTCATGATCACACATCACAAAAATCAAGTCCTTTTTTACATGCAAGCTAATAGTTTTGTCTAAAACATTCCTATTTTGAATTCCCACAGCCCTGTCAAAAATTTTAGGTACAGGCCTTATTCACTCGTAAAAAAATTATGTCAGTCTACAATATGAAATATACACTGTGACAACTGAGGAGGATACCCTCAATGTTTTTCAAAATTCTTTGTAACATATTTATAAACCAAAATTATTTTCATCTCAAAACGCGATGAGCGCCAACACTGCCAAACGATTGGCGAGAGATAGATGGTGCGATTACGTAAAAAAACACACCAGATTTTCACCAACTCGCAATATATCCAACAGTAAACACAGAAGCGTAAGTTACTTCTTTTTTGCAAAATGCGATAAACGCCACATCCATTTGACACAATTCTGTCTTTTTCTCAAATGGATTGATCGCGTTTTGCGATGAATCTCTTCCTATCATACCCACAAAAATCAAGGATTTAGGTGCTACATTTGAGACAAAATTTGAATAAATGGCATTAAGACGACTGTACTGGAATTAAAGAGCGATTTTCTTTGTTTTTGGCTCAAGACATTGAAAACTAACACTTTGTAGAAAAGATTAATACAATCTAGGGAAGAATGGTGTTACTTCAATGAATAATGTCATGACCGACATATAATTGACATTCATTAGCGTTGGAATTAAATAGCAATTTTCTTCGTCTTACCATGTTTACCTCATTTGTTCGACTGAAAATTAAAATGGGGACATCATCTGGTAGTGTAAACTAATATACTAAAAGAAATATAATTTTACTTTTTATTTTATGAACATGTTACAATGTTGCTTTAAAAGCAGCTGAAATTGTATGAATTCATCATTTAGGGAAGAGTGCTGTTGCTTCAATGAATAATGTTAAGAGTTTTCTATTAATGTGTTTGAAAGCCTTTTCAGTCGGGATATACTGTATTTATCGAATGTCCTAACCTATCCGACTCGAGTGCTTGTTATTTGTCTTTGTCAAAACAAATCAGGGATTATGATATTTCTTATTTCAGAATATTAAAGTGATTTTGTGGTTGTTAAGGCACGTTGTAGGGGAGCGTGACCTAGCAGTATTTACGCTCAAATATTGAGACAAGTAAAGATGACACTTGGGAGGAATGGTATGAGTTCTATTTAAAAGGAGATCCCAAGGCATATGAAAGGGATGTCATTTCTGTCCCATGTTATCGATTTTTCTTGGGAGGAGGACCAACCAAAAAGGTTGTTTTGGTACATTATTGGTCTTAACACAACAACTACAAGACAACTACAAGACCTGGAAATACAAATATATACAATTATTGACAAACTTCCTATAAGATACAAGTTTTTAAAAGCACACTGCAGTTTTTATTAGAATGGCTAAAACTGAGCTCCTGCCATCCAACCAGCCTTAACCCCCTGGACACTACCGGTCATCTAACAGCATTTCTGATTGGTTGATAACCTGAAATGCTCATTTCAATTGCCAATTATGATTAGGCTTATTTATGGCCAAACTTGCATTTGCCGATGATCTTATTAATACCCTCCTCAGCGGCCTCCTGGGATTGGTTCAAAATTGGACACAATATTCATTTTGGCCAATCGGCAGGTAGTTCTCATTGGGTTTAATTAAAATAATTGTTTTACTGTCAAATCACACAAGTCATCAATTTTGATGCATATCAGTCAAATCACACAATAAGGCTGGTAAGTGATTTTTTATGACAGTAGACACAAGTTGAAGCACTTTAATAAAATCAGTTGGAGTAGAGTGATTTTAAATTTATTTCCTAAGCGTTCACCTCGAGAAGTTTGCATCCTCTTAGAAAGCACATTATAAATATAATACTTACACTTAAAACAAGAAATAGAGATCAGATAAGCCTACCCCACCCTCGAGTTTGATTGTCAAGTATGGACATTGAATTAAATCAATTAATTAATCATACCTTTTAATGTTTTCATCTCATCCGGTTTGCAGCTACCAGGATGAGTTATTGTCTCTGCCAACCATAAATCCACTATTCCGGTTAAAATCGATACACCCCCCTATAGAAGACATGACCTTAATTTCACACACAGGAGTGTGAATTTCAAATGGGGTTACCTCATGAGTGACTCCATTTTTAATTGACACCCCCCCCCCCTCTGTAAGCAATAAAGACCACATTTTCCACAGTGGGGGTGTATGAACTTCAAACAGAATAGCCCAACCTATGGGAATTGTCATCATAGATCAACCGGGTAATTGCATCAAGCAGTAGTGGCAATAATAAGAAGCTATAACTAGCACACATCATTGAAATTGATTTGTTTATCATTGGAAGCAACTCATCATAACTGACAGCCCTGTCATTGCCAATTGATGTATACTCTGTCCAGCATGAAGTAGCATATCATTTTACCCCAGAATGAGAATGTTGAGAGAATCCATTCTGAAACAACTCATCATAACTGACAGCCCTGTCATTGCCAATTGATGTATACTCTGTCCAGCATGAAGTAGCATATCATTTTACCCCAGAATGAGAATGTTGAGAGAATCCATTCTGAAACAACTCATCATAACTGACAGGCCTGTCATTGCCAATTGATGTATACTCTGTCCAGCTTGAAGTAGCATATCATTTTACCCCAGAATGAGAATATTGACAGAATCCATTTGGATTCCAGAGGGAAGCTTGAATGTTAGCCTTTTTATATGGCTTAGGCTGGCTTCCTTTGACATGATTTCTTCATTAATCAAGGTACCCAATATCTTTTTTCCCTCCGTAAGGGATTTACAAATGGCGCACATGCCGCCAGTTATGTATCCCTGCACTATTTGCCCAATTTGTGAACTTTAGGGAAATAAAACCTGCACAAAAAATCACAAGTCTTGTGTGAGAATGAATTCTTGCCCAATTTCTAACATCATGATAATATAATCAAAGGTCCTCACCTCAGACGCATGCACAATATCCGTAGTTGTGTCCCGGTCACTTATTTATGACAGAAAATTTACACTCGGATATGAAATATATATTATTATTACCACAAAGCTAATCCTTTCACAACAGTACAGATCCACTGTTGCATATTTCATGCACTCCCGTTTCACAGTGTGTAATGCTAAATTATGCAGTGTGCAATTTATTGTGCTATTATCATGACATTTTCTTGATATTTTTATTTCCTGAAAATGTAGGACAGCTAGTTCACCACTTTAAAACAGAAATCATTAACCCTATGAGAACTACCTGCCGATTGGCCAAAATGTATATTGTGTCCAATTTTGAACCAATCAAGGAGGGTATTAATAAGATCATCTACAAATG
This sequence comes from Amphiura filiformis, assembly GCF_039555335.1. NCBI lineage: Eukaryota > Metazoa > Echinodermata > Ophiuroidea > Amphilepidida > Amphiuridae > Amphiura > Amphiura filiformis. The sequence goes on from NC_092642.1 coordinate 56,145,672, forward strand.
CAAGTTTGACCATAAATTGTTTAAAGCCTAGTCGTAATTGGCAATTGAAATGAGCATTTCAAGTCAGCAACCAACCAGAAATGCTGTTAGATGACCAGTAGTAGTGTCCAGAGGGTTAAAAGATGTCCAAAAAGATGCTGGGCCATATGGAAGTATAATGTTCTATGAGCATGAGCGATATATACAAATGTACATGTAGACCAACAGCTTCAGGACCACAATACCTGCCAATATTTACATTTCCAGAACCACTACATGAACACCAATATTGGGCATGTTCATCCTCACAAAAACCATCCCTACAACGATCACTCAGGCTAAACTCATATTTTTTTTCTTCAAAATTTAGTTATCCTTAGGGTAAGGGTAGCAACATTCGTGAATTTCAATAAAATCACAATTATTTGATATTAGAAGGAAATACCTAGTATTCAGAATGCAATTCGATATGTCTGATGTGTTCTCACATCCCAAAAAAATACTGTGCAAGCGTTGCTATCTGATTCCTTTATAAAGTAAAAATTTCCCTTTCTTATAATCAGTCCCATGGCTCGAAAAAGGGGGATATTTGGGAAGCTCATTCTCAGGAAATGTTGGTATTTGGAGGGAAATTCTGGTATTTGGAGGAAAATTGTGTCTTTTTTGTATATAAAAACATGCTATAAATTGTTGGAAATTTAGCTTGCTTCCTGGGAAATTAACATTTTTTCGAGCCCTGATCAGTCCAAACCAAATGTTTATATAGCCGATTTGGCTGCAAAGTTACACATTTTTACATGTTCATAGTCTTACTGCTAAAGTAACCTTAACCTATTTGGCTATATCTCAGTTTTGTATTTGCCAACTTTAGCCTGAGTGTACTAAATTGGGTCACACTTGGAAAGGAAAACAATGAATGGGCAAGTTTATACTCTGTATAGTGCAATCTGTATTTCTGCTGAAAGGGCTAGGCCGGATTTATATTTTCAGGGCCCAGGGCCACGCTAAAGTTTAAGGGCCCCTGGCTATCTGAATCCACATGTCACACCCCCATCCCACCTGTAACCCATTTCTCATCTAAAACAATATCACTATTTAATTTTTTGCTTTTTTCATTCTTTCCTTTTTTTTCTGATTTTATTGCCCAAATTTAGGCCCCTCTTGATCTTGAGCCCATCTGGCCCTCTGGTAAATCCAGCCCCATCTGCTCTCATTAGTTAACTATCATTTCAATTCCAGCATCTAAATGAACAAAGAGGTTTTTAAGTTCACTGACTTCATCCGCAAACAAGTAGCTGACTTTTCACCTGAAGGTAACAGTGCTTTTTGTTGTCATCATAGTGCCACTTGGTAACAGCCCAATGCAGACTATGCATTCATAAATACACACAACTTGATAACCAATGCTCTGCAATAGAGACACCCATCGCCATGTGTAGTTAACGCAATGTCTTATTACACTAGTAATACACGCAATATGGGCACTCCTCAATCAAACACACTCAATTATCCAGTTTTGACGCCAATAATATGCACAGCAATGCATACTGTGTACTATAGATGATGACACTAAGGTAATACTCTCTTATGAGTCAATTTATCACTGTATTAGTCCAGCGTGCTTGTGTATATATAAGTACACTTACACACCAGCCACTCCATAACACAACATGTGTGTCAATCCGATGCATCAAGCTAACTTGTGAGTCACCTGTGTGACTATACAACAAGATTAGGGCATGATTACGGACGGATTGCATATCCTTTACCAAAGTGATCTGAATACAAAATTGATTTTGTTATAAATAAATAAAACAGTTGCACACACATTGTCGATTTCAATCCATTTTCTCCCCGTCTGCCAGGGAGCAGCGTGGCGTCATCACAGGTGAATGTCAACAAGACACTTACCGTCCTAAAATACAAACGGAGCGCTCCCGCAAGGGCATCGCCATCCCCTTCCAATTTCACGCTACATTTTGCTAATCCCCCCGGTGATCATATTGCACTGCAAAAACAAAACGGCTTACCCGCGGATAACTGTACCTTACAGCGCAACCTATCCAACACAGTGTGTGTTTACTCTACATGCATGTTTGCATACTCTAATATCATAACATCAACATCACAGACAAGAGTTGTACATGAGCTTCTCCGTGGTAGCACAGAGTGAGCCCCCATATTTGCTTTGGGGCTTTGTGGGGTCATAACATCCCCAATATAGCATCATCAAGTGTATTGTCAGATTGGGCAATGCCAGTTGAAATCTCCCCCCCCCCCCCAATGGAAGACATGACCTTAATCTCCTGCCCAAATGGAGTCACTCATCAAGTGTGTTGTCAGATTGGGCAATTCCAGTTACAACGCACACCCCCCCTATGGAAGACATGACCTTAATTTTTTTTTAAATTTATAACATTCGGCTGAAGCCAGGCTAAGCCCAATAGTGCTCAGAGGCTACTAAATTCAAGGGATGCCATCCGGATATGACGGGACAGGGATATGGGAAGAGGTCTGATTTTAGATGCAGGAAGAAAACCGGAGCACCCGGAGAAAAACCTGCGAGGGACGAGCATGGATCGGCAACCAAACTCACATGTGGCCGGCGGGGAATTGAACCTTGGCCACAGCGGTGAGAAGCGAGTGAGAAGACCACTACACTAACCCGCCCTCCCATCTCCCATACAGGGGGTGTAGATTTCAAATGGAGTCACACATATCTCATTTGAAATTCATACTCCCTGTGTGGAACATTACGGTCATGTTTTCCATAGGGGGTGTATGGTTTTCAACCGTAACAGCCCATTCCGTCAACTTCAAAATCCAATTTTCACACCAAACAAATTTTCATGTCTCAAACTGTTCTTCCATGTGCAATCATTTCACCATTTGTGTCATAGTACAGATTACTCTAATACACCAAGTGATACGCAATTGGTAAATAAATAGGCCTTTATGTCACTCGCTTCTACAAAATGTACTTTCATGTTACTTCAGTACTATCGCACAAAAAAAGTAAAAGTAAACGCACCGTTAAAAAATGTCCTTGTCGCATTTGATCACTAGCTGTTGTAGTGAGGATTATATAATTGGCACGCTTGCTTGTACAATGGAGTTATGATTGAATTATACAACATATCAACTGATATAGTGTTGAACCTGTTCCTATTGAGCCCCATTTTATTACATCAGTGCCAGCACATTTCAATCAAAATTATCTGCCCAAATGAGTCATTTGATGCAAACAAAATGTTTCGAGATATAGACAAACATATGATTCAATATTTTTTTTGTATTGTTGCATGCAACTTGTTGATATTATGTCGAGAACTATACAAAAAATGGGAGCAATTTTTTTTAACTATTTGAGTGGGATTTTGAGCACATTGTAGACTGTGAAATAGCAAGAAATTGACATATTTCCTTGAATAGTCACCCCCTTCAATTAAACGCCCCCGCCACTTTTTTCAACCATGATGTTTCAAAAATGCTGATCTTTCCATGCTATCTTGTGTAGTAAGCTTACCAAGGTGCACACATGGTCGCTAATGGCGTCGGTAATTGGTGAAATTCTGGTTGTAAACACAGAAGTGAACTGAAAGTCATCGTTCCCAAGTTCATAGTTCGTCATTTCAGCGTGAGTTTTAAGCTTACCTAGAATGATTTTAACGGGAATTATTGTTCTAAAAATGACCTGTAATAAACGCCCCCCTTTTGGAAAATGCACGCCCTCCGGGGGCGACTATTCCCGGAAATATAGCAATGTCAAAAGATGTCAAGTTTGTTGAACTGAACAAGTGAGTCATTTTGTTTGATCCTATCACATATCCACTGTTTGCCAAGCACATTTTCTACAGTATGGGGGTTTGGAATTCCGAAAATCGGTAAAAAGGGTTGGTGTTAAAATTTTGCGGTATAAAGTGTGGGTTTCTAAAAAGTGGGAACGATAAAGCGTGTGGGTAAAGCTACCAATTGAAAAAAAAAAATTATAATAATAAAGTAATTTGATGATCTCTTCAAAAACTTTCATATTTTCTTTGTTAATTTTGAATGAAAATTGCAGAAATTAATTTGCTGATGTTTTCAACTTGTACAACTTCACCCATTAGTAGATTCGAAGAACCATTAATTTTATGAATGCCCATGATTAGTCAGTCTCTAGTCTGTGCTACAGACCGTGTACCTAATTTATCAGGGAGATAAACTACTGGGAACCACTCAACCACACACTCTTGGGAACCATAGTCTCGCTCCGCTCGCTATTCGTGGGGCATCGCGGTTTGTAACTCGCGGCTTGTGTCCCCATAAATCGTGAGTAGTCTTTGACAACTTTGACTAGTCAGTCTCATGAGTGTTTGCTAGATGAGGATAAATGCTGTATCAATTCAGACTCTGAAATGGACAATGATGGTGCAGAGAGTGAACAATGGACCCGGAAGTGATTATGAAATTTGCGATAGCGACAATGTTAGTCTTCTGAATTTGATGTTGTAAGCTTTGGTCACAAAGGGTTCAATTCCTAGTTTTTAATAATTAATAAAAAAAAAAAAAGTTTTTTAATGTAAAAGAAGTGGGCCAAAAAAAACATTTTTTTAATTTTGGGCCAAAAATGAACATTTTGGCCCAAATTTGACCTCACAGATGAATTTATCATGTCTTTGCCATTCTAAATATGTATACTTGTATATACTTTAGACCAACAATTTAGCAGTTATTATGAAGCCCAAAAGTTTCCGTAATTCTAGGGTTAAGACCAACCTTAAATGGCAATATACATCATGTATCAAGCTGGCCACTAACAAATTGATACAATAATATCACCACCATCAACACATAATCCTATAGAGACATTTACCTGGGAAACAGGGTTAAGTCAAGAAAATGAATTATTATTACTACATATGTGTTCACATTGTCGGACGTACGCCTGGCGGAACTTGGTCGGCACAAGTTGCTAGGAGTAGCGGTAGGCGCTGCCAGGAGTAGTGGCAGTGTGAACGATGGTCAGCGTAAGTTCCGCCAGGCGTACGTCTGACTATTACTACTCCTGACTAAGGTCAGGAGTACATGTAGAGAGCTGGGTGTACCCTCCGCCAGGCGTAAGTTGCAATAGGAACGCTGCCACTGCTGGCACCCGGTGTAAGTTTGACCTTTTGTTGGTCGAAACCGAAGACATTACATATCGCGTGGTTGAAAAAGGTCACAGAAACACCAAAGTGGAGCCGATGTTTACGCTGACCAGAAGTGAATACTTGGTGAAACTGGTCGGCGTAGTGCTAGGAGTAGGCTAGGTGTGGACACGCGGTAGGAATAGCGAAAATATTTGTAGAATTTTTATTGATGTTAGCGTAAACTTGTTAGCGTAAGTTTGTGCTGGGTGTAACTCAAAATGTGAACACTTACATGTACACAATTTCTGCAAAGCAAATTATGCTATGCTTACATTTTATGATTGAAAAAGAACATTAAATCTGTAAATGGGTCACTCCTTTGACAGGCTGAAACACATTGCTACTTAATAATTCCATAAAGACATAATACCCTTGCGCTGCACAAATGACATTTAAGTTTTCCAATAGGTATAATGTTATGTTAAGCACTGAAGGAGAATGCCATTTTGGAAGCCAAAAAATGCACTTCAACTATAAAAAACAAAGACACATTTAATAAGAAAAAAATACTTGTTTTAATCAAAAGTGCTCCCCCCTTTGGCTTGCCAAAATTGCCCCCCGCCATAAAATAAAAATGTTGCCACCAACCCTTTGCACTAAACTGTGCGTGATCTGAGGTTACTGTTCCGAACCCAGGCTACTTTTTGTACATTACAAAGCATACAGCCTGTAGTATGACCCTCTATAACAATACGTGTACTGTACGGAATAAAGCGTACTATCAACACGTCTGTCAATAGCCTCCGATTGAGCATGTTATGCTAGCCAATACACGCACAGGAAATTTTGCATATGACGTTCCTGTACCATTTTCCGAAGCCTTTGTAGAGTGTATTATCTAAAAGGTGCCCCAAAAATTCCCCTTCACTTTTGACCTACCAGAAATTTGCCCCCCCTCCCACCTTTGGCTTGCCAAAATAATTCTTGCCCCCTGCCAAATTCTACCCTCCTCCAAGGCTTCTAAGTACTGCACAGCCCTGCCCCAATAAATCAGTACCAATTGTAATTTTGAGTACCAAACCCAGAGATATTTTTCCACAGATCTACCGTCGGCAAAACAAATTTGCAGATCTATGACAGGGTTACACAGTTTTTACCCCCAGGTCTCCCGGTTTTCCTCATGGCTATAAAATCGGACCACTCTCCATATTCCTATTCCGTTTTTTCAGGTCCACTTCAGTGCATTAAATTGTGCTTCGCAGCAGTGCTTTAAGATCCTGTTGGTGGTTATAAGTCGCAGGTTTTAAAGCCCTGTGTTTATATTTTATGACATTGACCAATTTCTGTCCATATTTTAAGTGAAGAATCCCATTTTATATGACTATATAATAATGTCAAATAAATATTGCAGCGTATATAGTAATTACATAGATAGGTGGGAGAATTTGATCTGTATAGAGAAAAAAGAATCGAGTTGCACGCACAAGAGGAAATCTGATCCTCTAAGTCATTGTGTCTGTCAGGTATGGTTTAGATTGTGAAGTAAATGCAAATGTTATAAGGAGCTTCACATGTAAGTGTCTATTTTGTTTTAAAATTTGTTTTGCCGACCAGTAGAACCTGTACACCATCCGCGATAATAAAAATGTGTATCGTGTTTAGGGTGACAAAAACATGAAAAATTGACAAAAAAGGGTAGCAAAATTGCAATTGCTAATACGCGGAAATAAAATTTAGGGTACCGTATGAAATTTGATGCAAGGGATAGAATCCCTGTTTAGGGTGTGAAAACAGGCGCATGTTACCTGTTTAGGGTATCGTTTTAGCCAAGAGTTAAAATCCTTGTTTAGGATGCTTTTCAAAAGTTGATTATCGCGGATGGTGTACAGGCCACAATGAGTGCTACGACCACAACACCAACCTGTCCGTCCTTCCAAGTTATCTAGTGATCTAGCTAATGTGCTATTCAGTTGAAATACATACAGCCCCATGAAGACATGACCATTTATCTGCCACAGAGGGAGTGTGATTTTTGAATAGAATTGTGGAATCCATTTTGAAATCTACACCCCCAGGGGTGTATGGATTTCAACTGGAACAGCCCAACTGCCACAATACTCAATGATCATCACTTATATTTTATTACACATATTTCTTGGATCTTGATTGGGGTTATATCACCGGGGCATTTGCTGTCTTCAGTAGATAGCATATATATGCTCCATTATCTACTACACCTTTGAGCAAATGGGATTAAACTGGAGACCAAATTCTCAGTTCTGTAAATGTTAAATTCTGCATTATTTTCTGTTTTCTAAAAATAACCTTAAAAATTTACCCATTTTTTTTTTTTTCATATTAAAAAACACTATGTCAACCATGTTTATATCTAGAAACACAGAATCCAACATGGCGAAACACATGTTGATTGCACGAAATTGGCACTTTGACCAAAAGTGTTGAAGATTAAGGTCATGCCTTCCATAGGGGGTGTAATGATTTCAAATGGAAGAGAATGAAAGCACACCTCAAAATGTCATACCTCATTATAGAATGCTAAGAATATCCTAATCAAACTTGAGATTCATATGCTAAAAATATAAATCACCAATCAACTGAAACAATCCTACTGATTTCACAGTGTTCGAGCAAATTGTTGAGTAACCTACTTAATTGTGAAGCATGATATGAATATGCTGCTATGTTTGTGAGGATTTTTTGCAAATGTCTCGAAAATATATAATTTATATAATCAAGTTGCACTGAACTTCATGTAGGTTCCATGAAATGAATAAACACCTCCAACATTTCTCAAAACATGAAAATCACACAAAATACCATATTATGCAAAAATAACTTGGTATACATGCAGTATCATTTTTAGAAGTAACCAACCAACCAATCAGGAAAGAGGTTAGGTAAATACAGTTACATGCAAAGTGCATTAGACACATCAATGAAAGTTCAAAAGTGCATTGATTTTCTAATGCTGTTTTATTCATCTTCATAATTATGAAAATTACTACAAGTGATTCATTATTTGTAAAATTGTATTCAAAGACCTAAAGTAAGGGTCACATGTCAAACAAGGACCGGACCCTGGGACTACCTTTTCATAGATTTTAACACAATCTTGATTTTCTGGTGATCCAGAGTTTAACCCCATGAGAACTACCTGCCGATTGGCCAAAAAGAAGTTTTCATTATCGATTGGACCAATCAGCAACATTGTTAGAATAATTTCACCATGCAAAAAATTGGGGTGAATTATTTGCAAAGCTTCATTCTGATTGGTGATTGAAGTAAAGATATCACGTAATTGACCAATCAGAGGCAATGTTAGATCGGCAGGTAGTGCTCAGGGGGTTAAGTTTTATCCTGAAGCCTAGGGGGGATTTTAGGGGATGTACCCATACACATTCGGATGCCGACTTTCTCTATACCTACTTTTTGCTCTTTTTGCAACCCGTCAGTTGGGACATAAGTATACCAATTTTTCACAAAAAGCACCTAAATAGTAGGGTGCTCATAAGGCAACTGCGCACATTGGTCTTCACTTAAACTCACCCATCGATACAACAAAATTGCTGAAAGGGTACCCCAAAATATCGCACATCTCTGTACACCTTCAACCAGGAGAACCCCTCCAGGCTAAAACTGTAATGTTGTTCCTGCAATCCACCTTCTCTTGTCAAAGCAAATCAGTAAATAATGTCACTTGTGAACATGATGAATCACTGCATTATTTGGGCAATCATCAAATTGTAAGTGAGCATTACATGAAGGAGATGACAGCATCAAGGAGGAGGATGTGCTACTAAATGACGGTGATCATCTATTTTCAGTGGGTGGGAAAGTTGTCACCATCTCTTTAGTGCTCTTCAATATGGCTCTTCCATTTTAAATCCACTCTCCCCCTGGGAAGATTTTGGAAATATCTTCCACAGGGTGAGTATGAATTTCAAATGGAATGAACACATTAGGCAACTCCATTTGAATTTCATACACCTGATGAGTAGAAAGATTCAACCTGTATCTTTCAGAGAGGGAGGGTGAGTTTCAAATGAAGCTGCCTAATATTCCATTTGAAATTCATACTCCCCTGTGGAAGATATTTCCAAAATCTTCCACAGGGGTTTGTGATTTTTCAGATACACTACCTAACATATTTTTATTTGTATGTTAAAAACTGGACTTTTACCAAACTTAAAGGTGCAATTTTCACGAAATCTTGCAATGCCCCTTTAACCTACTCTTGGATATTTACACACTGACAGCACATGAACTTACATGAGCATATCCTTCTAGTGTTTTGACTAATCCTGTCATGTTCACCTTCCAATTCCCATTCCTCTCATCATCCTGCTGTAGGTCTATACCTTTGCCCTGATTCCATTCACTATGGACCACAATAGCCTCACTCCAGTGGCATAGTTCAATAACCTCAATTAAACAATCATAGTGCAAAATTTGACCTCAAGTTGCAGAGTATGAGTTTTTGTAATCAAATTTCCAAAGGTCATTCAATGAATGCACAAATGTATTGGGGTTAAAGAACTGAGCCCTGATAGATGAGCATGTCGTGGATCCTAGTGATTATAATTCCTCAGATTCCCACAGGAAAGCATCCAATCTACCATATCAATCTTATAATATGCCTGACAATGACTCCCCCTTTATTTTTGATGAATGGAGGTTTTCATAGAGCATAGATTTTAACACAATCTTGATTTTCTGGTGATCCAGAGTTTAACCCCATGAGAACTACCTGCCGATTGGCCAAAAAGAAGTTTTCATTATCGATTGGACCAATCAGCAACATTGTTAGAATAATTTCACCATGCAAAAAAATTGGGGTGAATTATTTGCAAAGCTTCATTCTGATTGGTGATTGAAGTAAAGATATCACGTAATTGACCAATCAGAGGCAATGTTAGATCGGCAGGTAGTGCTCAGGGGGATGGATCATGTACCCATACACATTCGGATGCCGACTTTCTCTATACCTACTTTTTGCAACCCGTCAGTTGGGACATAAGTATACCAATTTTTCCACAAAAAGCACCTAAATAGTAGGGTGCTCATAAGGCAACTGCGCACATTGGTCTTCACTTAAACTCACCCATCGATACAACAAAATTGCTGAAAGGGTACCCCAAAATATCGCACATCTCTGTACACCTTCAACCAGGAGAACCCCTCCAGGCTAAAACTGTAATGTTGTTCCTGCAATCCACCTTCTCTTGTCAAAGCAAATCAGTAAATAATGTCACTTGTGAACATGATGAATCACTGCATTATTTGGGCAATCATCAAATTGTAAGTGAGCATTACATGAAGGAGATGACAGCATCAAGGAGGAGGATGTGCTACTAAATGACGGTGATCATCTATTTTCAGTGGGTGGGAAAGTTGTCACCATCTCTTTAGTGCTCTTCAATATGGCTCTTCCATTTAAAATCCACTCTCCCCCTGGGAAGATTTTGGAAATATCTTCCACAGGGGGAGTATGAATTTCAAATGGAATGAACACATTAGGCAACTCCATTTGAATTTCATACACCTGATGAGTAGAAAGATTCAACCTGTATCTTTCAGAGAGGGAGGGTGAGTTTCAAATGAAGCTGCCTAATATTCCATTTGAAATTCATACTCCCCCTGTGGAAGATATTTCCAAAATCTTCCACAGGGGGTTTGTGGATTTTTTCAGATACACTACCTAACATATTTTTATTTGTATGTTAAAAACTGGACTTTTACCAAACTTAAAGGTGCAATTTTCACGAAATGTTGCAATGCCCCTTTAACCTACTCTTGGATATTTACACACTGACAGCACATGAACTTACATGAGCATATCCTTCTAGTGTTTTGACTAATCCTGTCATGTTCACCTTCCAATTCCCATTCCTCTCATCATCCTGCTGTAGGTCTATACCTTTGCCCTGATTCCATTCACTATGGACCACAATAGCCTCACTCCAGTGGCATAGTTCAATAACCTCAATTAAACAATCATAGTGCAAAATTTGACCTCAAGTTGCAGAGTATGAGTTTTGTAATCAAATTTCCAAAGGTCATTCAATGAATGCACAAATGTATTGGGGTTAAAGAACTGAGCCCTGATAGATGAGCATGTCGTGGATCCTAGTGATTATAATTCCTCAGATTCCCACAGGAAAGCATCCAATCTACCATATCAATCTTATAATATGCCTGACAATGACTCCCCCTTTATTTTTGATGAATGGAGGTTTTCATAGGGCATAGATTTTAACACAATCTTGATTTTCTGGTGATCCAGAGTTTAACCCCAAGAGTACTACCTGCCGATTGGCCAAAAAGAAGCTTTCATAATCGATTGGACCAATCAGCAACATTGTTAGAATAATTTCACCATGCAAAAAAATTGGGGTGAATTATTTGCAAAGCTTCATTCTGATTGGTGATTGAAGTAAAGATATCACGTAATTGACCAATCAGAGGCAATGTTAGATCGGCAGGTAGTGCTCAGGGGGATGGATCATGTACCCATACACATTCGGATGCCGACTTTCTCTATACCTACTTTTTGCAACCCGTCAGTTGGGACATAAGTATACCAATTTTTCACAAAAGCACCTAAATAGTAGGGTGCTCATAAGGCAACTGCGCACATTGGTCTTCACTTAAACTCACCCATCGATACAACAAAATTGCTGAAAGGGTACCCCAAAATATCGCACATCTCTGTACACCTTCAACCAGGAGAACCCCTCCAGGCTAAAACTGTAATGTTGTTCCTGCAATCCACCTTCTCTTGTCAAAGCAAATCAGTAAATAATGTCATGTAAATGCTTGTAGTAATGCGAGGTACTTGTGAACATGATGAATCACTGCATTATTTGGGCAATCATCAAATTGTAAGTGAGCATTACATGAAGGAGATGACAGCATCAAGGAGGAGGATGTGCTACTAAATGACGGTGATCATCTATTTTCAGTGGGTGGGAAAGTTGTCACCATCTCTATAGTGCTCTTCAATATGGCTCTTCCATTTAAAATCCACTCTCCCCTGGGAAGATTTTGGAAATATCTTCCACAGGGGAGTATGAATTTCAAATGGAATGAACACATTAGGCAACTCCATTTGAATTTCATACACCTGATGAGTAGAAAGATTCAACCTGTATCTTTCAGAGAGGGAGGGTGAGTTTCAAATGAAGCTGCCTAATATTCCATTTGAAATTCATACTCCCCCTGTGGAAGATATTTCCAAAATCTTCCACAGGGGGTTTGTGGATTTTAAACGGAATAGCACATTATGGCAATTACTCAAACAAGATGAGCATTCAGCAAGACAATCATTTCGAGCTTTTTTATACATTTTAAATATATCTGGCAGTAATAATTTCCTTTCATTAGGTGGGAAAGCTTGTCGATAGCTCATTAGTGAACGCCAAATCAAGCAATGCACACACAAAATGATTTTCCTCCTTGATATATACTGGCAATGATAATTTTCTGTCAATGGGCAGTAAGCCTTGTCCATCCCAGGAGGGAAATCTGACACAAACAATAAATTATCTTGCCTAAAATAGTAAAAATTATGATTAAATTACATGGATTTAGATGCTGACACATAATGTCATATGGGTGTTTTTCTTTTTTCGAAACAATTACAGCACAGAGGATGTTTCTATAGTGTGGTTTGCAGTCAATGCAGTGTATATATATTATCCATTCATTATGAATTGTCACATGATGGTCATACGTGTATGTCTATACCTTCACCTGCAAAAGCAGATTTTAATTTTTTAAACTGAAATAACAACCAAAAAAATCAACCTTGGAGGCCACATTTTCAAAAGAGGTGCCGTTTCTTAGGTATTTTTGACAACCATAATTCCAAAAAAAGTATTAAATAAGCTTAAAAATCATGCTGAAATGACCTACTATGAACTTAGGATCAATGGTTTCCGGTTCACTTCTGGTTCCACCATTAGTAATTGTGAACATATCGTGGATAAGATTAATTTTCTCCTTTGAGGCACCAGGCAAAATGACTTTATCCTAATGAAAAGAGCTGTACACCCCCCCCCAATGGATGATATTCCTGCTGGCAGAATGCCGCAAAGGTACCCCCAGGCTGGGGTAGTGCATGACGGGAAGAAGGGAAGGTCTATGTTGCCTTTCTGGCTTCTGATTTTGTATTTTGGGGGTATTTAGGCAAATATGAGGGTGCATACTGTTGCCAACCAGGGACGTTCCCTTAGATGGTAGATGTCCCGGTTGGTTGATAACAAAAAACAAAAGAGTACCTGGAAGTGGGTGATCCCCTCCCCCCTCCCACATCCCAAACATGCAACTTCAACTCCAATCAAATGCCAATCATTTTTTAGTTTAATACAATAACATGATCACATTATCGCTAGGTTAAGGGAACGGATAGCAACCTTTGCACAGTATTTTTTGTGGGACATGAGAGCACATCAGACCCGGGCATCAGACATACATGTACCGGATTGCATTCTGAATGTGAGGAATGTCCTTCACTCTTTGTACCATTCAGAATGCAATTCGATATGTCTGATGTGCTCTCATGTTCCACAAAAAATATTGTGCAAACATTGCTATCTGAGCCCTTAAAACTTTCACATTTTTATAATATAACAAGACATTTTTGCACATGCACAAAGGCATTATAAAATCCCATACTAAATACATCCCATTTTATAAAGTGCTCAATAACATGGAAGCAAATAAATAACATGTGCTGCTGCAAATGAAATTGTCAGTGACAATCACCTGCATTGATCATTACTGCACACACACTCCCTTGACATTATTGAAACTGAGATTTACACTGTATGAACATGAGACACTTTGCACTCAGACATGACCACTGGGGCATCATCAAATATTATCATATATCCACAACATGAAATATACTGTGTTGTCAGCGGCAATCACTTGCATCATCATTACTGCACACACACTCCCTTGACATTATTGAAACTGAGATTTACACTGTATGAACATGAGACACTTTGCACTCAGACATGACCACTGGGGCATCATCAAATATTATCATATATCCACAACATGAAATATACTGTGTTTTTTATTAAAGGAGTATGTCCATACTAAATACATCCCATTTTATAAAGTGCTCAATAAGAGCAAATGAATAACCATGGATGCTGTAAATGAAATTGTCAGCGGCAATCACTTGCATTGATCATTACTGCACACACACTCCCTTGACATTATTGAAACTGAGATTTACACTGTATGAACATGAGACACTTTGCACTCAGACATGACCACCGGGGCATTAGCAAATATTATCATATATCCACAACATGAAATATACTGTGTTTTTTATTAAAGGAGTATGTCCATACTAAATACATCCCATTTTATAAAGTGCTCAATAACATGGAAGCAAATGAATAACCATGGATGCTGCAAATGAAATTGTCAGTGGCAATCACTTGCATTGATCATTACTGCACACACACTCCCTTGACATTATTGAAACTGAGATTTACACTGTATGAACATGAGACACTTTGCACTCGGACATGACCACCGGGACATCATCAAATATTATCATATATCCACATCATGAAATATACTGTGTTTTTTATTAAAGGAGTATGTCTTTAATTTGCAATCTCTCTTTTATGAACATGGTTTTTTGCTATTCACTTTAAACTGCTTCCATAATGGTGTTTTAACATGTATTTTTTTCTGTAATTCTGTTACGACACAGTAGTATCTATCAAGGAAAGAATTTAGAGCTCTTCAAACTGGAGAATGTCATGATTATTAGTATGCCTGATTTGCTATCTTGTGCACCGGCGTGTCCAGGATCCTTTCCTACCAGGGGCTCAGAGGGGCTTTCAGAGATATGTGGGGGGCTTTAAATAGCTAAAATCGCCAATTTACATGATTTTTAACAAAGTGCACCCAAAGCCCCCCCGACACGCCACTGTTGTGCACCTTGGATTGATAGTGACAAAATAAACCTCAATGAACAGAGAACATCCAGATCTTGCACAATATGTTTATTTCTTGACTATCCACTCATGCGTAGCCAGTCTACTCTCAAAATGAAAACAAAGGGAACCGTACAAAGCAATGGGAGTGTTATTTTTCTTGAATGTTTTTTATGGTCCAATTTCCAGACTCAGCGATTTCCTGAAAAGCTACATCTTTGCAACTTACAGTTACACCATCAGCATATTAAATTCTATCAGCTGCACAATGCATGCATCACACTCTGGACCACAATAGCCTCATCCCAATGGCATAGTTCAATAACCTCAATTAAACAATCATAGTGCAAAATTTGACCTCATGTTGCAGAGTATGAGTTTTTGTACTCAAATTTTCAAAGGTCATTCAATGTACAGTGCAAAAATGTATTGGGGTTAAAGAACTGTGCTGTGATAGATGAGCATTTGTCAAAAACAAGTCCAAGCATCAGTCAAAGTTGACTTTTCAGGTTTTCAATTTTCACACTTACATTTCAGGGCGGGTGGGAGGGGTCAGGGGTCAGCTCCCTAATGAATGGACTTTTATGTATAGGACGAACATGTACATTTGTAAGCCCCACATTTGTGTTGTGGGGCCAAAAAACTACCAAAATAAAAATCAATTCAGAATGAACACATACACACAGAAGGCATAAACTAGTGCAATATCCCCCTTATGGCAAAAGCCAGGGGGATAAAAAGAGGAGCAGGCACTATCTAACTTGCAAGCACGATAGGCAAGTAACTTCTCCCTTATTGATTACGACCTACAACCTCTCAGGTGTTTCATTGAAGTGATTTTCTTTAAATAACGATAACAGGTCACAAGTCAATTGAGTGTATGAAAAAAGGGTGGTGTGGAATTATATATCAGTAGCTTGTCTCCTGACTGTGATCTACAAGTTTCAATCCTTTAGTGAGGGCAGTATTTCACAGGAAGGTATGGTCCACACATAGAGGGGAGTAAGAGACTGTACACCAAATTGTGATCCCGCTTCCATCACTCCGTGTATCCGCGGGTACTCATGCTCGTTGAAAATTTTGCGAAATTAAGGTATTTTCGGATAAAGAAACGTGATTCGCGAAACACAAAAAAAGGGGAATTTTTCATACCACTTGTTCGAAAAAATGGAACAAAGGGTGCTCTACATTTACGTATCACATGTATATAAATCATTGTAGTTTCATTATATTCTTCATTTCCGTTTGACGCACATTACATCTCATCACATCAATAAACGACGCATACAACCGAGGGTGCCGTGCATTGTACGCTATTATTTAAGCATTTCCATCAGAAAGGGGTATTAGAAATGTTGTTTGCGTTTTAGCGAAAAGAGGGGAAATATTGAAGGGCAAAAAGCGAAATCGTTAAAATAGGGGTGTTTCTAGCCCTAAAACTTCACAAAATTATATGCAACAGGGGGTATTTTAAAGTTTGCAGACGAGCATGAATACCTGTGGATACACCTACAGCCGGAACCAGGGATGTGATCAAGCAAAATGAGTCGGAGACACACAGTACCTACTATTGTCAATTACTAGCACTTGCTGCTTTTTATTTGGGAGCAAATCAACTGCTCGGTGCCAGAAGTGGGTAACTACAATAGCTGTCATGTGTAGCTGCCATGTGTAGATGAGTAAAATATACTGTGTGTAAATTGACAAATTTTCACAGGGCAGCTATTGCACTTACCCACTTCTGGCATTGAGCAGTCAAAATAGCTGCAAACTGATTCAAAACACCTGTTCCCAAATCGTAAACAAAGTACCGTATATCCTCTAATAAACGCTCGTGGGGAGAAATTTGTTGAAAAAGGGAGGCGTTTATTAGGTCCTTTTTACAATGATAATTCCTGGTAAATTTTTTAGGTAAGCTTAAAAATCACACCGACATGACAAACTCTGTGAACTTGGGATGTGTCAATTTTGGCCAATACCAACGCCATTACCGATCGTGTGTGGACTGTGGTATTAAAGCTTACTTTATGTAAACTGTTTGTTTCAGTTGGAGTTTAATAGGGGGCATTTATTTAAATTCAATTTTTCAAAAAGACTGAAGGGGCATTAATTAGAGGAGGAAGGACGTTTACTAAAAGATATGTGATCTGTTAGATTGCTTACTTGTGTGCAGTTTTACTTAGGACTCCCGCACACACCTGTCCTCCAAGGCTATTCACAATATCTACTACGCTGTTTTCCTGGAAATACTGCATTTTTACTTTTGCAGCAAATTGATAAAAAAAAACCTGTCCAAAAAAGTCTAGACAGAGTATCTACTTTCATGACAATTCATCTGTGTTATATATTGAATGATTCGAGTTTATAACTTTTGATCCGAACACAAGAAATTATTCCTACTCGGAAATTTCAGATGGATCACAATCTTTCATCAGGGAGAGCAATTACATGTGCCATCATCAGGTTGTGACCTTTTTGACCTCAGACTTGATCACAGTGTCATAAACTCCTGGAAGTTTGTACCTTCCCCGTCTTTGTTGAGAGATGGCTGCGTAACTTTTGATTTGCACTGCCTACTTGATGTCTATTCTCTGTCCAAAATCTTGACCTGGTCTAAGTTCTCAAACTGTGCAGGTGACTCAATGTGGATGTGATTTTGAAGAACTTGATGGATCTTCTATGTTCCAGGTCAGAGAGGTCATGACCTGATGATACACATCACAGTTACACTCACCCTGATGGAAGATTGGAGGGCCATCTGAAAATTCCCAGGTAGAAATAATTTCTTGTTTGGATCAAAAGTTTAAAACTTTAACCATCCAGTATCTGCTGGGTTTTTTTCTTATGTACCGTATTCATTCCATTAGCACCCACCCAGCGACTTTACAACAAACAAAAGAAATTATTAACCGCCCATCCAATGCTGTCAAAATACTTTCATTAAGCTTTACTTATCGACAGGGACAGGCGATTGCGCGGAAAAAAATAGCAAATTGCGCAGAACTTTTTTTTTCAGTGCAAATCATGTATCCCTGCCTATAGGAAAAAAAATAGCCAATTGCGCGGAAAAAAAGTTCCGTGCAAATCGCTTGTCCTTGCTTATCGAGCATGTCGAGTGACTATGCCTGCATGCATGTGGGAAACTGGGCATTAAAAATATCCAAAATATGCACCAAAATTAAATTATGATGCTATTTCATACTGGACAGACACATGTACAAATTACTTCCCAATAACCACCTGCAAATGCCTTTAAAAGGCCAAGTTGGAGGGGATTCCGACTTCAAAATCGTATTTTACTTTCTGGTGGTCACCATCCTGAACCACGATAAACAAACCTGGACACATTTTCGACACCATTTTTGTGAGGGCGCACTTACTAAATACTCTCAGATGGTGATGAATGATTATTCAACAAAGTAAAAAATAAGCCCCACCCAACATGACTTTGTTAAGCGCCCAGGGCGGTAAATGGAATGAATACGGTACTTCATTTTGACTTTAGGAACACACACAAAAAAAACCTGATACAAACACACCTGTCCCCAAGTCTAAACACAGTCTATTAGGCAATTCCAGTTGAAATACACCCCTATGGAAGACGTGACCTTAATCTTCCCCATAGGAAGTGTGAATTTCAAATGGGGTTACCTGAATGGGTGACTCCATTTGAAATGTACACCCCCTGTGTGTGAGATTAATGTCATGTCTTCCATAGGGGTGTATGGATTTCAACAGGAACAGCCGGTTGTTTTCTTTGAGAAACTTGCATTTTTACATGGGGAGAGGACAGATCACTTACCTATGTGTCTTTCTAAGGCCTGAGGTTTCACTACTTGTCCACACTGCTCACAGACAACCAGGTAGAACTCATCTTGTGTTGGGCAAATGCCAAATAAATCAGAATCTGATTCATTCCAGAGTTAAGGTTAACAATATAAATGTGGAAAAACATACAATTATACAACTTCACTACTTTTTTTATGCAACTTAATTTGTAAAATTTTGTCTTTCAAAACCTAAAACGGGATAATGTTCACAATTCATAACCTCATAAATATACTTGAAGCATGTGACCCAATGAAACTGATTTATTTACCAAAATGTGAAAGCACTGCATGTTTACTACTGTTTAACAGCGGACCTCAGCGTGTGACGTGGTACGGAACTACAAACTACAATGACTTCCTCGTAAGTATAGGAATAACACCAATACCACTATTGTAAAGCACTTTGTGACTGGTCTCTAAACTATTTAAAAGGGAAAATGAAATTTATATTTTGTTTTAAAAAGATATGATAATAATATTATACAGATAGAATCAAACAAATTGAAAGGTGACGGTTATGAATGAGGTTAATGATTTCACATCAGTTATTTTTTGGGTACGAAGAAAATCTAAACATGTTGCTTGAACCGTGGAATATCCTTCAATACCAAGAGCGAAGTGAGTACTATTCTCAATACCTTCAGTACAACCACGATGCGCAGTCATTAACCTCTAAACCTCACATACATCTTTTTTGTCCACAACTTTTAGGATATTGCTTGACCTGAACATAAGCAAAATGACTCGTAGCAACGTCAAGTCAAACAGACCAAGCAAGGGGAATCAAACCTAGCTAATGTTATTTTTGCTTGTGGCATTAGCATTACAGACCTTACTCTTTTCATGCTCAGCCATAATGCTTATTACTAATCTGACACTTGGGGGCACTATTACCTCTGCTCTATGGACAGTATAGAACAATACAGTCTGGGTCCATCAGAAACACTGTTCTGGGAGATACCATTATTGTAAAACCAAATTGCATAATGCACTGCTTGTTTAACACACTTGGCTCTTCCATTTGAATCCATTCACCCCTATGGAAGAAATGACCTTAATCTTCCACACAGCGGGTGTAGATTTCAAATGGAGTACCTCTTTCAGGAAGGTAGTCCCATTTGAAATTCACATCCAATGTATGAAAGATTAAGGTTATGTCTTCAAAGCGGTGTATGGATTTTGACTGAATAGCCCATTCTCTGGTGATATCGACGGCTCAGTGCCAGAAATGGGTAAGCGCAATAGCTGCCATGTGTAGATGAGTATGATATACTGTGTGTAAATGTTCACAGGGCAGCTTTTGCACTTACCCACTTCTGGCACTGAGCAGTCGATATGACAAAACCTCGGTAATAGTAGTTACACACCAATAAGCTGCACCAAGGTGGTCACCTTTTTCAACCCGAGGACCACAATGCCAAGTTATTACCAACTTCCCTTTTTTTACACATTCATAATGTTCATGTTTTGTAAGAGAGGCTTCACAAGGGGGGTGGGTAGAGGTGCCTGTAGAGGTGCGCTTGCCTCGCATTACTTCCGAGGATTCCAACTGCATAACACACCCCCACACAAACCCCCCCCCCCACACACACACACCAACCACACACACCCCGGTTGATGTGCAAGATGGGGACCTAAACATGCATCCTCAAAAAGCAAAGTTTAAGGAAACAGCAAAAAATAATATCATTAATTTGGCTGAATGGTCTATTACAAATACAATAATCAATATATTGCAAATAGCATAGTGCATGTGCATTGTGCTGGGGCTGTGGGCTATTCTATTTAAAATCCACACTGCCCCTGTGGAAGATTTTGGAAATATCTTCCACAGGGAGGGGTACAAGCAAGGTTTGATTGGTCTAAATAAATATTTTTTCATTTATAGCTAGGCGATATATGCACGGATCATGTGAAATAAAAAAAAATATGAAAAAAAGAAGAAAAAAAGTGCTTTTAAACAATTGTAGTAAGTCATTTTAGCCCTATATATATATTGTTTACTGTATCCTAGTTACTCAGATGCGTGTTTCATAACAAACCATGATTTATTCTATTCAGCATGTTCAAGTAGGGTACATGAATAGAATACATTAAATCCTTTGTTATACTCTCTATAGAAAATCTAGTGGTGCATGCAAAATATATAAACACTTACACAATGGATGTATAGTCATTAGTCAATAATATTATAATGTGTTGTTAGAAGAAGAAAAGGCTATTAGGTCACCGTATGTCAGGTTATAGGTCAATTGGTTCAGGTCAAATTTAAGCATCAATTTTGAATACGACAGGGTTCGAGGTTTGAGTACGGTTTCACTGCCAAATGTGTGAAAAAAATATTTAGGTGTGAAGAATACTTCTAAAATGAGCATATATAGTATTTCTAAGGTAAAAATGTCTGAATTTTCAATTTTTCTAACTTAGAATACTGTATCTTAAGTCGTTTTAGGATTAAACATAGATTTATGGCCATTTTTTACTGAAAATGACCAGTTTTAGGTGAAAAAAAAATTCACCATTAATTTTTAATCCCTAATATTTTCTACTATATAGATAAATGTTGTCTTTCTCTGTTATTTTGTATTACCTGATGGTTTATTTGTTCAAATAAAACTGTTTTAATTGATTTCATCGCTTACTTTGTATACCATACCGGATAAAGTTGAACTTGAAAGTGAAAAACGAAGCCCAAAAAAGGTCATTTTTAGAGATTTGTATCTTAGTTTAGCCATAAAATTTGATCTAAAGAGGCTAGAGACCTCATTAACCCCTCTTTTTAATGATATTTCAATTTGCCACACACTGATAATAATTTTAACTTCCTTAAAAAAAGAGAAATTGAAGAAAATTGCAAAAATGTTACCCATACCCCTAAGCGTGAAAAAAATATGGCAAATTGTAAAAAAAATTATTTCGGAAAAACTTATGGAGGTACAGCTCTGAAAAGTTGATCGATTGATTCATTTTCATACATGAGAACAGTGTTTAAGCAGTCTTTATAGTTTGTTTAACATATTTATAGATTCAAAACAACTTAACTGAAGTAATAATGCTCTGTAACTTTTTTAAATACAGTTGTGTTCCAAGTAGACTCCCAGGATTCTTCGTAAAAACAACATGCGCTTAGAATTTGTTACATATCTTTAAAATGGTGATACCCTGTGTATTAAAAACTTCAGAAATGGACTCAGCACAAAATTCTAGTCCAGAAAACATGTATAATGTTATGATAACATGAACTTCATTTTCCCCCCATTTTGGCAGTAAAACCGTACTCAAACCTCGAACCCTGTCATACACATGTGAGAGTTTGTGATATCATAATGAGGAATAATTTTGATATTCTGTCTTTAACTGGATATATATCGAGAAGTGCAAGGTGGATATACTAATATACCTTGGGATGTAAATGGTGAGTACAATTTAGAATGCCTAGTTGAGACGGATTTCACAAATAAATATAAAATAGTTACCAAAATCACAAAGCGTTAAGCTTACGGAAAACTACCCAATATGGTGGTATAGGTGACAAGAAATACAATTTTTTTCAACATTGCTGTAGTATGGTTGTGGTAACCTGTTACCTGTGGCTTAATTAAGTTTCAGTGAAATAATGTCGCAAGTTAAAAATACAAAATATAGCTCAACATTGAAAATAGAAGCATTTTAACCAGTTCCTTTTTTGATAGTTGTGGAGCACCAAGTTCATGAAGTCATAAAAGAAATCAGGAACCACTTATTCCCATTTTACATATCAACTTTATTTCCCTAACGTGTTAGCAACACATATCCAAAATTTTAACGAAATCCGTTGATAGTAAGCTTTCCAAAATGAAGTGAATTTAAATCATCAGTGATGTACCACCTTTTGGCTTCTACTTTTAAAAGCATGTAAGCTACGTTGATACCGATGCCACCAATAAAACGAGAAGATTTGCCCTTCATTTTGCATACCACTTTGTCCAATTTTTTTTGTAATTTCTTCACAAAATGCAAAAAATGCAAAAAAAAAATCAATGGGTGTAGTACCCCCTTAAGTATGCCTGGACCAGGAGCTAAAATGAGCTCCTGGTCCCAAAGATGGCTCCTGGTCCTATAGTTTGTAGTGTAAAATATTGGATACATCAGGAGCCAAAACTGGGCAACCACGGGGTAAAAAAAGCCTGGGTGCCTGGTTAATATAAGCCTTGGAGGGCTATGAATTTCAAATGGAATGACCACATTAGGTAGCTCCGTTTCATTGTACCACTTGTAGTTTCAAAGTTCTTTAGCATTTTGTATGTTTTGCTTCATGTCCCTGTTTGGCTATTCCATTTAAATCCATATACCCCTTGATGGAAGACATGACTTTATTCTTCTTCCACACAGGGAGTGTGACTTTCAAATGGGGTGGTTACCTGAATGGGTGACACCAAGTGAAATCTGCACTCCCTGTGTGATAGACTAAGGTCATGTCTTCCATAGGGGGGTGTATGGATTTCAACTGGAATAGCCAAATGAACTGTATGACCGCAACAATATAAATGTGCGAGTTTTAACAATACAAGTGTAAATGGGTGGGTGCGTTTCTTTTCACCCACACTTATGTAGTGAAAAACCAGACACAGCTAACTGTGGATGTGCATGGTCGTAAGACAGCGGCAGAGGGTGCTATACAGCATAACTTTGTGTATGGGGTAGGGTCTCTATCATAGGTATAATACCAGGTCCACGGTTAGACAATTAACTGTCATAATTTAACACAGAAATCCATGTTTGGATTATGATATGTCTGTGTGTGTGGGTACACGGTTTCACTGTTACAACCACACACACAATACGGGTCCACTGTTGTTGGTGAAAACGAGTAGGGGTGTGTGCGTATGTGTGCATATGTATGCACCTGTATAGCTGTGTGTGTTCGCTTTGTATGAATCTATGACTGAGCCCACCTTTTCACTGCAGGATTGAAGTTTCGGTAGGACCAAGCAACTCAAAGAAAGAGCAGGATCCATTGATGAATTTATGCCCGATGGCTGGGCGATTTGTGACAATATGCAAATTTGATAAACCCAAGTTTGATATTGTAACCAGAAAACAAAAAAATGCACCTCCAGCTGCTTCAAGAGCACCTGTAATTGAATGCTTTCGCAATTTGAGAAAGACTATGCAACACTTAGCATGCTATTGGGAAATAAGAACATGCCATGTAGATTGCATCCAGTTCATCCTTCTCAAACATTCCTGAATTATTGTTCTTAGTATATGACAAATTAATAACAGTGCATCTCCTGGAACTTACACAGATTATTAACTAAGAAAGTGAGAGTCACCTGTATTGAGTTAGTGCTGCAATTTTGTCTCAAGAATGCTCTGATATGGTACACTTGGTTATTCACAGTTGGATGAGAATAGTCCTTGCCAGACAACAGCAGGGTTAGAATTTTGGAAGAATGGGTCCTCATAAATGTATGAGAATAGTCTTTGCCACTTTGCTAAACTATGGCAGGGTTTAAATGTTGCAAGAATTTTACCTCATGAATATATGTGACCCGGCAGCACAAACGAGCCGTAAATTCCCTAAATTGTATTCTGAGTTATGGTGTAAAATGTGTACGAAGGTCGTATTCATCGGTCACTTAAGCTGGCGCGACATCTGTCTTATTTGGATAGTCACAACACCAATCAATTAATCCTATTATTGAAGTGGATAATAAGCTTCTACCTTAGATGGCTATAGAACTTTTAATAGCTCTGGTCTTTGTTTGCTTTTGCTAAATCCTTTTCAAGTGGTGGGTTATTTGTATAGGTATGCATAACCAACAATTAACAATGAGAGAACCTTCTTAAACCTCGTTGACTTGGGGATGATTTGAAATGACCGCCAATTATGACTGTTTGATATTTATTGCCAGCAATGTGGAAAAAGAGACACACATAGAAGCGAAAAAAGCTATAATTTTGTTGAAGGAGCAAAGTTTAACTAACCATAACTCCGCTTCTGGATATCGTTTGAAGTCAAATGATATACCATTTTTAAGTTTATGATGTTTATTTTTAAACACGAAATAAAACAAAATTGACCGGGGAGGAATTTACGGCTCATTCAGCCGTGGACGGTCACATATGAGAATAGTCTTTGCCACTTTGCTAAACTATGGCAGGGTTAGCATGTTGCAAGAATTGGTCCTCATAAATATATGAGAATAGTCTTTGTCAGTTTGCTAAACTATGGCAGGGTTAGCATTTATGTTGCTAGAATTTGTCCTCATGAATATGAGAGTAGTCTTTGCCAGTTTGCTAAACTATGGCAGGGTTAGCATGTTGCAAGAATTTGTCCTCATAAAAAAATATGAGAATAGTCTTTGCCAGTTTGCTAAACTATGGCAGGGTTTATGTTGCAAGAATTTGCAACATTTGCCAGTTTGCTAAACTATGGCAGGGTTAGCATGTTGCAAGAATTTTACCTCATGAATATATGAGAGTAGTCTTTGCCAGTTTGCTAAACTATGGCAGGGTTTATGTTGCAAGAATTTGCAACATTTGCCAGTTTGCTAAACTATGGCAGGGTTAGCATGTTGCAAGAATTTTACCTCATGAATATATGAGAGTAGTCTTTGCCAGTTTGCTAAACTATGGCAGGGTTTATGTTGCAAGAATTTGCAACATTTGCCAGTTTGCTAAACTATGGCATGGTTAGCATGTTGTAAGAATTGGTCCTCATAATTATATGAGAATATAGTCTTTGTCAGTTTGCCAGACTGCAGCAGGGTTGGAATGTTGCAAGAATTGGTCTTCATAAATGGACAAGATTCAAGAATAGTCAGTTATCAGTTTGCCATACTACAGCAGGGTTAGAATTTGCAAGAACTGGCGCTGATAAAAGATAATAAGTCTTTACCAGTCTATGGTAGGGTTAGAATTTTGCAAGAATTGGTCATGATAAAAGGATAATAATAGTCTTTTCCAGTTTATGGCAGGTTAGAACGTTGCAAGAATAGGTCCTTTTAAATGAATGGGAATATCAGTCTTTGCCAGTTTGTCGGACTTCGGCAGGGTTAGCGCTAGAACAAAGCGGTCCAGAATCCGCAGGGAAGCCCGAACTTGCAGAAAACCTGAAAGTACGGGGTCCGTAGTAGAGTTCAATGAGAGAGTTGCACAAATGCAGCATAGTATGTCTGCGGTAGCGCTATATTGAAAAGCTGGGGTCTACAGGAACCCCTGAACTCGCAGAAATTATTTTAATTAGGGGTCCAAACTGTATTTTGGAGAGTCCGGGACCCCAAAATGCAGCCTACATGTAGCGCTACACCTGGGTTAAAATTTTGCAAGAATTGGTCCTGCTAAAAGGATAATAGTAGGCTTTTCCGGTCTAGGGGTAGGGTTAGAATGTTACAAGAATCGGTCCTCATAAGTGGATGAGAACTACTGCGCCAGTTTGCTAAACTACAGCAGGTTTAGAAAATTTTTCAATATTTTGATTCTTGCCAAAGAATGTGCAGCAGCCATACAAAGATTCTTGCAACCTGTCTGTGAACAGTCAAAGATTAACATCAAATTCTAACCCTGGCAGACGACTATTCATCAAAATTCCCTGGGATACATGCACACCACCAAACACTTGCAGACTGGGTGCATCTGCGATGGGCTGTTCCACTTGAAATCCATACACCCCCTATGGAAGACATGCCCTTAAAATCTGTCACACATGGGGTGTAGATTTCAAATGCTGTCACCCATTCAGGTAACCCCATTCGAAATTCACACTCCCTGTGTGGAAGAAGGTCATGAATGTCTTCCATTGGGGGGGGGGGGGTGTAAGAATTCCAACTATAACAGCCAAATGCTGCTACATGTACACAGACTATGCCAATTGCTTGAGCAGCCAATCAGTTGCACGTTTATGCAAAACTCTCAGCATAAAACTTTGCCAACCCATACAAATCTATATTGGATTGAGCTCTCCCACTAAATCCATACGAGTACACACTATGGAAGACATGACCTTGATCTTCCACACATGGGATTACCTGAATGGGTGACTTCATTTGAAATCTACATCTCCTGTGTGACATTAAGGTCATGTCTGGGGGGTATGGATTATAACTGGACTAAACCATTTCTCACATCAGGCAGGTGATAACTTGTTGAAGAAGCCCATGCAGGAACATGCGGGTTGTACATCCTTCAACTACAGAGCTGTTCTGGTGATATTAAAAACTATACCTAGATGTTATTAATAAAGATTTGATATAGAAATGGAGAAATTAAAATGATGTGTGCCTTTCCCAATATACTCTAACTAAAAAATTGTGATCACGACTGGCCTACTTGCAAAGACCTATTAGAGTCACACGGCAGAAGGGTTTGCTGTTAAACAATACATAACTATCAAAACTGAAATGCTGGTAGTGTCATACAATCGCTACTGGCATTCACAACTCTGAATTTCAATAAATGGACCTCAAATTGATTGCAAAATATTACGGTAACATTGTGAATATGCAATATGTACCGTACATAAGACCCAATCATACTTTTCTTTGCCAAAACGTGAACACGATGCCCGGTTACTAATTTCAGAAAGGACCTCTGTGTGTGTATCTTACACGAACGAACAGTTCACACGCAAAGCAACTACCATATTTGTACATTGCATGATATGCGCTTTGTAGTTTGGTTGCTGGAGGGTCAGCTATTCAATTAAAATATAATTTAAATGTTCAGTTAAAATTGTGTTTGGTTTTCAACAAAATACCTAGAATCAAGCAAACTGAAAAGTGACGATACGAATAAGAAAAATTACTTTGCTTAGTTTTTTTCGAAAATTGTGAAAAATCAAAAATTTTGCTTGGCCTTTGCAATATCCCTCAATTCCAAAAGCAAAATGTTTAGTACACTGTACCCTCAAAACAACTGCATAATCATAATCCTCTCTAAAGCACCATCGCTACCCACAACTTAAACTGAAACACAGGTACCTATAGCGTTGCATTGTACTATCAAGTAAGTTTTGGCCAATATCGAACATTATGAACGCTAGTGGCTCTGCGATAAATACACGCGCAGATAGCACAGTACCGGTACAGTAGAACTAGAAAGCATACACGTGCCATACATTGCGTACACGCTTAGTACGCTATGGATGCACGTGCATGTAATGTTCCAGCTTGGCCAAGAATTACTTAATTTATCTGTAGTACTGGCGTTTGACACAGCTAGCTGCATGCGATCTGACCGCTGGCGCTGTCGTATTTCAAAATACAATACAAACGCAAGCATTTGCAAGCCCTCGCTGCTTAATAAAAAAGATTAACCAGCCCCAGATACCCCTCATACACTAGGACAAAATATCTCGGAAATTCAAAACTTCACTGAACTTCTCCCATCATTTTCAAATTATGGACAAAAATAATTTATAAAATCATGTCACACCCAAAAGCCTCAGATACAATTTGCATAGGAAGTAAAGTCCATTTATGGTAAATGAATACAAATTCCTGCAAACCTCAATCATCTGACCTACACCACTAGAAACTGAACATGTTGTCCATGACTTCTGTGCTTCCAATCCAATGCCAAATCCCAGCCCAGTGCAGTGTTGTGTGTGTACTGTGGATGTCAACACAACAACAACACAAAGTTTGCATGTCAATTTTCAGAATAATGCTAAACTATCCATACTGCAAATAACCTCCCAATGTTCACCACTTTTAAAACCACAAAGGATACCTTCTCTTTTCAGTCTCATGACTTGACAGTTGTCGTTGTGTCTCTGTCTTCCCTCTTCTCCTGAAACTTCTTGTGATTCTTCATCGTCTTCTGTAGCATCTGTAT
The DNA here is from genome assembly GCF_039555335.1 of Amphiura filiformis. Lineage (NCBI taxonomy): Eukaryota > Metazoa > Echinodermata > Ophiuroidea > Amphilepidida > Amphiuridae > Amphiura > Amphiura filiformis. Next base: position 56,174,394 of record NC_092642.1, read on the forward strand.
ACATGTCAATGGAACATAGCGGGAAACATGCCGTCAAACACGTTCTTTAGACACAAATTACGACTACAACTGACCACGAACAGGCCATTTAGTGGTCCTGAACGATACCTGAAAACCTCTAGCTTACCTTTTTCACCTTCATGAGCGACTGTGTCAGCCCATTCGTCCCAGGACAGACCCTGAAACATCGATGGACTGGTCCTATCTATGGTCGCCATTGCTGTCCTGTCGTGTTGCTCTCCATCCGTCCCATCATGCATTTCGCGGTGACGTCACTCGCCATCAGTTCCCATTCATTTTTATCTCGCACAAAACTTTTTGGTTCAAAAAAATAATAATAACTTTAAAAAGGTTTATGGGCTGATTTTAGAACAATTGAAAAATCCATCTTAAATATTTGTTATTTGCTTTAATGCAAAATGTGGTAATTCCAAATAAAACATAAATAAGAAAAAGTAAAGGATTCCGCGACTTGAAAATGACATTGTTCCCAACTTTTCATTGTTACTCTGAACAAAGGAAGTTTAGTTAGTGCTTTTATAAACACAAAACTGGCACCGTCAAAATAATCTTTATTATTGTTTGGAAATTTTGTTTTACTGGTTGATAAAATAACTAAGTATTTAATTGTCAAACAAACTTGGCATTTTGATCAGTCATAGTGGCCTGCAATATTTTTAATTGAAAAAAGTTTGTTGTGTAATAATCTTAAAATCAATTGAAGTAGGGCCCTACATATTTTGGTGGACAATTTTGACACTAGGCCTATTGTGTAAAATTGTTGTTGGAAAAAAATAGAAAATGTCTTAAAATGAAGGCCCAATCGAATCTATTCGTGGACTCTTTTTCTGTTGATTCTCTTTTTGCTTCTGAAGGGGGGTTGGGACGTCGTCTAAACTTTGACCTAATTTAAGATTATAAAATAAATATTGTTTTATCAATTCATCATGTTTGTTTGAAGGGATTTCTTTTCTTTATCCATGTTTCTTGATTTTGTTTTTCTCCTATTCTCCTCAAAAGGGGTCTTACGTCGGTTCGTCCGTCAAAATAGGTTGACCAGATTTAAATTAAATCATAATTTCAACATACCCAGATGAATGAGAGTCTACACAGTTTGAGTCTTAAAGTTAGATTGAGATTTAAAAAAAAGAATAGGCCTACTTTGGATCAATATTTGACATAGAAATCTTTAGAATTATACTAAACATTTGAAATAGCAAACCATTGGGATGAATATAGGTCCCCGTTTTTGTATAGGTCCTATAGAACGTATAGAATAAGCATTTGGAGTATGAACTCTTTTAAAAGAATAACACTTATAATAAACATTTAAAATGACAAACCTTAAAATTAAGGGATCTGGAATGAGCGTTTTGAGCGTTTTGACAGTATTTTTGGGGGACATGAGAGCACACCAGACATATCGAATTGCATTCTGAATACGAAGAATATCTTTCTGATATCAAATAATTTTCATTTTTTGAAATTCACGATATAAATACAAATTTTATGACAAATTATTAAAATTTGATATTTTTCATATTTTTGATATATAACAGTCCTCGAAGTAAATTCTATAAATCTAATGATATATTCTTAAAGTGTATGTAGCTGGGAGGAAAGGCCGACGATCAATTGAAAAATTTGACCCTTCATTTTAAAAATATGGATTTTTTTTTTCAAAAAGACCTAATTTTTTTGGTGTTTTGGAAAAAAATCATATCTTCAATACGAAAGGTCAAAATGTTCAATTGATCGTCGGGTTTTCATCCCACCTACATACACTTTACGTATAAATCATCAGATTTATAAAGTTTACTTCGAGTACTGTTAAATATCAAAAATACCAATTTTTAATCATTTGCCATAAAATGTGTATTACATTGCGAATTTCAAAAAATCAAAATTATTTGATATCACAAGGACATTCTTCGTATTCAGAATGCAATTCGATATGTCTGATGTGCTCTAATGTCCCACAACAAATACTGTCCAAACGTTCATACCCCAGCCCTTAAGCTGAGTAGCAAACCTTTCGAATAATTCTTTAACATTTGAAACAGCCAAATCATTAGAATAAATATAACATTTTAAATAACCTTTAGAAAAGCACTTTTATAATAAATGTAAATAACAGACATTTTTATTATAAATGTTTGAAACCTTTAGAAAAACATTTGAAATATAGCAAATCATTAAAATACCGCTTATGATAAACATTTGAAATAGTAAATCTTGAATTAAATATTATATATTAAAATAGATATTTGAAATGACAAACCTTTAGAATAATACTTAACATCATTTGAAATAGCAAACCTTTAGAATAACACTTTTATAATAAATGTATGAAATAGCAAGCCTTTAGAATGGCACCTTTATTGTAAATGTTTAAAACTTTTAGAAAAATAAACATTTGAAATAGCAAATTTTTAGAATAATACTTATGATAAACATTTCAAAGAGTAGTACATTTTTAGAAAAATAGATATTTGAAATAACAAACATTTATAATAATATCATTTATGATAAACATTAGAAACAGCAAACCCTTAGAATAACACTTATAATAAACATTAGAAATTGCAAACCCTTAGAATAGCATTTATCTTAACATTAGAAATAGCAAATTCGTATAATAACACTTATAAAATAGAAAACCCTCAGAAGTACACCTATAATAACATTAGAAATAGAAAACCTTTAGAATAACATTTAAATAGCAAACCCTTAGAAAAACACTTATAAGAAGAATTAGCAATACCAAACCCTTAGAACAATAATTTTAATCAACATTAGAAATAGCTAATAATATTCAAATGGTTTGCTTTTATTCTAAGGGTTTGCTGTTTCTAATGTTTATCATAAATGGTATTTAAAGGGTTTGCTATTTCTAATACTTATCATAAGTGTTATTCTAAGGGTTTCCAATTTCAAATATTATCATAAATGTTATTATAAGGGTTTGGTATTTCTAATGCTTCCTATAAGTGTTATTCTAAGGGTTTGCTGTTTCTATTGTTAGTGTAAGGGTTTGTTATTTCTAATGTTATTCTAAGGGTCTGCTATTTATCATAAGTGTTATTCAAAGGGTTTCCTATTTCTAATGTTATTATAAGGGTTTGCTATTTCTAATGTTTATTATAAGTGTTATTCTAAGAGTTTCTTATTTCTAATGTTATTTAATGTTATTATCAATGCTATTATACGGGTTTGCTATTTCTAATGTTTACTAAAGTGTTAAGGTAAGGGTTTGCTATTTTTAATGTTTATTACAAGTGTTATTCTAAGGGTTTGCCGTTTTTAATGTTATTCTAAGGGTTTCCCATTTCTAATGTTATTCTAATGATGTGCTATTTCTAGTGTTTATTATAAGTGTTATTTTAAGGGTTTGCTATTTCTATTGTTTATTATGAATGGTATTCAAAGGGTTTGCTATTTCTAATGTATATTAATAAATGATATTCAAAGGATTTGCTATTTCTAATGTTAATTGAGTGTTATTCTAAGGGTTTGCTATTTCTAATTTTTCCTTATAACTGTCATTCTATGGGTTTGTTATTTCTGTTATTATAAATGTTATTCTAAGGGTTGTTATTTCTATTGTTTATTATATAAGTGTTATGCTAAGTGTTTGCTATTTCTAGTGTTTATTATAAGTGTTATTTAAGGGTTTGTTATTTCTAATGTTTATTATGAATGGTATTCAAAGGGTTTGCTATTTCTATTGTTTATTATAAGTATTATGCTAAGTGTTTGCTATTTCTAATGTTTATTATAAGCATTATTCTAAGGGTTTGCTATTTCTAATGTTTATTATCAATGTTATTCTAAGGGTTTGCTATTTCTAATGTTTATTATATAGATGATATTTAAAAAATTTTGCTATTTCTAATGTTAATTATGAGTGTTATTCTAAGGGTTTGCTATTTCTAATGTTTATTATAGTGTTATTCTAAGGATGTGCTATTTTTAGTGTTCATTATAAGTGTTATTTTAAGGGTTTGCTATTTCTAATGTTTATTATGAATGGTATTCAAAGGGTTTGCTATTTCTAATGTGTATTATAAATGATATTCAAAGGATTTGCAATTTCTAATGTTAATTATGAGTGTAATTCTAAGGGTTTGCTATTTCTAATTTTCCTTATAACTGCCATTCTAAGGGTATGCTATTTCTGTTATTATAAATGTTATTCTAAGGGTTTGCTATTTCTATTGTTTATTATAAGTGTTAAGTTAAAGTTGGTCTGAACCCTGGAATTATGGAAACTTTCGGGCCTCATAACTTCTAAATTGTTTGTCTAAAGTATATAAAAGTATACATATTTAGAATGGCAAAGACTGGATAAGTTCATCTGTGAGGTCAAATTTGGGCCAAAATGGCACTTTTGGCCCAAAATCCCAAAAATAACGGTTTTTGGCCCACTTCTTTTTTGTGCACCGTAACAAAAAAATTCTTGGGCCAAAATTTAATTTTTATTAATTTTTAAAAACTAGATCAAAATATCTAGGACCCGTTTTTTCATTTTTTTTAATTTTGACCAATTTCACCAAAAATATTTGAAATTTGTGCCAAAATCGGGCTTTTTTATGATTTTTTGAAAAATCAACATTTTTTGACCATTTTTGGCGCAAATTTCCCAAAGTTAGTCGAGGCCGATGTATTGCTTGGGTGGGGATGATTCTGGTGCAACGGATGCTTTATATATGATATTTCTTGTTAAGCAGTGGCCGTTCAACGGGCAGGTTGCCTTTGCTTTCTTCAAGCTCTTGGACCATCACTTTCCAAAAGAATCCCCCTTACACAAAATCTTCAACAGAAACAATGTAAAATTAAGCTACTCATGCATGGAGAACATGAAATCCATCATCAATACCCACAACAAACAGACCCTCAACACACCCTCTGCGAGCAACGACGAAAGGACATGCAATTGCCCAAAGAAAGCAAAGGCAACCTGCCCGTTGAACGGCCACTGCTTAAAAACGAAAACCCTGTTCTATTTTGAACAAATTGGTAAACAAATTTTTCCTGTACAAATGAATGCCGACCCCAAATTTCTTAAAACTTATCTTGACTCCCAAATAAATAAATCCATGACCCCTTCCTTCCGAAGAAAAACAAACCGTGCAAAAATTTACAATTAACATAATCGGCAGCTACCCAGTTCTGACCTTAATGCCAGTAAGAATCACATTTCGTCATCAATATGGCCAATTGCCACGCCCATTTAGCACGGAAATAATGAAATATAACTTTTTAAATCAGCTATATCTAGCTTTTCCGTCATAATTGGGTTTTTTTCCGTGATGGAAAATCCAAATAAAGAGTTTATGTTTCGGGTCACATTATTTTGCCCTTTGCAATCAATGCCACTATTTTGCAAAACCAATTTTCCTTGTAACCTGTCATTTTCGCCTATACTTTTGCGTGTGGAATTTGTGCACATCCGGGTACCTTACATCGTTGAACACGGTATGGCGACTTGTAGATGTCACGTGCGCATTTATAAATGCGCATTTATATATATACCCGAAGTCCACTGATGGAGAAGGAACTTTTTACATACCTTTACCCAAAGAGCTTTTAAATAGAAATAGAGTCGCAATAGATTATATAATCTTTTGTTCGTTTGATGCCGATTAGAAGTTGCGACAGGCTATTCATAAAAGTGGTACCATTGTTTCGATTAAAGGGGTTCCGCCATTAAATTGGTCACTGATCCGGCATCATATTAACGCTCTACACAACCGGCGAGTATCAATAAGTGACCACACTACAGTCATGTGTAAGGGCAGTCATGTGTAAAGTGGTACCATTGTACAGGGGAAAGATGAATTACGCATCGCACACTAGCACATTTAAACATGAATTTACAAATGGAAACATAACATGCATAGGCAGATATACCAGAGAAAAAACTCCGGACATACCTGCCTGTGCGGGGACTTGAACCCCAGACCTCTCGCTAGTCGGGCGAGCGCTCTAACCACTGAGCTACACAGACTGTCCCTGATAAACAGGACTCAAGTCTGGTACTTATGGATATGAGCAGTCAAGGGTGAACAGTACAAACAACACATTACACACCAGTGTACGAGATCAATTAATGATGCTTACCCGCCAGCCTAATATAATCATACAAACAGAGGAAGAGGCTTACGCATCATACACTGGAACATGAAAACATTCAAACATTACAACCAGCGCACGAGATCAAATTAATGATGCTTAATCGTTATTCTTAATATATCAATATACAGGGGAAAGAAGAATTACGCATCGCACACTAGCACATTTAAACATGAATTTACAAATGGAAACATAACATGCATAGGCAGATATACCAGAGACTGTATCCCAAATGTGTGCTTGTGTGGGTCTGAAGACTATAAGGAGGCTTTAGCTGTCGATGCAATCATCTTTACCACCCACCTGACGATAGGTGTTTCATTTAAATAAATTGAATGCTCTTGGTGATCGATTACACATTAGAATGTATGAAGGCTGCCATTTCCAGTCCATATATCTATATTACACTATAATGGTAATCGCTATACGTATACATGTAAGTATAAGTATAGGCCTATAAAGGTTGTTTTTAAGAAATTTCCATTTAATTTTATTTTAAGAAGGAGATTGGTATAGAAATAGTGCCGTACCCAAAGAGGGGGGGGGTTGGGGAGGGACAGATTCACCTCTGTGAGAAGTCTTGGGAGGGGGGAGGGAGGAGGAGGGGGTATGGAGAATGAGAGAGGGCTGGAGGAAGGATAATAAAGACAAGTAGATAAATAGAAATATAAGGAAAATGATGGGAATGAGAGAGGGAGGGTGAGAGGGACAATGAGAGCGAGGGAGTGATAAAATGTAGGCCTAGGAAAGAATAAGTACAGAGAAGGGAAAAGAAAGGAATGATGAATACATTTAATAATAATTATTAGGCCTATATAATAACTAAACACATAACAGCACTGGGCAGCCATTCGACGATGTCAATGCCTTTATTCGTTACGTAATTAAAACGCCCAGTCAGATGTATTTCACACCTACCAAACACAACTCACCCAATTTCGCAAACTGGACGTTGAATGTACACTCTCATGAATATTGATTGGCAACATTTTCCAATATGTCAGCGCTCTAATCGGAAACAATAGAACAATAGACCCTGCAGAGCGTTGCCTTTACCACATTCTGTATTATTGTAGATCCCGTTAAGGGCAAATACATGTAGCTTGATATTAAATGGCTGTAGTATAACTTTTTGAATTTGGTAGAAGAAAAGAGTAAAATAATCCCTCCCTAATTCTAACCTCCATGGTTATACCAGTAATTACGTAAGACCTGGTCTAACTTGTTTTGCTTATATGGACCAAGAGATCTAAGGGTTTGCTTTTTCTAATGTTTATTATAAGTGTTATTTTAAGGGTTTGCTATTTCTAACGTTAATCGAAAATGTAGTTCAAAGGATTTGCTATTTCTAATGTTAATTATAAGTGTTATGCTAAGGGTTTGCTATTGTTTATTATAAGTGTTATTTGCAGGATTTGTTATTTTTAATGTTTATTATAAGTGTTATTCTAAGGGTTTGCTATTTCTAATCTTTATTATAAGTGTTATTTTAATAGTTTGCTATTTCTAATGTTTATTGTAAGTGTTATTCTATTTCTAATGTTAATTATAGGTGTTATGCTAAGGGTTTGCTATTTCCATTGTTTATTATAAGTGTTATTCTAAAGGGTTGCTATTTCTAATGTTTATTATAAATGTTATTCTAAGGGTTTGCCATTTCTAATGTTTATTATTAGTGCTATGTAGAACAGAACATAGTTGTCAATACCATGATAGAAGAGTCCAAGACATCATATATGCAGAGCAAACTGCAAACTTCGGACACTAAATCTATGTATAGATCAGTTAACAGCCTTTTGAACAAAAATAAGAAAATCCAACCTGCCTCTGACTCTGCCAAAGCATTGAGTGATAACTTTGCTCACTACTTTGAAGAAAAAGTTGAGAACGTTCATAAAGGTCTTGTTAAATGTATGTCATCTAGTAGTATAAGTAGCACAAATGGGTATGATCAAGAAGTGTCATGTAAATTGTCTGAAAGTTCCTGTTTCCTGTTCTAAGTGAAGGTGATGTTGAAAAGCTAATTGTAGGTCTGAGTACTAAGAGTTGTATGTTAGATCCAATAGCAATACCCACGTGGTACCTGAAAGACAATCTGTCCACTTTTGTTCATGCAATATCAAATGTTATCAACATGTCACTTTCCACAGGAGAGTTTCCCCAGTCTGTTAAACGTGCTGTTATAACGCCGATCATTAAGAAGTCTTCCCTCAATCCGGACGAACTAAAGAACTACCGGCCAGTCTCTAGCCTTCCATTTCTGTCTAAAGTCATTGAGAAGCATGCAGTTAATACCATCACAGAACACATGATTGACAAGAGTCTCGGTGAGCCACTTCAATCAGCTTACCGCCGTGCTCATAGCACCGAAACAGCCCTGCTGAAAGTCAAAAATAACATTATGCATTCGATCCATAACCAGCAGGGTGTCTTCCTAGTATTACTCGACCTTAGCTGTGCGTTTGACACAGTTGATCATGTGATCCTTCTTAGCAGAATGGAAAAGGAGATTGGTTTGTCGGATACAGCACTTCAGTGGTTGAAGTCATATTTCAGCAATAGAACATCACGCGTTAGAATTGACAACGAACTCTCTGCTGAGCATGTTATGAACTACGGTCTGCCACAAGGTTCTACAGTTGGCCCATTGTCATTCACAGTGTATACCATTCCTCTCGGTAGAATCATCACCAAATATGGCTTATCTTACCACATGTAAGCGGACGATCTTCAACTCTACATTAGCTTCGATCCATCCAATCCAGCATCAATTCAGAATGCTCTCTCCACAGTACACTCTCACTCAGTGCATAAATGAGATACGTTCATGGATGACTACCAATATGCTCAAGTTAAACAATGATAAGACCGAGTTTTTCATTGCCATATCCCCTCACAACAAGCAGCGCATGCCACCGGTTACTTTACAAGTTGGTTCTGACACCATTCACCCATCTGAGACGGTACGGAATCTTGGAGTCATCTTCGACACTCACATGACAATGACATCCCACATATCATCCATCTGTAGCAGTTTGAACACACATCTCAGGAATATCACCCGCACCCGTCGTTACCTGGACTTTGACACCTGCAATCACATAATTCGCTCTCTAGTTCTGTCACGCCTTGATTACGGCAATGCTCTTCTTCTGGGTGCAAGACAAGCCGATATCTCCAGACTTCAACGTCTGCAGAACTGGTCTGCTAAACTGATCTTTCGCGCCACCAAATATGACCATGCATCCCCTTTCTCCAACAACTTCATTGGCTGCCAGTCAAGGAGCGGATAGCTTTTAAGATCTTGCTGTGTGTGTTTAAGGCCATCAATGATATTGCACCAGCCTATTTGTCATCGCTCCTGACTTTGTACTCTCCTGCCTGTGGGGGATTGCGCCCATCCACCGACGTCACTCGTCTTGAATTACCAAAAATAAACAGCAGAACTCTTAAATCAGCCGCTGACAAGACGTTCTTTTTTACAGCACCATCCATGTGGAACAGCCTGCCTCAAACCATACGATCCACCGGCTCACTTCCAGTCATCAAAAAGGGCCTCAAATCCCACCTTTTTCCACAATAAGGAGTGTTCAGAAATACTTTGGTGGGGGGCTGGTAAAAAGGAGGGGGGCCAAAAAGTTTTGGACCTTAAAAGAGGGGGACCAAAAAGTTTTAGGTGTAGGAAAGGGGGGGCCAAAAAAGTTTTCCGCTTTAAAACCCAAAATTTTCGCGCTTCGCGCGCATTGAGACCCTCTATATCGTTTTTAACATGGGCAAGTTTTGCTTTTCAGTGCTTTTTTTGGAAAAAATGATGGCAATCATGGCACTTAGTGTACACATATTAATTAATATAACATTGAAGATTTTCAGCAACATGCAACTTCTGGGTTGGTCTAACAAAATACTGGCACTTTTTATCATAGAATTTTATATCTCTTCAAAGTAGGCTACAAACATGATTATGTACCAATCTAATCAAAATAAAACTAAATCAAGAAAATATTGCAAATACATTGGATTTCTTTGCACGTAAACTGCACACTTCAGTTTACTATTTCTTATTGCAAAATTATTTTGTACACACATAGGCCCATGGGTAGATTTTAGCATAGGGCAGAGTGGGCACGCCCAGATACCACAGTCTTTGGGGGCCAAAACTGATACCTGTGTACATTTGCGTGACCAAATTAATCTCATATTTTGACCATTTTAGCTTTTTACATAAATTAGTTCCAATTTTAACAATATTTGACCATTATCATTTAATAGCCACGGATCCCAATTATATGCAGATGTGCATATATATGAACCTCAAAATAAATCCTCTATTTCATTAATACCTGTAAAATCAGATAAACACCCTTTTTGGGACAAATCTAAATTAAGTATAAAATGAAAATTTCCTTGTGCTTGTATTTCATGCAGCTTCATGCGCAATTGCCCCACCGGGAATGTTTCAAACATTTACCTCCCTCAATGACATGTGACCCAGATACCACACCACTGGAAACAACACTATTATAAGTACCGGTATAATGTTTGTTATACGATAATGGGGGGGGTCAAAAAGTTTTGTCTGTCAAAGAGGGTGTCAAAAAGTTTAGCGGTCCATCGAGGGGGGGTCAAAAAAGTTTTCGAGCAAAAAATTGGAGTTAGACCAGCCCCCCCCCTACCAAAGTATTAATGAACACTCCCTAATCATCATCAGTCGGCTGCGGAGCAGGCGACTACAAGCTTTCTCCAACTATTGCGATCTTGGGCAAGCGAAACAATTTTGTTTGGCTGCAACATCCCTTCAGTATCTCCCAGGAGGTGCTGGACATACTGTAAGTACAGTGTGCGCGGCCGTCCTGGTTTCCTCTTCCCATGTGGTGGAACGTAAAGGGCATATTCTTTCACAGGCTCGTCGTCTTCAAGACGCAGTATATGGCCGAGAAATTTGAGATGATGAATCTTGACTCTGGCAACCAGTGGAGTGGTGTTGGTCAGATTGTAGATGGTTTCATTTGGAATCCGATCCACACGCTTGATGTTTAACATGACTCTATAGCAAGATGTTGCAAAGGCATTGATTTTGTTTTCCATGTCCTTGGTGATTACCCATGACTCACACCCGTACAGAAAGACAGTAACACAAGTTGTCTCAAACAGCTTGATTTTTGTTTCGATTGGCAGGGATGGGCTTCTCCAAAGGCGTTCCAGTTTCCAGAAAGCTGCCCAGGCTAGTGATTTTCTTCTTTTTAGGTCTCCAGCACTAGAGCCCAGCTTGGAACCCAAGTACTTAAAGTCTGTGACATGGTTGATGGTACTACCATAGACTTCAAGTGCTGGATGGGCGTTACAGTTTGCAGTCATATATTCTGTAGGTAACAATTCCAGCGTCAATTCCAGAAGTTGATTTCTTCAGAAGGTAATCTACCAGGATAATGAACAGGAATGGCGCTAACACATCACCCTGAAGCACTCCAGTTGTTACTTGGAAAGGCTCTGAGATACTTCCATCTACCATAGATGTGCCATCCCTCTTTTTGACTTTCACCCCTTTCCTTGAGTTCTTCCCAGAAAGCGAGTGTATGATTTTCCAGGTGTTGGTGTAATTCCCCATCTCGTCGGCCAGCTTCAGGTCTTCCATCTGCTTATTGAGTGTAGCAAGCTCATCAGATTTATAGGAGTTGTTAAGGCTGGTGTTCAAGTTCCTCCATCTTTCTCTAGATTGACGAGACCTTGAAATAGAGTACCGCTTTTTGGCCTCATCCCTTTCAAGTTTAAGTCTGATGGTTGCATCTGATACCCAACTTGGTAGTCCGCATGGCTCTTGTTTTCCAATAACTTTCTCAGCAACTTCACGGACCGCTGTTTCGAAGGTCTCATACCTATCAGAGATGGGAGTGGCATCATCCATGCTCAAGACCTGGAATCTGTTTGATAGCTCCAGCTGAAATTCCTCCTTTGTATCAGGATCTTGCAACTTCCTCCAGCTGAATTGTGGTCTCTTGCAAGGGTTTCCTTTGCTTGTTCGCAGACTGGCAGCTAGACGGACGCTCACAATACGATGATCGGAGTCCACTTCTACTGATTTGTATGCTCGACAGTTGCGGAGAGAATTTACCCACTTGCTATTTATTAGAATGTTATCTAACTGTGCATGGGTTGATCCAGCTGGATGGGTCCAAGTCCAGAGACGGTTCTTGGGTTGGGGGAATCTCATCTGGGCTGGTCTGAGATTGTACTCCAGGCAAGTGTTGACCAGGCGCTCACCATTGTCATTTGTTGAATCATGGTAGCAATGTGGACCAATGACCCAAGGATGGGAAAGATGACTATCTGTTCTTATTCTGGCATTAAAATCGCCGAGGATGAGATGGATGTTGTGCCTTTTCATACCATCCAGGTGGTCAGATAGTGATGAATAGAATTCCTCCTTGTCAGAAGATGTTGAGCACTCAGTGGGTGCATATACAACAATGATGCTAAGCTGTGGGTTACCATGGAATGTTACAAATAGTATCCTCTCGGAAACAGCTTCAACACTCTTCATTAAGCACATTCACAGATGTCTTAAAAGACATCTGTGAATGTGCTTGGACATGACCAGACCCACTCCTCCATGTCTTTGGTTGGTAGCAGAACTGAATATTAAAACCCAGTTCCTATTGTCGGACCAAAGTTCATCAGTTGGGCTTGGTGTAATGCAGGGGCGTAGCCAGCTTTCTTGGTCAGGGGGGGCAAAATAAAATTTTGGGGGCACAGACGAAAAAATTGCAGTTGCATCATACAATACATAGAGACTGTATGTCTTCGAGCTTCCCGAAAAGGGCCTTATTGGGATGATGTGCGCGCGTAGCGCAAAAAAATGGTATTTTACACTATTTTCGCCCATTATCCGGCTAAAAAGGGCTTTATTTTTTACAATGTCAATACCTGCATCAGCACAACCCATGAATAGCTGATGGATTTTCCCTTGTTGATTAACAGTACGGACATTATAAGTAGATATTACAAGAGGTTTGAAGGTAGACAGGCGACAATAATCAGGGCCAACAGTTCGTGATGGTGTGCCGAGTTCCCGCTGGTCCGTCATGGAGTCAATAGTAGACTGCCGCTCATCTACCCTCGGTATTTTTGAAGATTTGTTTGTAGTTTTCGTAATCGCGGGTTTTGCTGGGAATTATTTTAGTCCAGTCCCAACAGCTTTACGGGTGATCAGCCCTGTTTCAGCTTCTTTTCTGGACACACAGCAGCCGAGATCTACCAATATGTAGTAGTTCGCCCCTGATCTGGAACATGTTGGCCAGTGTTGGAAGGTTGACCAATGATGACATGTTCAACACCAGCCTAATGACCGTTGAGAAGTAAGTCTTCCTCTTCCGCTCTTTGGCCCATGATGAAAATTTGGAGCCATTGGGATAGGCTAGGCTCCAATATGAAGAGAATCACTACCGTCCTTGACCCCTTAGAATACTCAGAAAAATGAAGATGGAGCTTGATGCTCATGGCATGAGACCTTGGAAATAAACTAGCCCTACCAGAAAAACAGCACCTGATCTTACCGCACTGTTCTTCAGCAGTTTAAGGACAAAGTCCGGCCGGAACATAACTCACATGTGCTCTTGAAAGACCTGGTATTAAACCTAACCAAACAAATGCCATGAACACCAAGATATGAGTAACTAGAAGGAGAAAGAACGGAGCAATATCTCATCATGATTGTGTCGCTGGCTGTACTGTCTACATCGTTACAGTAGCAAAAACAAATGGCCAAGACATTTGAACATACTGGCCGTTGAACCTGATGGTTTCCTCCGCCCTAAAGCTGGCATGTTCAGCAACTGAGCTAGGGAGGCAGAGGGCGCTCATTCCCTCCAATGTTTATTATAAGTGTTATTTGCAGGATTTGTTATTTTTAATGTTTATTATAAGTGTTATTCTAAGGGTTCGCTATTTCTAATGTTTATTATAAGTGTTATTTTATTTCTAAGGGTTTGCTATTTCTAATGTTTATTATAAGTGTTATTCTATTTCTAAGGGTTTGCTATTTCTAATGTTTATAAGTGTTATTCTAAGGGTTTGCTATTTCTAATGTTTATAAGTGTTATTCTAAGGGTTTGCTATTTCTAATGTTTATTATAAGTGTTATTCTAAGGGTTCGCTATTTCTAATGTTTATTATAAGTGTTATTTTATTTCTAACGGTTTGCTATTTCTAATGTTTATTATAAGTGTTATTCTAAGGGTTTGCTATTTCTAATGTTTATTATAAGTGTAATTCTAAGGGTTCGCTATTTCTAATGTTTATTATAAGTGTTATTTGCAGGATTTGTTATTTTTAATCTTTATTATAAGTGTTATTCTAAGGGTTCGCTATTTCTAATGTTTATTATAAGTGTTATTCTATTTCTAATGTTTATTATGAGTGTTATTTTAAGGGTATGCTATTTCTAAGGTTTATCATAAATGTAGTTCAAAGGATTTGCTATTTCTAATGTTAATTATAAGGGCGGGTTAGTGTAGTGGTCTTCTCACTCGCTTCTCACCACTGTAGCCGGGTTCAATTCCCCGCGGTGCCACATGTGAGTTTGGTTGCCGATCCATGCTCGTCCTCGCAGGTTTTCTCCGGGTGCTCGGTTTTCCTCCTGCTTCTAAAATCGGACCTCTTCCCATATCCCTGTCCCGTCATATCTGGAGGCATCCCTTGAATTTAGTAGCCTCTGTGCACTATTGGGTTTAGCCTGGCTTCGGCCGAATGTTATAAATATAAATAAATAAATAAATAAATAAGTGTTATGCTAAGGGTTTGCTATTTCTATTGTTTATTATAAGTGTTATTCTAAGGGTTTGCTATTTCTAATGTTTATTATAAATGTTATTCTAAGGGTTTGCTATTTCTAATGTTTATTATAAGTGTAATTCTAAGGGTTCACCTTTTTCTAATGTTTATTATAAGTGTTATTTGCAGGATTTGTTATTTTTAATCTTTATTATAAGTGTTATTCTAAGGGTTCGCTATTTCTAATGTTTATTGCAAGCACTATTCTATTTATTATTTATTATTTTTATAAGGGTTTGCTATTTCTATTGTTTATTATAAGTGTTATTCTAAGGGTTTGCTATTTCTAATGTTTATTATAAATGTTATTCTAAGGGTTTGCTATTTCTAATGTTTATTATAAGTGGTATGCTAAGGGTTTGCTATTTCTAATGTTTATTGCAAGCATTATTCTAAGGGTTTGCTATATAATGTTTATTATAAATATCATTCTAAGGGTTTGCGATTTCTATTGTTTATTATAAGTGTTATTCTTATGGTTTGCCATTTCAAATGTTTGTGATGAGTGTTATTCTAAAGGTTTGCTATTTTCAAACGTTTATTATAAGGTCGTGGGTCGTGTTGTGGGGCAAATCCGATTTTAATGAAAGTTTATGTTCCAAGGAATCTAACTATGCAAAACAAATTGGTATACGGGGTGCGTAAGAAAATCTATAGGCTGATACCTTGCAAAAAAAAACCCACAACATTTTTCATAGGCCAATGTGTGTTATTTCGTTCTGGTACACCATAACGCAATTACAATTTTACGATATTTTTTGTACATACCAATTATGTAGCCAGAGCTTTCATGTGGTATAAAGATCTCAACTGTTTTTGAGAAAAGTGGGGGATGAGGCTGTGTTCAGATTGATTGTTGACAAAAACTTCCCAAATCACTCTTTCTCATTAATTATTGGGCCATTGATAGACCCAGCAGCATTAACTATTTCCACAGACTAGCTCTTGAGTCTAAATGGATCCACATTTTACAGACTTCTGCTCCTCTGGGTATGAATGTTACAAGTCATCGTTTAACAAATTTTCTTTGGTCAGTTATTCTGGTCCTCACTCATTGTTTTTCTTTAATCTTTTGTTTGTTGCAAAATCGGACCACCTTCCCTCTATCCCACAACGCACTATTCCAGGGGGGTATGACGTAGTTCATCAACCTCATAGATCGTGTGCATCCGATGGTCTTTGCCATACCTTTGCAATTATTTTGTCTTAATATGGGCATACTGATTCCATATATGCGGATTATTGTAAAGGCCATCGATGTTACTAGTTATGCAATTATTGAATACACGAGTGTTGCAGTTACGGAGCGACGCAGAACATCTGTGTAAGAGATTGTGTTTACATTTTATTTTCATTTCCAAAAAAAAAGTGAAACGGACGCCGACAAAATATCACGGCGTGTCCCGTCATTAGTTTATCACCATTAGGTCTATAAAATGTATACAAAGTTAGGTTTCAATAGCAGGAAACTTTTTTGGCTGATGACACCATGTCAATAAGGCATAAAAATGTTGTTTTTTGCCCCCGAAAGGTATTTAGTGATCGGGCGCCATTATCGTGATTATCGGTGATTCCTTTTTTGTAATGAAGGCACCAGCCGAAATGTCCTTATTGCAGAATGTAATGAACATAACTCTGTACTCCAAAAAATGTTTTAAATATACTAGGCATTGGCTGGGCTCCCAATCCTCATTGTATTTTTCCTTTAATTCTCAGTTTTGACAAACTCGGCCTGTATTTGATAACTCACCACAGAGTAAACCACACAAACCGCAGGATTAAACAACAAATTCACTAGTTTTCATTTAAGGTTGGATGTTATTTCATTTGAGTTTTATTTTCAACTTCACAATGAAACAAAACCAAGTACAATAAACAATGCATTTTATCATATTCTCATTGTACAAGAACCACATTCTATGTATCCTGCATGTCTTGAGCATTATGCTTCTCCACTCTGGATTTTTTTTTACAATAACCAAGGTTCAGAAAATGAACATATTCCAAGTTTGTGGTGTAAACTTATGCAATGAACAAATTATTCAACAGTTCTTATCATTTTGTGGAAGAATTAAACAAATTAACACATTTTGTCTCATGAATAATAAAGATAATTGTAAAATAACAGGTTTTCAATTAAATTTTTGAAGTAAACCGCAAATTTTGCTGAATTTATTTTTATAGTATATAATTTAAAGTTAAAGTATTACAACAGAAAAACTAAATTGCATAACAGCATAAGTTCATAAATAATACAGTGGGTCAAACACAACTTTCAAGCTTGATAGGATGATAAGATGATGTAATAATTCCCATAAATTCATATTCAACCACTTCATGGACCCAAGAAAAGGGAATTTCCAGGCACGGCCAGTCAGCTATCCAATTATTGTGTTCAGATTCAACTAAAAACAACTAAAAATCACTTCATGCCGGAGCATTTATCATTGGGCTATCATAGTTGAAATCCAGACACCCCAGACATGACCTTAATCTCCCACACAGGGAGTATAGATTTCAAATGGAGTCGCCGATATCGGGTAACCCATTTGAAATTCACACTCCAAGTGCAGGGATGAAAGTTCACTTTTGACAAAAAGCCTGAATAAGCCCTAAAAACAGTGTGAAATTGACCAGAATGACCCTAAAACAGGCTAAAGATAAAAGAAATTGCGTAACTCTAGAATACAAAAAAGCCTGAAAACTTACATCCCTGAAGTCATGTCTTTTATATGGGTTATGTATTTCACCTGGAATTGCCCATTTTTAGAACCACCAAATTTGGAAACATGCATAGCAATGATAGCATATTTGTGACATTATATGTGACACGATCAAGGGAATGAGTGGGATGTAAGCTAACAGAGATATTGGCAAAGAAAGTGCTAAAATTCTTTTGTTTTCTATTGTTTTCAGCGATTGATAAAGTGACATAACTTCGCAAAGAAAAGTCGTATCAACTTGGGGTTTTCAGTTTCTGAAAGCTCTAAATATCCTCTTTAGAATCATATGTAAAACTCATTTTCGACTAGAGTCGACATGCGACTCATTCCCTTGATCATATATGATATACCACTATCAAGCAAAATGTGCAATTTCTTCAGTATGGGCAGGCAAAACCTGTGTTTGTGGCCCCTGAACATGTTTAAAACAAAACTGCCAACCAGTTACATGGGAGGTTTTGCTTTAAACATGTTCAGAGGCCAATGACACATAGGTTTTTCTCAGTCGGTACAAGTATAATTTTGGAGCCTGTAAACTGTGCAAGAACACTAGTACTCTATGTGCAAGCCATAGACTTCAACATAAAAAGTCGAGTATTGATATATTTTCTCAAAATATCATGAGCTATCTTAAGAACCACTGAACCAATACTAGGCGTGTTTGTACTCATTTTAATGCATTTTTCAAATATGGTCATACAATTTTTTTATTTGTGAAATTTTTGAATTGGAAAAAAATTCATTGAAACTTCGTGTGGAGAGAGTTAGTTTTCAAATTATAAAAAGTTGTGTGAAATATGCTTCATTTTGCTTGATCACATCACTAAGGCATCACATCCAATTTGGTCCCATAGCGCTCTCGATGTCCCTTTAGGTATCGATGACTCTTTCTATCATGCCCTGGTGATGCAATCAATGGTATCACACATAACAATTAACACTTGCTTAGTGTTATTGTTTTTCTTTCAAATAAAAAATTGATAACAGTATCATAACACTATCAATATCCAAATCTTCAGGGTATGATAGAAAGAGCCATCAGTACTTATCAGGGCACCGATATTGCTTTAGGACCAAATTAGCAGTTGCACCTAGGTGTGATGGCGAAACATCCAAGGCTACGAACTTCATGGAATGATTGGCCCTCGTTAGCAGACAATGTTGGACTTGACCAGTTAGTGCACCAACTTGTTTATTTTTAGGCTCTGCCGAGGTTACATTGGATTCACCCATTTCAACTTCATTTTGAGCTTTCCAAGTAAAAAACATCTGACCTTATTCATATAAATGAGACAAGTTGTATTATTACTATATTTAGAGCATTATTTTAGTACACAATAATCCATTTCTCAAGTTCATCTTCATATGATCTGAAAACAGTCTTGCCAGTTGCGTAGCCAAGCCGCCCTGATATTAACCATAAGATTTTTAGGCCTTTCTGTATGTTTAGGCTAATTTTTGACAATTTTTATGAAATTCTGACCCCCCCTTGAAAGTTGCCCACTCTCCTGAAAAAGTCCTGGTTACGCCACTATCTGTTGCAAGATGCATCTCTTCTTGAAACACTGAACTTGACGAGCATTATGATATTAGTTTTCTGCAATACATAATATATATAGGAATTATAGTCGGTCACACAACATTGTTATTATTATTAACTGTCCACAATGATTTATTGATGAATGGATCAGTGGCGTAGCCAGGGGGGTCAGCTGCCCCCTGTGAGAAGTCTTGTTCCCCCCTCCCCGATGCTGATGTTCATAAAATTAAAGATTGTTAGGCCTTCTTTGCACTTTTCTGCCAATTTTCATCAAATTTTGCCCCCTTGAAATTTGCCTTGGGCCCCCTCAAAAAAGTCCTGGCTACACCACTGGGATGGATCACCCAAACTGTAGTACAAGCAACTCCCAATTACCCACTAAAATTAACCCCTGAGCACTACCTGCCGATCTAACATTGCCTCTGATTGGTCAATTACATGATATCTTCATTTTAATCACCAATCAGAATGAAGCTTTTGCAAATAATTCACCACAATTTTTTTCCGTGGTGAAATTATTCTAACAATGTTGCTGATTGGGCCAATTGATAATGAAAACTTCATTATGACCAATCGGCGGGTAGTTCTCATGGGGCTAAGCTTGAGTGTGTATGACTATTTACGTATGTGTGTATGCGCATCATTTTCATTGACATGGGAATAGATTAAATATTTACATAAGCCACAGATTAAGCTATATGCTTTTTTCTGCTGGTACTGAGAGAAGAGGGTTTCTAATGCACTATACATGCAATAGTTTGATTTTAAATACTAGCAAAGACTACTTATTATTCACAACATCACAAATCTGAAAGGAACTACTGCTCCTAGGTACTATCGTCTACCGGGCAACCCTTCATGTTAACCAGCATATTTAGCAAATAGAAATACTGTATGGAATATTCTAGAAACACTGAGCTCCAGTGTTTTTACACTTTAAAACCAGTTACATATTAATGCAATATCAAAGGTTTGAATTTTCTTACAATTTTATACATGTACAAATTATTAGTCCGCAGAATCTAGTCCAAACTATCTTTCAGTCTTACTCTCAGCGACTTACAAGTAAGAAACTTTAGCACAATGTTACCTTTTTCAACAACTATTGTTCTACTTGGAACAATATTTTTAAACTGCTACAGAAAATAGATTTATTTAAACCTCAACCTACATACTAAATGAAAATAACACCTCTTGTCTGCCTTGGGCAACACAATACTTTCTTTTTTACAATATTTTTAAGTCATAGATTTATCCTTCTGCATAATTTGCGACTTCTTCCTTCTTTCATTTCGACAAATGCCGACTTCAAACTTATTTTAACAAGCTACACAGTGAAAGTGTTTCATCTAATAGCCCAGAAAAAAGCTCAGAGACTTACAATTGTGTTTGATTGGTCATCGAAAAACCACATTTGCAGAGGTTTACCGGCTAGACCACAATTTTTACATACTTCGGTGAATAAATTAGGATTTTTTTTTCTGTTGAGACGACATAAAATAGCACCCAATCAAAAGTAAAACATTGAAAATGCATATATGCTGCATATCCATAATTACCAAAAAAAAAGAAGAACAAAAACAACAACTGCTGATTTACCAAATGGCAAACCAACCAGGGATCCTCAATTTGTTTGAGTACACAACACACAAAATTTAGAATCTTTTTTTGATAATCTAAAAAGATCAGCTTGAGTAGAGCTCAAAATTTAAAGCATATAGTCAGCAGTAAATGTTGAATTCCACCTTCAAAGACTGCTGTTTTTTCAATTGGGCATTTAGGAGCAGTGAAAATTTTGATACCAAGTTATTTGGTTATTTAACATCAGTGTGTGCTGTGTGCTATTGTATGCACCTCCTCACAGATTTGTGTCTCGGAAACGAGGTATAATATAATATGTACAAGTCTGGCAATCAAACACCTTCATCATGACTGTTTCACTGTTTGTAAACACCCAACATCTACACCTGCTGTGGTTGCCATAGCAACCTCCTGCCCACTACCGGCGCCCTCTTTGGGTTGCTCTGAAGCATCGCCTGATGGTGCAAACTCCTCTTGGAGTGCAGGTGCTGAACTTGTTGTCATCTCCGGTGGTTGTGACTGTGCTATTGGTAACATTTTGGTAATGGACGGTGGTGCAAGCGCTGGGGTGGTCGCCGGTTCGAGACCTCACTCTCCTTCTCAACAATATCTGGCATTTGCGATGCCGGAGAAGAGTTTCTTTGCAGCGCAGAGGATGTTTCTTGGGATGTCGAATGAAGTTGAGTAGATGACCGTGCCATTTCCACCATCTCTCTTTCGACAGTTGGTAAAGACGGCGGCATCGCTACTTCCTCGCATACTGGCTGCGGTGACCCCATCCTTTTAGGGGTCAACACTGGGGGCGTTGCAGCCCCAGAGTCATCAGATGATGCCATAACAACTTCAGAAACAAGTGTAACCGATGGAGGCAGCGGTGAATTATCCGCACTGCGTTCCTCCTCAAGTGCTGCCGATGTATTTTCCCCTTCCCCCGCTGATCTAGTTGGTGGGTTTGTTTCTTCCACTGTCGTTACCTCCTGTATCGTTTCCTCCTGTATTGTTTCTTCCACTACCGTTTCCTCCACCATACTTTCAACCGCTTCCTCAGTCATCCCCTCCATGGTTTCAATCGTTTCATCTACGACATTATCAAGTTCTTTTTCTACCGTTGCCAACATCTTCTCAATAGAGGATGGAATGCTATCGCCTTCCTCTGGAATACTCTCCAGCTGTTTATCCCCTTTCCTACCAGTTGCATCTCCTGCTTCATTCACATCTGTCGGTTCCGTTTCCATCTCTCCCACACCAACAGGTGAATTCTCTGCTGGTGTCGACACAACAGACACGATCTCGTCGGTCTCCATTGGCATAACAACAGTCTCACACACCTCATTCTTCACAGGTGTCAACTGAGTGGGGAGATCACTTGGGTCAAACGGTTCTTGTTTGATTTTCATCCCGTCGAATCCGCGGTGGTCTTTTCCGTACGGGTCTGTGTCGATTTCCGTTTTCTTCTGGGCTAGCCTGGCTTTGTAGGCCTGGTACTGAGCTGCTTTTTGCTTCTTCTTGGTGCAGATGCGGCAGACAAATTCCTCGTCATCTGCTGGCTGCTTGGTCATACCTGGTAAAGAAGAATAAAAAGCGCACAAGAAGAACATCCGGTTAAGTTTGTTTGAAATTCGAGACTGCAATAATCATTATGATGGGCATTACAACTCAAACAGAACTAAATACTTTTAAACTGATAATATATTATCAAATACAGCTCATGGGGCAACCATTAGGGAGTATGAGTATTTTGGGGAGAAAATCATGAATTTTTTGACAAACAGCTTACTGCATACTGCACAAAACAATATTTTAAGAAGTTTATCATCCATTTTTAAAAAGTTATTGTGAGGCTTTTCTAAAGTAATTTCCAACAGTAGCCACTTCAAGTTACCGGTTGCAGACCTGCCAACCTACCGAAGTCGGAAAGAGGGACATTGAGGCAAAAACCTTGTACATGTACACAAACCAGATACCGACTAATTCAAAGACTTCAGGTGTGCAATACTTTCAGAATTCAGGGAAGGTTTTGCAGGTCTAAATTTATCACAATAGACTAAAGAGAATGCTATAAATTTGCATCATTTTCTGCTGTTCTTAAATTTAAATTTGCCATCACTGAAATTTTCAGAAAGCAGGACTGTCCCTCTTTTTCACTTTGGAAAACCCCAAATGAGGAACAGTCCCTCAAAATGAGGGACAGTTGGCAGGTCTGCAGTTGATCCTATTTGCCAAAACAAAATCTAATTGCAATTCCTTTCACACAGAGTTGGATGCCTTGTATTTGTGTGCTGGCGGCAGGGCCAATTATCAATTAAGTGGCCCCTGAACTTGTGTAATACAACGATATCAGTTAAAGTCTCCTGGCAACTCTGCTACCTATTGGGCTATTCCATTAAAAATCATTCCCACTGTGGAACCTTTTTGGAAATATCTTCTATAAGGGGAGTATGAATTTCAAATGGAATGAACACATTTGAATTTGAATTTCATACACCCTCTGAGAAAGATTCAACCTGAATCTACCACAGAGGAAGGACGAGTTTCAAATGGACCTGCCCAATGTGGTCATTCCATTTGAATTTCATACTCCCCATGTGGAAGATATTTCCAAAATCTTCCACAGGGGTAGTGTGGATTTCAACTGGAATAGCCCATTAGATAGAAGTGTTGGAACTAGTGAGCACCAGTTATGCGAGCATATTATGACGAGTAGCTACCCGGTGCACATGGCACTGGTTTTCCAAATGTCTCCGTTGGTGATTTGAGTACATTACCTCACAGACTATACACAGACTGTTGAAATCGTGCATTGTTAGTAAAATCCACCACAAAAATAAACAGCGATAACCACATGTCAGCCCAAACATAGTATCGTCACTGGCGAGAAAAACCTTGAACATGGATGAAGCAAACCATTCAATATAAAGTCTATACCTACAAGGTTTATCCATTTTCAAGGGCCAAAAGTAAATATGAGGTGTTTCCTGCATGTATTTTTGGCCCTTGAACATGGATGAAGCAACCTCTCCAATATAAAGTCTACACCTACAAGGCTTTATCCATGTTCAAGGGCCAAATGTACATATGAGGTTTTCCCCACCCAGTGACGGTATAGTCACAAAACGTGTGTCCCATGCTTACCTATACAAAACAGATGGTACCATTTCTCGCACTTGTCACACTGCACCCAATTGATGTCGTCTCCCGTTGGCTGAAGACATCGTTTGGCCGAGCAGATCTCGTCGTCGTCATCGTCGCCGTCCACGTTTACAATCATATCTTTAGCCATCTTGATCTTGGTTTTAGTGTCGTCTTTTTCTAGAATGAAAATAAATATGGAGGCTTGTAATATGACATCATCCGAAAAGGGCGATAGCGCAAACAATTCCGCTTTTACAGTAAGTGATCCATGATTTTCCAGAGTAGTTTTGCGACCCCACATTTGAGCTTTAATAGGATCCAAAATCCATGATAATATAATAGACCCCATCGAATATTACGTCACTCATCCTCATTTGAATGAAATACCGTCCACCAGAGGCGCCAACGGCCAATTCACATGATAATACAATAAAACAGGTGATAGATATGAATGGTTGTGGAATGGAACTAGAGACCTGTACCTTGGACACTTAGAACTGTCCACCAACACGGCTGCCACTGTTATACCGTTCCGATTGGTTTATTTGATAGGGTCTATATTAAGAGATGTAACACAGGTACATATACGAATCCTGAAAATTGACAAGCGCTTGTGCATGGCATTAAACATCTATGGGGGCTAGTCCTATAATTTTGTTTGCTCTTTTTATGTTAAAATATCATCCAATTCCAGAAATGCTGATTTGTTTTTTTTTAAACAAAAATATCCCAAGTTTTTTATTTATGGCCCCAGATCCGGATAAATCCATCAACTGCTCAGTGCCGGAAGTGGGTAAGTGCAATAGCTACCATGTGTGGATGAGTACAATATTCTGTGTGTAAATTGCCAAATGATCACATGGCAGCTATTGGACTTACCCACTTCTGGCACTGAGCAGTCGATATATGTGCTTACCTTTCTTCCTTTTCTTCATCTTAATCTTGAGTTCCCTCTTGATGTGCTTATTCTCCTTGCCTTCCTTCTTCACATGTCCTTCTTCTTTTTCATCTCCTTCCTCTCCTTCTCTTTCTCCTTCTCCTTATTCTTCTTTTTTTTCTTCTTCTCCAGCTTGAGTGCCATGGCGGCCTTGATGGGATCATACTTGGTTTCGATCTCCTCCTCCTTCATTTTACGCTTCAGCTTTCTCTTCTCTTTCTCGAGGGCCGATAGCTTGGGTTTGACAAACTTCATCTGTGGTTCCTCCGGTATTTGCTGTAGAAATGAATATTGGTAAAGAATTCTTGTTTTAGAATGACCTTCACACAATGAATAGGCCTACATTGGGATTTAAGAACTATTTTGATTTGTTTTAAAGGGGGTAACCCTATTGGTTTTGGATATGGATTGTCTTTAAAATTACATAATAATATCAAATATCTCCCCCTTTATGCTGCTTTGTGAAAAAACGAGAGCATTTTCAGCGTAAATGTGAATAAATAGCCAAATTTGCAATCCAATACCTTGTATACGTGCATTGCATTCTGGGTAGGCATGCAACAACAACAATTCCCGTTCGTATGACGAATGCTGACATGCTGCAATGCCCGGCCCGTATTGAACGGAAAATATTTGGTTTTTTTTGGTTTTTTTGTTTTTTCGTACCGTTTCAGAAAAAAGGAAACAAAATATATTCCCCTTGCAATATGTACATTTCAAATGAATATAAAAAAGTTTGGGTTAAAAATGGAGAGGAAAAAAACCTTCCGATACCGGGTTTTGAACCGGGTACCTCTCGGGTAAAAGAACGGCGCGCTAGCCAATTGAGCTATTTCACCAACTGAAATAATCAAGGACTTGTTTTAATTATATACGGCGGACCGTCTCCTCAGCACTTAGCGTAGTCTCCTACACAGCCAGTTTGCGTCGGTCTGACACTCGTCGATCCTCGTGATAGCCACATACAGTCTGGCCGCGAGACTACACTTAGCGTAGTTCGCTTTTTCTGTTCCCATGATCCGAAGAAATTTTTATTGTTTACAAACTGGTAACCTGTAAAAACCGCTGTGATTCATGATTTCTCCGGAAATACATCGACTTGGGCGTCAAATTTCAGGATAGTAATGAGAAAAATAGTATCTATTATGTGATACCAAAACCTCATCAACAATGAAAAAAATCGGGGATGATGCTGTCGATCGGGTTACGGACCTTTAAAGAGGGATATATCATATATTGAGCCAATCACAAAGATGGTAAGAACAGTCAGTAATGCTGAAAGCAATTAGGCTTAAAATTGCTACAAGATCTAAAAGCCCTATTTTGATTGGTTCCTCAGATGATTAAGATTGTGTCATGTCTTTCATGGGGGTGTATGGATTTATGTATATGTATAGAAAACCATTCACCCGATATTACTGACAAATTCACCTGCTGCTAAAAGCTTCCAAGAAGAAGCGTGAATGAATTTCATTGATGTGATTTGGCGCAACGAGCCAAGGTCTTTTCGGAAGACAAAGTTGCGATGCAACCGATATCAACGTTAACTGCCATTTCATATTTTTCGTTTTGGGAAACATGGCATAAAATAGGGAATGATATGCGACCCGTTCTGACAAAACCAGGAACAAGTTGCATGTCATGATTTGAATAAAAATGCAAGCACTAGACAATAGCTTTAAAATGATACCAAAATTATATAAATATCGTCAATACTTTTCAAGATATGGGTAATTTTGTAAATGATACCTTGATATTTTTGCCAAATTGCTATTCTGAGTAATGGGCCAATTAGTTTCCTGCCTTACACAGGATTTAACAGGGATGATCATAGTTCAACTGTTATTTATTGATTAAATAAACCTCCTTTTAATAAGTACTTTCAAGGATTTGAAAGTCCACTTAGTCCCACAGTTAAATACCATGAAATTAAGAATTGGAAAACTTGGTTTTTTATGGGAATGTCATCTTTAAAGGCCTATAACTCAAAAACATGTCTGGCGACTTGTTCCGGGTTTTGTTGGAGCTTAATGCAGATAGGGCCTTCTTACACAGACACTCCTTACCTCTATTAGTTGAAAGAATCTGTCTTCATGCATGGGTTGGCAAGCCTGTAATATACGCCGGATGTGCTGTGTCTCATCCAATGACACCTCCAACAGATCACCTTCCATCATCAGATCCTCCAGTTGTGCCTTCGCCATCTCGGACAACTCCAACACCGGCGACTCCATCGGTCTCGTCACGTGGGGCGTTTTCCGTGGATGCTTTCGCTGCTTCTCCACAGGAGCAGGCGGCGGCTGCTGCTGTTGTTGTTGCTGCTGGGGCGTTTGAGGTTGAAGAGTCTTTGAAGCGGTACTATAGGCATGCTCCGATGGGGCAGCACTGTATGCGTGTTCACTCGGAGCGTCTCCGTGACTTGTATGCACCTCTTCTTCACCACCGTTCTCTAAACCGGCAATATCAAGATTGTCCCGGATTCACGGCCATTCCGTTGCTACCGACTTCCATCTGGGCACCTACACGCCCGATAAATTTGTCGGCACCGGTGGCATGCCGTGCAAAATGGAGGATTTGTGAATTGATTCCGGCGGAAGAGGCCTGGTCGTCGCACCGCTAAGCGCATTCTGCGACATGGTCTGAACGTGATCGTGCAATTCGGGCTTATTAGCTGCCTTCTTCAACTCGGCAGAGATGATTCTCTCAGTCTTCTCCCTCGCAGCTTGCTCAACCAATCTCTGACTCATCACGGACAGTTTCGCAAGCGACGAGGCCAGTTCCTCGGTGGCGAGAGCTTGTCTCGCTTCGGTCCTGCCACCCCATAGCACGTTCGGTCAGGCATTGCAGCGCCTCTCCCTCCGGTAACCTCACCGGCAATTTCTGTAGCGACACCAGCAACGACAAGATCGTCTCCAGTCGAGGCCGCCGCGAACGCAGACACATCGGACACAAGAACTTAATGTCTCTTGTAGAGTGCGAGTGACCTCCAATGAGGGGGAATTTGCTTTTGCTGCTGCTGCTCGACTTGGGTAACGGTACACACTGATTGTGGAACCAGTCCTTACAGACCTCACATTGAAGCATGTGGGATGTAATTCCCTTATTACACACACAATATTTGCCCTGGTCCGTGTTCTCTTCTTCCATCTGCTGCTTGTGGCGATTCTTGTCTCGTAACACTCTCATGGCGTCGATTTCCACCTGTTCTTGGTCTTTGTACTTTGCCACCTGCAAAGAGTGCAATTAAATAACATTAATTGGTTTGCTTGCTTGCTGGTGTATGTATCTACATACAAGCTGTATCAAAATGTTTGGTACTCGTCAGTTTTGATATTGATTGAAAGGCCTGCCTCTTCGACATGTAGCATTGGGATGCTCTTGATATGACCACAAATTGCTGTTTCAGGATTCTGAATAATGTGTATCTTACAAATGAGATAGATCTAATGCAGCATTTTGATAAAGCAGTCTTGTCCATAATCACTGGAAACTGATGAGTTCAAATCATTTTGATACAGCCTGTACACCTCAATATGCAAGGGTGGGCATCGCCAGGGTTTTTCATGTCGCCATATCACAGCAAAATTTAATTAAAAATTTTAAAAATAAACACTGTCCACGTCCGGCCTGACTATCACACAATTTTCTATTAAAATAATATTAAATGGATTCGCAAGTGCTTCATTATATTTAGATGTAGAAAGGTAAAATTACATCAAACTAAATCAACTACAAACTTGGAATATTATTGACAAATTGCCGACTTTATTCTTTCATTTAGGAGTTGAGTCTACAGTCTATCATGGGGTCATCGATGAAGCAGTATAATTAATGTTTTGTCCAGATTTTGTCGCCTAGCACGATACTGCACACCCATACCACAATGTGAAAGAGGGTTGGTTCTGTAAGTCAATGAATTGGAACAATCCATTATATTTCCGCATTTTAATGAATTTAAGATATTTATTGAGCATTTATCACACAGAAACCACATTACATTTTAAGAACATTTGATACCAACTTGGAAACACAACACCAAGTGTTACTGTCACCTATGTTCTGATAAATTACCCATAATTAAATAGACACATTTTAAAAAAAATTCTCATTTAACCTGGTAAAGGAAAGGATGTCTTGAGTGTTTATCCAGAGGTGTAAGTGAGGTAACAATCCACTCCCTGAAAAACATGCGAGCCAAAGGCGAGCACCTCGCCAAATTTCAGGAAGTGCAAGGGGGCTTGTCCGGGGAATAGGCTGCAGGGCATCACCCCCCTCATTTCCGGATTTTTTTTGTTGCCAAATTTCCGGAATTCCGGGAATTTCCGGAAGACTTACACCTCTGTTTATCTTTCAATCTTAAAATGGCACCATATCCTTGGTCTGACAAAAGTGGTTGCTATGAACAACTTACAAAAGCTGACGGATCCCTCGTCTCATCTGGGTCCACATCCACAGCAAATTCTTTCTCCATTTCCCTCTGTTTCTCCAGATCTTTTTGCTTCTTCCTCCTTGCTTTCCCCGTCTGTATGACGCCGATCTCTCTCCTGGGCGATAACACCTCCACGAGCGAATACGGTGTGTTCTTCTTCAGGAATGTCCGCGCCGTTCTTTCGCGCCACGATCTGGCCGCTGCTACTTGGGATTCCACCTGCGGTAGTTGCTCTAACCTGACCGGGATTGGCCGTCCTTTCATCACCATGCTCTCCAACACGTCTAGGTAGGGGAAATGCTCTCCATTCTGAATAAAAAAGATTATTAAACACGTGAAATATTATACGCCAAATATGATGCTGAATAAGCAAGCTCTTCTCAATTTTATTGATCTTTAGCCACAAATTCAGAATATAAGTGTAACTGGACTGTAAATTCTTGGGTATGAATGCATGCAACATAATATTATCAACACCAAATAATCATACGATCATTAAGATCCGTAAGAGCAATTGTCAGGATTTGGAGCTGTAAAGTCAAAAGCTCGCATAAAAGCACACATCTTTATTTACACAAACTTAAACTTGTTATTAAACTATTCAATTTGAAAAATCTATCTAAATTTGAAAAATTATACTTAAAAAGAATGTCCAGAATCAAAAAAGCTCAAAATAAGACAAAATGTTTCAAGGAGTTGAGCCCCTGGGTCTGAAATTCTACATGACCATTTAAATTTTACATGCAATAGTATGCAAGGGCCTAACATTTCTATTTTCAAATAGAGGCGCCTTACTGACTTTAATATCCAGACAAACGAGCACCTAGACTAATAACTTTGGTTCGCCAACACTGCATAGCAACAATTTGGCAAGGACACAAACCCAGGTGCAAACAAGGTGTTCACGTCTACGGACCATGTTGCATTTGATGCCATCATAGCGGCACATAATCACACAAACGAGCATGTTTTTCTTTCCAGGCACACATGCATTATTTCTCCGCGCCTAGTAACTCCGACCAAAATCACCTTGGATACGTGGCTTCACCTGGTGCCATGGTTAGGGATGGGCACTCATAAATCTAGGTGATATTTCTATGCTTTGGTTGATTCAACAGCACAGGCCATGCAACCCTGCAGAAAGCAAAATCGGTATGCGGTGATTTCCTGGCCACTTACCTGAATCTCTTCCACTTTCTTGGACCATTCCTTGGCTCTCTGGAGTGCATCTTTAAGTGATTCTATATTAGGTAGGAAAGCTGGGATGTTGCGGGATTCACTGATGATGGCTTCCAGCGTTGCCATCACGTGCTGAGGTCTACGGATGGCAATAACAATAATTATTGGTAACAATTATAAATAATAATAATAAAAGGTTGGTGACAAAATGGCTATTCAGATGAAATCCATACACCCCTATGGAAGACATGACCTTAATCTCCCACACAGGGGTGTAGATTTCAAATGGGGTTACCTGAGATTACGGTAGAGTCCGAAGTTTTCCATTTTACGGAAAACGGAAGAAAATCACGGAATCGGAGGTACAACACGGAAAATGATATTTTTGTATGATGTGACAAAATTGTTGAAAGATAAGCGAAATAAATGTTAAAAACAATCATGAGTTGTGTATGTCAATTTTATGATAAAAATACTGTTTAATAATACCAAAATAAAGGTATTTTACCAAGGCATGAACCCTATATTCCTCCAAACATCGTAGTGAGAATATTCCAAACAGAGCATATTGATTGCGAATATTCGCAATATTGAACACCTTATTTTGATATTATATCATTGTTTATACATTTTAAGCTTTATTCATGAAACACAGATTTACAAATTTTAGAACACGGATTACAACACGGAAAATGGATTTTAGAAAACGATAAACTTCGGACTCTAGGTTACCTGAATGGGTGCTCCATTTGAAATCTACACCCCCTGAGTGGGAGATTAAGGGCATGTCTTCTATAATGCAGTTTTTATAATTTTACACTTGCACCATTTCCAAAAATACAGTGCATCAACTTACTTTGCCTGTAAACAAATCTTAGCCTTCTCCTCCCATCTTTCACTGACAGTCAGTAATTCCTGCAGCTCTGCCATTGCTTTCTCTACCGCTGGGTGAGGGACCAGGCTTACGCCGGAGTCTATCAGCTTCCTCAGTGTGTCAAGGGTCACGCTGTTGGGTACTGATAAAGTGGCTCGTACGTCGTCGAGCCAGTGAGCTTGCTGAAGCTCCTGTGAGAATAAATAATTAAAAAAACAAAACAAAAAACAATGTTAACTTGTCTACTCTTACCAATCTCAGTATCATATATGTTAACACAAGTAAAATAAAACAGCAGATGTGTGTTGTTCTCTGATATGACTGATATGATATTTTGTGTATTTTACTTTTGTATTTATGCTTGCCAATATGATTTGTCTTATAAATGCTTGCAAATATGATCCATCTTTTGTGTATTTTACTTGCGTATATATATGCTTGCCAATATTGTTGTTTCCATTGTTGTAGCGTTAAGTTAGTTTTTTAAGTATTTTAAGATATTTTATTTGTAGTTTAGTATCTCTATGTAAAGCGCCTTGATGTCGGCCCTGGCACAAAGCGCATTATAAATGCGTTATTATTATTATGTGTTCAGACGATGCAAAATCAAGTACTTGTAACTTTCATCAGGATAGATATACACATATACTTGCCAACATTGCTGTTTACCATTGTTGTAGCGTTAAGATAGTATTTTTAAGTATTTGAAGATATTTTATTTGTAGTTTAGTATCTCTATGTAAAGCGCCTTGATGTTGGTCCTGGCATAAAGCACATTATAAATGCGTTATTATTATTATGTGTTCAGACGTCGCAAAATCCAGTGATTGCAATTTTCATCAGGATAGATATGCACATATACACGTGACAAAATTAAAATTAAATTTCATGGTTCACGACTTTACTTTAGAGAGAAAAAGGTGTGCACAAATTCTCTACCTGTTTGAGTTTTGGTATTTCCGGCAGATCAATATCCAGTGCCAATCCATCTTCGAGTAGTTTTTTGAGTTTCTCCGAGTTTGGTATGGCATCGTGTAGGGCATCCTTAGCTTCCTCTTGGAAATTCTCTATCTTATTGAGGAATTCCTACGATAAAAAAATGATAAGAACAAATTGATTTGTAACATAGGAAGTATGTATTGAAGGATATTCCATATAATAACCACCCCTTGTGGCAGACTTTTAGAATTCCACCCAATTTCAATAGTTTAACCCCCTGAGCACTACCTGCCAATCTAACATTGCCTCTGATTGGTCAATTACGTGATATCTTCAGGTTAATCACCAATCAGATTGGAGCTTTGCAAACAATTCACCCCATGTTTTTGTGTGGTGATATCATTCCAACAATGTTGCAGATTGGTCCAATTGATAATGAAAACTTCTTTTTGACCAATAGGCAGGTAGTTCTCATGGGGTTAAGTAAATTATTCCAGATCCAACCATTTGCATCCAACAAATTTGGACAAAGTGTGAAAGATTTTGGAATCCCACACAAAATGGTGTAATTGCAGCCAAATGTGCACAATCGGCTTTTACGACAAGTATTCGTGATACAAACTGAAGATTGGTTCTCCGTCAGATAAGTATACAACTGTCAACCTTTCTTCAGGATTAGCTCCGACTTCTTCAGGACTGCAACTTGTCTACTGAGTATCATGTGGGCTACCCCTTACCCCAATGGTGGCTCTGAAAAGAGCCGTTGTAGTAGGTGCCACTTACCTGGATCAAGTCGGCCTCCCTGATGACACACGCCAGACTCTGCACCTGTTCCATGAACCCTTGCACCTCTTCCAATGTCAGCCTTGTGACATACTTTGAGTCACCTGTAGTTCTTTGTCTGTAAAAATAAAACATTGCATAAGTTAACTACACTATTTTGCAAAGGACCTTTTGTACTGGCTGACCGATCGTGTAAGGTCACGCTTGCGTCACACGATGCTACGCAGATTGATCAGCGAATGAGGTGCTGATGTAATGATAATGTAATTCAATTAACCAATCAGAACCCGACTTCAAGTTTACGTCATAAACTACGCCAAATCAGGCAGTGCGAACGGTCTTTGCAAAAAGGTGTAGTCAGCTGCAACTGCTATAACCATTACAAAGGCTCTTACAAGAAGGAAGAAAAACGTTATAAAGAATTCAGGAGCCTTAAGATCCAAGTCTCATTGCCACTTTATATACGCTACACAATAAAGCCAATTTCTCTAGTTAAAGCCCAAAAATTGTCGCTCTTTTAATACAGATGTTAAACGCAAATGATTTACAAACATATAAATCAAAATAAGCCATAAAAATTCTAAAAATATCTCAAAATCCTCCTTTAACAAATGGGAGTCGAAAATAATTCCAAATAAGAGTAGTAAAAAATATACTTGCAATTTATAATGGTGGTAACATTGATTCAACAACACACCATAAGAAGCAGATATCACACACTTTGTTTTTAAAATAAGGTTCTGATTTGTCCTCAAGGGATAATTGGGCTATTCCATTTAAAATCCACATTCCCCCTGTGGAAGATTTAGCTAAAATCTTCCAGAGGGAGTATGCGTAATGAATAGAATAGACAGTTGGGAAACTTCCATTTTAAATACTCACTCCAGTTGTGGAAGATAAAGGTAAAGCCATAATACAGAGGGAGTATGGGTTTTAAAATGATTAACCCTGACCAATTACATTTGAAAAACATACTCCCCCTGTGTAAGGTAATTCCAAAATCTTCCACAGGGGTAGTGTGAATTTAAATGGAATAGCCCATTAGTCATGTTGCTTGATTCTCATTTCTAAAATAAAACCTCGCAACACATTCATCACTGATTATCACCTTGTTGAGTGTTTTTTGCTAACAAGTTGGGCTGCCACTGTCGCACATCTCTCGGCCTCTGTTACCGAGGCGACCAGCTGCTGTAGCAATTCGTTGTCAGGGAAACGCTTCTCGTCTGCTTCGACGATCATCTCCTTCAATTGTGCCATGTCTAAAAATACACAAGGGGGAAAAATCCACAAAATGAATGAGTATCAAAATTGGGTATTATGATGAAATATACATGCTGCGATGTAAAGTGCACACAATTTCAAATTTGATCAATTCTGTCGCAACAATGAATATCATGCATTTTGGCAGACTTTCACACCAGCTGAATGAAATAAAGCATGTAGAAGTTATATCGGTGTGGCAGTTACGCTTCTTCATCTTCCTATACGTGCATACCTCAAATTATTGTACGAATATTTCGAGCACAGACCATACAGGAATGCCACAATCATGGGAGGGCGAGTTAGCGCAGCGGTAATTCCCTCGCTTTGCACCACTGAGGTCCCGGGTTCAAGCCCGGTAGCGCCCAAGGACTCATGTGCACTTGGTTTATCCCGATTCCATGCTCGCTCTCGCAGGTTTTCTCCGGGATCTCCGGTTTCCTCCTGTATCGCAAAAATCGGTGATTAGTTGTTTGGTTATCAAAACTTCCTTCACCCAATGGAATTTGGGGAGCTGCACAGATAATTGGTGGATGTTACAATCTAAATGCGGATAGGTGTGCGCCGTTCGGCAGCAACCTAGTTGATGCGATCTGATTGTGATGATTCACCATTGCAGCGAAATTACAGCGCTTTGAGTCCTCTAAGATCTGGAGAAAGGCGCTTTAAAAATCCAAAATTTATTATTATAATCATAGGTCTCACTTCGGCCATTTGATATATGGTATATACCCTCATTCTAGGTCAATTTAGTCAAAATGTATGAAATTTGCCCACATTTTTTGTGGGAAAAGTTGTAAAAACTATGGCAAAACACGGGAGCCAATAGGCAGTTGTGATATGGCGCACCACCAAAGTCATGCGAGAATATTTTCATGAGTCCTACACAATACATACGGTAAGTTATTCAGTCATCACTACATCAATAACACAAATAATTTAGTCTTGGAACAATATATACAGGAATAGGAGGCTAATTTGATTTACTGAAGTGATCGCAGTGATGTAACCAGCCCCAATGGTTTCTTCTTCTTCTTCCATATTAGTGCCTCCCTCATATGTATGAATATTATCGCACTGCGTACAGACAAGCTGTACTTATTTTTTACTCTAGAACCTAGAGTAGAAGAGTGTATTTTGTACAATCAACAGTACCAGGATGATCCCCTGCTCTTTTTGAATAGCCTGTGACGTTCTATAAAGTGCATACTGCATTAATGTGAGAAAATACATGTACACGGGACCGACGGGTTAAAGTACTCTCCGAAGCACTAAGCAAGTAGAGTAAAATACCTTGCTCAAGGACACAAAGGACAGCCGAGCTCAAGTGGACCCACTCAGATTCAAACCAGGGACCCTTGGATTCACAGTCCAATGCCCCAACCGCTCGGCCATACTGGGATGATTCATTTTCTTGCAAGGATGTAATCTGGTAAACAAATCTATTCCATGTTTTTGCTCTTGAACCAATGAGCATCTATCAAATTGGGCCATTCCAGTTATAATCCATACACCCCTATGAAAGACTTGATCTTAATCTCCCACATAGGGAATGTGCATTTCAAATGGGGTTATACCTGCATGGGTGACTCCATTTGAAGTTTACACCACCGGTGTGGGCATAAAGATTGTGTCTTCCACAGGGGGTGTATGGATTTCAACTAAAATAGCTCATTTTGTGCCACCTTAGTCCTTACCTAGTTTACAGTCTTGCGTAGCCTCCAGGGCATTCTTCACATTGTTAGCCCAGCTATCAAAGGATTCGGCTCTTATTTTGAGCCGATGCAACATGGCTGGAAGCTCATCTAATGTATAACGATATCTGGGGAACACAAAAGAAGTACATATCAGATGATATACAAATAAATTCAAGCAAGTTGACCTCTGTATAACTTTTGAGAACCCTGTTGGCTCTCTACAGGGTGCTCCTATGTGTTACATATCTGAAAAAAGATAGCTATACCATTTTTCAAACTGATGTGGCAGTGATGTCAGTGCGCATTACATTGATGCAGCTTCAAATTGCTAGCGTTTGCTTAAAGCACTGGTATACACACGCTCGCATTTAAAGATGCCACAATAATAGGCCCGCAAAAGCAGCTGCCTTGACATCACTGCCACATCAGGGTGGAAACTGGTTTAGTAGTGTAAACAGTGATTTAAACAGAGTGCAAATTTGCAGCAGAAGACACTGGACTCTTCTATTTAAAGTCCACACTCTCCATATGGAAGATTTTGGAAATATCTTCCACAGGGGGCATATGAATTTCAAATGGAATTAGCACATTAACCAACCCTATTTGAAACATACCCCCCTGTCTTGTGGAAAATTCAGGTTGAATCTTTCTCAGAGGGTGTATGAAATTCAAATCGAGCTGCTGAGGAGTGTGGATTTTAGATGAAAGAGCCCACTGCTTTACAGCTGCCCTACATAAATCCTTTCCATAAAAACATGTTGTAAGCGTTAACCCCATGAGAACTACCTGCCGATTGGCCAAAAAGAAGTTGTCATTATCAATTGGCCCAATCAGCAACATTGTTAGAATAATTTCACCACACAAAAAAATTGGTGATTAAAGTGAAAATATCATGTAGTTGACCAATCAGAGGCAATGTTAGATCGGCAGGTAGTGCTCAGGCCGTTAAAGCTGTTATTGTTAAACCTACCTAAGACAGTGACTTGTTGCAGGGCATTCACACAAGCTGTCCACATGTTTTATACACACTAATTTGTTAGGTGTACATGGACATGTGATCGCCGACAGGAAACATGTCGTCTTACACTTATCACACTGTCTCTCATCATCGGGGACCAGCTCAAAGGCCTCTCTCTCTGCATCTGTGGTACCCTGTTGAACAAATCAATATTGTAGAAAGGAGAGTTATGGCATAGAAAGTAATAAAAATTCAGGGAAGGACTCCAATATCTGATACCCCAAAGATAACTTGATTTCGCCATCTTTATGTTCAAAGCTCACAACTGCTTGCTTCCTGCACTTTTTGACAACTATTTTCAATATAGTGCTACAATTCAGTCATAATACATGGCGTGTGAATAATTTCTATCCGCATCGTGTTCGTTCTAATCTTGCTGCTAACTCGATTAAAGTGCATGGAGTTAACATTTGGAACTCCATACCCATTTCCATCCAAAATGCCACATCCAAAAGCTCCTTCAAACATCATTTTAAGAGCAATTTGCTTTCTAAACCGGTTTACCAGTAATTATTCTTTGACTCCTGTTCACATCTTATTTTTTTGTAATGTCTTGTCTTGTCCTGTTTGTATTTGTATTTTCGTTTGTTCTGTTTGCCGGCAACCCGCACCCACGAGCTTGCTCCACGCGTGTTGCCCCACAACTTTTTTTTAGGTTTATTTATTGATGCCCCTCTTAATCTTGTCTCAGGCCCACTTTTGTCCTGTCTCTTGCCTTTTAATAGGTTGTTTGTTCTGACGTGATCGCATTTGACTGTCATCAGTGGGCTTGTGATCAGATACACTACTTTGCTTTGTATATATGTAATTGGTTTGAAAATTATGGCATTTGTAATTTATACTATGTATTTTTGAAGTTGTGAAATAAATCATTCTTGAATTGAATTGAATTGAATCATGACACTCGAGTCCTTTCACCCCAACTTCCTATACTGGACAGATATTGGCACTGCTTGGATCAAATTAATAATGTCTATGATTTGTCCAGCAAAATATTTTGATTGTTTTTTATCCTACTCGGAGCAAAAGAAAGAAACACAAAACAAACCGCATACCCTTTCCAGTAGTGTCTTTCTCATTCTCTTCTCTTCTTCCACCATAAACAGCATCTCTTTGTGCACGGCGGCGGCCATGTTGAGATCCAAGCTGTTCGGGTCGGCCGCCATCTTGCATACCAGCTCCTCGTGGGCGAACACATTAAAACGACGGAGTTTGCGGTAGTACTCTATGGACTGACGACCGATGGGAAGCTGAAAAGGGGGAGGGAAAAAACATTTGAACCATTGTTACAATCGTCAATTCAAATATGGTATACACATAACATGACCCAGTTCTATTGTCGTTTTGCTGGCGTTAGTTGTTATCAATAGATTATCGATGAAAGCCTCTTCAAATATTGCCTCGCTTGCTGAGCGCTGCATTGATTGACCAGGGTAAGTAGCTGAGAACATGTGTGATATATATAGAAAACTCGCCTAACCCAGGATCGGTAAAAGAGACCTCCCCATAAACACATGGGAAGTGGAAATCTCTATCGGACTCGGAGGGTCCATGTTTTGGGTTGATTAATAATGGTATAGTCTACATTACCAGTCGTTATCCATGGACACGAGAGATGAACAACCTTTACCCTAACTTATAACCTAAGCCGTAATTCTAACCCTTAACATAACCTTAAGTTACCCCGACTCTAATCCTAAATCTAACCCTAACCATAAACTAGCCATATCCCTAACACTAACCTTAACCCTAACCATAATCCTAACCCAAAATGCACTAAACCTTAACCTGACCCATTTTGGACTAATAACCCTTTTGGACTAATGGGCCCTTTCCCTTCTAGTTATTGACCTTAGGTGAACTTGACAAGTGAATGTGTCATATGACAGTACAAATGTAGTTGGAAAACTGAAATAATATACAGAGAGACTTGGTATATACTCTAGTAGGGTGAAAAGGTCAATTGTCAATTAAGGTGACGGAAAGTATCTTAGAGCAAAATTGGACGGTGAGTACAACACAGGTTTGTTGGCTTAATGTTAAAAACCATGCAGACCAGAATTAAAAGTTGGATGTTAGAGCAGTAGCAAATATTATCAGATGTGTTTCTAAATCTTAGGGATGAGGTCTCTCTTGAAATCACTTTTGTTAATAAGCATTTAAGGGCCTCGATATAGGTTGAATATGCAAAGGGCTCTAGAATATTATTTGTAATTAAGCTTACCCAATCTGCAGGGCAGAAGTTGACAGCCTCAGCAAAGTTGTATCCCTGATTGAAGCCGGCATGGTATGACCTTGGATAGGTCACAATGAATTCTCCTGCGCACTGATTTGTACGCACAACCTGTCACAAAAAAAAATACAGAACAGAATATTAAGTATCAAGTATGTGTCAATACACCCAACAGCACCATTATTCGCGCCTAATCAGAAAAGTACATTCCTGAAGGTCTTGTAAGTTGTGATGGGATTATCTTAAAAGATAATCCCATAACAACTCTGGCCTTTCATGAGATTTATGAGATTTTGGCACAATAGCAGAGTACTAAAGAGAGTAAAACCACAACCTTGATGTGCCAGCTCCCATCCTTATTCCATCTTCACAGACATGGTATACATATAACATATAACTCTAATAGTAAAAAGATGGAATGAAACATCGGATACTGATACACACTCCATCTTTTGCATGGAATTGGGATGGGATCAATCCCATGCAAAGATGGGAGGGATTTCCTGCACACGCCTTAACAAGTGCATACTTACAGGTATGTCATTCTTCATTAGTACTGTCGGTGACATGATGGTGACCAACTGATGAAGCAAGTCTGGCTGTGCCTCAAAAAGCTCCGGGGCTTGGTCCCGCATCACACGCTCAAAATCATCTGCTGACCCTCCTGGCACACCATACCATGTCTTGGGCTCACCCCTGAACGAAAGGGAAAACAGTATTAATTTAAATATCACTTCATTATTAAGAATCATCTGCTGATCCTCCTGGCACACCATACCATGTCTTGGAATCACCCCTACGCGAGAGAGAGAGAAAAAAAGTATATATGATATCACTGTATTATTAAGATTCATCTGCTGACCCTCCTGGGACACCATAGTATGTTTTGGGCTCACCCCTGAA
Organism: Amphiura filiformis; assembly: GCF_039555335.1. Classification (NCBI taxonomy): domain Eukaryota; kingdom Metazoa; phylum Echinodermata; class Ophiuroidea; order Amphilepidida; family Amphiuridae; genus Amphiura; species Amphiura filiformis. Next base: position 56,214,583 of record NC_092642.1, read on the forward strand.
TAAAAGAATGCAGTATGATGTTCACATCAATGCATGCTGAAGAACCCCCTGCTGGTCCGTCTGGGACACTGTACCATGTCTTGGGCTTGCCCATAAAAAAATATGGTGAAGTTGAGACTTCTTGCAACTTGACCTCTAGTAACATTTGACAGCAGTATGTTATTACTTCACTAGCTTCCAGAGAGGAACAGCACTTTCCTGCTCTGATCAACGTGCACGCTCTGTTAATGAGCGCCTTTGTTTTCTCTTCATGAGCGATGCAATGCACCGACGCGCAATCAGTCAATCAGATTTCCGGTCTGCTGTTATGATTGAATCAACCAATCAGAACCCCAATTCCCGTATCTACGAAGTGTATACGCTCACCACGGGCAAGAGAATACCGTACTTCACTGTCAAGTAGTGTAACATCTACTTCCCATACTTACCAATGTAAATAGTTGATAGAATAACTCCAGTGATCCTCCACATGCCAGCAAAATGTTGAGAAGCACATACCAACGTACATCCACGGCACCTTCATGCCCGAAATGTCGGCATTGATGTGACTTAATACAGAACCATCCAAGATGGGAAGATTATTGAGATTCCAGCCACTCACACTATATTCCTATGTAGGACAAAGAATATTGTAATATATAATTAGTGGCTTGTCACGCACATGTTAGGTACTTTTATTATATACCTCATCTAAAGATTCCCGCCATCTGATTGGTTAAAAGCACGGGCATAGTTTTGACTATGCCCGCAAAAGTAATTATGCGTGTGCTTTGTTCCAGCGTAAAATGACATTACGCAAGCGTTAATGTTTTTGCGTGCTATAATTACGCGGAAATCACAGATTGCAATCTGTGCCATTCGCATTGAAACTAAGTAATTTCACTTACCAAAATTGATGCTTTTAACCAAACAGATGACAAGAATCTTAAGATTTGGTATATAAAACAAATATTGACTGCTTTTTATTCGAGTCATTGTTCAAATTATAGGCCCGCAGTCATCTCCAAACCATGACCATGGTTTTGAGATCACTGCAGGCCTATAATTTTGACCATGCCCTTCATAGCAGTCAATATTTGTATAATATACCCCAGTGAGCTGGATATAGTCCCAACCCGATGTTTACTGAAATTAAACTCCCTAATAATGGCCATTTTACAAGTGAAATGCATCAATGAATGTTACATCAATGCTATTAGGGATGGCTTCAAAAACCCAACCGGGCGGTTGACTATGGCACCCTGGCACAACCGGCAGCTGGGCCTGATTTCTATTGTTCAGTTGGCAGAGGCTATCCTAGAATGAACTGAAAACTGATTTTGTTTTCATTCAGTATACAACTTAAAAATCCAAATCGCAGCATTTTCTATAGCAGCACAATGTATCAGCACATGAAGTTTTGTCAGAGGACCTTTCAAATTATACTCAGATCTTTAAAAATGTCTTGGATCCACCCCGAAAAAAAAATCTCAACCTTTTGCATACATAATTTTGATATACCTTGTAACATATCTGAGATAAGCATCAATAATAGTTAGTCTGTTAAGAGGTTTGAAACTTTGACGAAACTTTGAACACACTTACTTCATCCTCCGGGCCTATCTCCTTATTATTCCTAGGACACGGAAACCCGCTACCGTGGTCGAGAGAGTGTATATCAGCACCATAACAAACACAAACGTCCTCGTTGACGGCCGTCACCAAACGCCAGAACTCTTTCTCTACCTGTTCAGGTTGCACCATCTGAAAGCAACAACAACAAAAATTTCATGTGATTAGTTTGTATAAGATATCTGAACGGGGGTCCTAAAATATTGTTACGGTTCCTTCGCACTTGCTGACGTGCCCCCGCCCCGTTTATTACGTAAAAAGAACCCGGTCACATGATGTTATGTAGGGTGTTCAACAAACGAAGGGCCGATGTTTCCTGACATGAAATCAGCCGATCATGACACTACTTCTGTATTTACACAATACACATGCTACATCGGTAAAACAGTGCGAAGGAATTATGACAAAAAGTGTAGGTAGATCTTATTGGGCATGCAAGTGAACATTTTAAGTGGCTTCAACTTCTTTAGGGTTGGGATTTTCTATGCATTTTCTCTCAACACTTTCAGTAATATATGAAATTGAATATCATTCCAGATCAATATTGTATGCACACATATTTGCCAATTTGATGGGATATAATGATGTTGCCAATTATCAGTAGATTGTGTGTGTAGCCAACTAGGGATGCCTTCAAAATCTACCCACCAGTTGATTGCTGATGCCCCAACAGAACTGGCAATTGGGCCTCGTTTCTATTGTTGGAACAATAGAACATGGTCAACGGCTGGCTCTGGCAAGTTGACCTTCGATTGGGTTTTGAAGCTATCCCTTACCATAAAAGTGAAGCTAACAATATGCACACAATTCCCAATTCCAGTTAATAACTTAGAAGTATTGATATATATTATCTAGCAAATATATTGATTCTTTGCCTCAACAGGTAATCGATGTCAACTCACATGAACTGGCATGTTGAAGTAATCCGCCTTGAACTGGTCTGCCATTTCACCAAATGTCTGCAGGCTGTACTCCCTCCTGGAGCTCTCAAATCCAAACGGATCTTGTGGTTTGCTAACAGCCTACAATGCAAAATGAAAAAACACATCCATTCTGATAGTAAGAATATTAAAAATAATGATAAAAAAACTCAAAATATATACTAAATGCCAGCAGAGAATGTTTTTCCTGAGTCTTTTCAACATTTGTTTCACTTGTTAAGTACAGCTCAAATTGTTAAATAAATAAATTTCGGTACTTATATTGTTATTCAAAAATATTGCATCAGCAATTTTACAAAGTAAGGATTATGATGGTGGAAGATATAATGAAATAAGAGCTCTGAATAAACCCAACTGTGAATACAAGTTTCATTTAATTAGTTTTTGTCGAAGTTTGAAGAAAAAAGGAAACCCAACTGACCCTATTTTTGGAAATTTCTGAAAAAGTTTTTTTCTTCTTTTCAAATTTTTGCATTCTGAAGATGTAAAAAAAAGTATTTTAGAGCTTGTGTTCCACATTTTAGTTGTTTTGTAAAATTGTCTGATTTTTCATATTTTGAGTCTTAATTGATACAAACAGTAGAGTTTGATCGTAATTAAAAAAAAAAAGAAAAAAGAAAAAAGAAGAGAAATCCTGACCGACCGACCCAATTGTTAAATTCATTTGAAGGTAAGCAAACAATTTTTTTTCTTGGCCCTAATTGCAGGTTTTCGTTATATCAGTCACAATATTTGTCGACTTACGACGCGCCAATGGAATCTGTACTGAAAGTATGCGAGTATTTCTGGAATCACTTATAGAATAATTGTAACAGATTATCACAGACATAATTTCCCATAAATATCAACTATGCAAATCGGAACATCTTCTCTCGTAATAAATACATCAATCCTGTCACTGGCAATAATATTTACCTTGGCCACACATTTTGGGCATCTCCAGTCTCCCTTTGGTACCTCTGGCAACGGGGGCAGCAGACAGAAGGTGTGGAAACTGTCGTCACAGCCGTCGCACAGCAAGAGTGTATCCTCATTGTCACCACGGGCACAGACATGACACATGTACATGTCCAGCTAAATCGGAGAAAAAGAAAGCCAAAATCTTCAATATGGTTCCGACAAGACTCAATTTCATACAAAACCTTGATTTTTCCATTGATCTAATCCCAAAATGCCACAGTGATACATACGAAAACATACTTAAAATTGGTGTCCGCCACCCATCCCGGCCGCCTCAAGTTGACTTTGCTTCCCAAACACTGTTTTGTTCTTCTGTTACTTTCACTAAGATTGAATACTCAATTTCGCTTTAAAATACAATTCCACAGCATTTGTGTGACTCCTGACCAGAATTTCCATTATCAGAATGAAAAATCCTATGACTTTGCATGTTTTTTCCAAGTTTTTAAATTCCATGACACGAGTCTGTTGGAGCCCAGTTCAAGCAGCTGTGACTATTTTACCGCATCATCTAATCACTTATGGGCCCAAGAATGCCTACTTCCGATTATGATCTACTAGTCAAGTCAGAACTTGGATATTTTTGGTGCATAGTGTGCTTGAGTCCTTGCAGCACCTTAGTGCAAGTTTCTTGGTTTATATGCGCTATACAAGTTTCAGGGATTGATTGGTTGGTTGATTGATTGATTGATCGATTGAGGGGGAAAAATTGGGCAGACTGGAATGAAAAATCTCCCAGACAACAAACTGATCACTGACCCCGACTGTCCCAGTTTATACTCATGTCAGCTGATTCTAGTCGGGATCCACCCCTCCCCCCAAAATAGTTTGATCGTGGTTCTGTAACTCTACCCATAACTGGCTCCCCTCCCCAAAATAGACCCATAACGGGCTCCCCTCCCCCAAAATAGTTGATTGTTGTACTGTTATTCTACCCATAACAAACAGCCTCCACCCCAAAATGGTTAAGTTGATTGTTTTTCTGTAACTCGACCCATAACATGCTGCATTGCCGAGTGATGTAATAGGATACTCACATAGTTAGAAGCGCCACCTAGTTTGCCCTTGGGCTGTGGCGGCGGCGGCGGTATCTCCTTCTTCGGTGTCCTCGGTGTTCTCCTCAGCAGAGGGGGAGTACACTCCCCTGGCTTTAGCTCTCCTTCTGGGAAATCTGTTGGTGAAACAGTTTCGTAGGAAACAGTTTCGGAAACAGTTTCGACAGGCCATTCTTCTATAATAATTTTATCGAGAAATTACAAAAAAGCATGGGCAGACATGTTTATCAACTAAAAGTGCAATGTGGTATGAGTACAACAAAAGCAAAGCAAATAATGGAATGTCAATGAAATGCATTAAGCAAGCATCTTGGGGATAAGATAATTGACAAATGAGTTAATTACAGACAGAAACACACAATTTCTTTTTTACATACATTGTAGCAACGATAATCTTAACAAATCAAATTAACATTTTTTCATCCAAATTGATTAGCACAAACACTTTATACAGCAGAACAATGTTAAGCCAAAGAAAGATAAATGATGATAAAATATACAACGGGTAATAAGTTTGTTTGGCTTATAATTGGCGAAATTCTTTTTTATTGTGTGTGTCATAAGTCCTTACTTGCGCTAACGTAAATTCACCTAAGCGTGCACCAGTTGTGCATTATGCAATGCCCAAATCGCTAAGTGCTGGGCCCAATTGCCTGCATGCATGCTATTCTACATCAATACACAATGTTACGAGTCTCATTTTTTTTGCCAATTATAAGCCAAGCAAACTTCAGTAAGGATTGACTGAAAAACCTGACCGTCGGTCAACTCTCAGCGCATTGGCAAAAACCAACGATAGGGAGTGGTTTCTATTGTTTGGAACAATAGAAAGTGGTTAAACCACCGGTTCTAACATGGTACCGGCAGTTGACAGTTTTGGTTTTGAAGACATCCCTAACGAGAAACACAGGGGCGAAGCCACAACACATCATGTTTGTCGCATCGAAAAATACATGCACTAGTGTCCCACTACAACAAGTTTGAAGTGACCGCTTCAAACTGTTGCTTTCAAGAGGATTCACTGGGATCTGCAACATGATTATCTATCAAGGACACAGTTCTTTAACCCCAATACATTTGTACATTCATTGAATGACCTTTGAAAATTTGGGTATTAAAACTCATATTCTGCAACTTGAGGTCAAATTTTGCACCATGATTGTTTATTTGAGGTTATTGAACTATGCAATTGGGATGAGGCCATTATTGAGTTGTTTACCTTTACCATCGGCTACCAGTCCCAGTCCTGCAAACTTGGGGCCTGGTCCATACAGCTGCAGTTTCTTCAGTTCGGGTTGTTAGCTATGTCCATGACGAAGCGGCTCCTGCTGGAACAACGATATGTAGGTGTGACAAGGGTTATTTGGTACATCTAGGTGCAACTACAGTGGCTTAACTCCATGAGAACTACCAGCCGATTGGCCAAAAAGAAGTTTTCATTATCAATTGGACCAATCAGCAACATTGTTAGAATAATTTAACCACACAAAACACAAGGCGGTTCTCGAACCACGAGTCTCGCCTGCTTTCGCAACTGCCTGCTTTTGTGATTACTTTTGGTAGAGGTAAATGAATTTGGCGGTTATAGGCTAGGCACGATTATCTGGCTGATGGTGACTGTGCCCACCAAGTTTCATGCCCACGCAACAGTTTTTACTAATTTGACCACTGGTGACCCTGAAATGACCTTCCAAAATTTGGGCTCTAAATGTTGACTGTATCCAATAAGTTTCATACCCACACGACAGTGTTTACTAATTTGACCTCAGATGACCCCTGGTGACCTCGGAATGACCTTCCAAAAATTTGGCTTTAAATGTTGACTGTACCCACCAAGTTTCATGCACATCCGATAGTTTTTACTAATTTGACCTCAGATGACCCCTGGTGACCCCGAAATGACCTTCCAAAAATTTGGCTTTAAATGTTGACTGTACCCACCAAGTTTCATGCCCATCCGATAGTTTTTACTAATTTGACCTCAGATGACCCCTTGTGACCCGAAATGACCTTCCAAAAATTTGGCTTTAAATGTTGACTGTACCCACCAAGTTCCATGCCCATCCGACAGTTTTTACTAATTTGACCTCAGATGACCCCTGGTGACCCTGAAATGACCTTCCAAAAATTTGGCTTTAAATGTTGACTGTACCCACCAAGTTTCATGCCCATCCGACAGTTTTTACTTATTTGACCTCAGATGACCCCTGGTGACCCCGAAATGACCTTCTAAAAATTTGGCTTTAAATGTTGACTGTACCCACCAAGTTTCATGCCCATCCGATAGTTTTTACTAATTTGACCTCAGATGACCCCTGGTGACCCCGAAATGACCTTCCAAAAATTTGGCTTTAAATGTTGACTGTACCCACCAAGTTTCATGCCCATCCGACAGTTTTTACTAATTTGACCTCAGATGACCCCTGGTGACCTTGAAATGACCTTCAAAATATTTGGCTTGAAATGTTGACTGTACCCACCAAGTTTCATGCCCATACGACAGTTTTTACTAATTTGACCTCAGATGACCTCTAGAGGTCCTCAGTGACCTTGACCCACTAACCAATACAAACCGGTTTTGACTCGGGTCAAGATGCACCCACCCACCAAGTTTGAGAAACGTGCGACTCCTAGTCTCCGAGAAAATAGGCGAAAACCAAAACTTTAATCAAATTTGTCACACACACACACGCCCACACACACGGAAAAGTGATTATATAGTCTCCTGCCTTATCAGGCGAGACAAAAATGGGGTGAATTACTTGCAAAGGTCCATTGTAATTGGTGATTAAAGTGAAGATATCATGTAATTGACCAATCAGAGGCAATGTTAGATCGGCAAGTAGTGCTCAGGGGGTTAACTACATTTCACCTCGAGTTTGGTAGGGATGCCGGTGCTTTTACATGGTTGCGCCGTAAGCCTTTGTATGTACAACTGTGCATACAGCATATGCTCTGCAGGATGAGGTTAGCAGGCGCGATTTGACACTGCGACAAGCTACCATGTCACTACCAAACTCGTAGATGAGACAAACAGGCCATTGATTTGCAGCCAATGAGGATGGTCGTAGTTTCATGCATAATATGGTACAGCTCAGTTTATTGGTTGGGGAATAAACTTATTGGCAGCTGAATTACTTCAGCTAAATGTAAAATGATGCGTGACAGAAAAGGACCAGCGACCTTACTTTGTCCAACATTGTGATTTGCAATACAGCATGTTCATTTCCGAGGCTGAAGTCAATCAAATGGCTTTGGACTACAAGTAACAGGCTTCATTATGTTTCATCACGTAACCCATAACAATATAATCGGATAATTGCATGTGTGTCTCTCAATGTCTTCACCACATCAGGTCATCATTACACACCAGGCAAGTATAGCATTAAGCAAGCAGGCTATTCTACTTAAAATCCATACACCCCCTACGGAAGACATGACCTTAATCTCCCACACAGGAAGTGTAAAGAATTTCAAATAGGATTACATTTATCCAATTGACTGACCCCATTTGAAACTCACACTCCCTGTGTGGAAGATGAAGGTCATGTCTTCCATAGCGGTGTCAGGATTTCAACTGCAATATCATATTACAACAAAAGCTTGATTGAGCGTATAGGAATTATTTACTTTGCTGTGCAAGACACTACACTAGCTTCCAGAGAAGTACGGCAGTCTTTTGCTCTGATTGATGCTTAGCGCCCTGTTAATGAGCCACAAACACTGAGCTTTGTGTTCCCTTCAAGAGCGCCACTCTGCGCAGATCAATGTTTTGATGCATAATCGGCCTGTCAGATTATCGATTTGTTGTTACCGATTGTCAGACGAATGAATCAGCCAATCAGAACTTCACTTCTGTGTTTACGTTGTGCACGCTTTCAAAGTGTTAATAAATGCCGTTCTTCTCTGCTAGAAACTATAGTCAAACGGTTTTCTTCTTGAAGCAAGCCGAACCAAAGCATTGACCAATGCAAGCTGTTTTTATTCCACACATGTGAAACCTTGAGTGTGAAATTACAAGGCTACAAAGACAGTAATGTGCTATGTTTTCAAAGAAGAGGTCAATGGCCTTGTAGCACAATTTCAGTTCGGCTCGCGATTCACTTTCCTAACTGACGCATGCAGTATTTTCTCCGAACCGATGTTGACTTACGTCTGGAGCTCTTCTCTTTGCCCGCCTACTGTAACCAGCTGTGGCTGCAGGTTTAATGGCTTGCCTTCCTGGGATGCCATGCGGGACATAGTCTTTGTCACGTCCATCCCCCTCTGGCAGAGGCTGAAATTGGAATACATTCATGAACTTTCTCAAACTAAAAACCAGTGCTTTTGGCATATTATTTTTGAGGGCATGGTGGATGGGCTCAGACTCAAAATCGGATTCATTATTTTTGAGGGCATGGCGGACAGGCTCAGATTCAAAATCGGAAGGTGGCGGGTTCAAACCCCAGCGGTGGTGCTCTCGTGTTGTGCCCTGAACCTCTAGTATTGTCTCACTCCATCCAGGTATTCACATGGTACTGGCATAACATTGTGATGTGAAAGTAAAACAGACTCATTGTGGTAGAACACAACTGATTGTGCGAGAGGAGTGGCGAACCCCCACAACAAGTTAATCAGGGGAGTCTGGCTTAAACGCCCAGAAAAAAGAGTTGGGCACATTGGCATGTGAGCATTACTCCAGCATTACTTTACCTTTACATTTTATTTTTCATAGCAACACAAACCTATATATGATCTGAGAAACAATTTAACTTAAACTTTATGATTTTAAGAATTTTTTTATGTAATTTAAATTATGATGAAAATATTAATATTTGAAAACTTGGCGTTGCTTGCCCAAAATTGAATTAATATACATCATATCAATGTACATTATATACCTAATAACATGAGGATTTCAACTGTTTTGTTTACTTTTGTGAAGGTTGTCATTCATCCAGGTTTAATAAATATTATATTGAACATAAAACTGATCAACTGGACTAACATTTATTTGAGAGGCTACAGTATTGCACCTTATCCAAGGTGCATCTTCAGGCCGTCTTATGATCAGACGTTCAATTTAATAAGTTTTGTTTGTTTTATTTCAGGGCATAATACATGAATTCATCTCCCTTGGCTTACTTGGCGGCAAGAACCAATTATGTGCATAGTGCATACCATGGTCATAATACTTGACTGAAGCTTTTAACTCCTATGGTAGGCCCCCTCACCAATAGAGCATTCCAAATTATTTGATTCAAACACCAAGGATATCTAGACGGGTTATGAATTTCCCGAATTCCCACCCACAATGCATTGCTTCCATTTCAATGTTCTGTACTGATTTGCAATTCAGTTCAACATGGGTCGATAGTGATGAAAGGTAACTCAATGAACAGAACACATCCAGATCTTGCAAATTATGTTTATTTCATGACTATCGACCCATGTTTGGCCAGTCTATTTTCAACTCGGAAACAAATGGAACGTGTGCAAAGTAAGGCCAAAAAAAAAAGTTGTTGTGTTGCCCTCAACCGTCCGACCCTAAATCCTGAAAAATCAGGGTCGCATTTTTTTTTTTTTTTTTTTTTTTTGAATGATGATTTTTACAGATTTGTTCAAAAACTCAATGTTTTTCACTTAAAATTAATATTTTATTGAAAGACTAGTCTTTAATTGATGTCTAACAGGAATCCAGAAGTCAAAATTGACAAATGTCCCTAATTGAAGAAGCATTATTTAATATTTGAGGGAATTTTTAACAACTGAAGGTTTAAAAAAAAAATTAAAAAATTTTTTTTTTAAAAATCCGACCGTCCGACCCAAATTTCCCATTTTCCCACTTGAGGGCAACACAACAATATTTTTTTTTTGGCCTAATAGGAGTGTCATATGATGAAATGAGGTTATGTATCATGTTGCAAAGGATTCTGGGAAGGGTAAGACAAATTCAAAAGAGATTAGACTGAAAGAGTCTGGACTCGGCATGTTTGCATGTCACTCAGTAAAATAGTGTATCTTACAAATTTTGCCATACTTTTTGGCTGCATCCGGTGAGTACATGTAATGCATTGCCACTGCTATAGACCTTTTCAAATCAAAGTTTTCCGGAGTTTGTTATGGATGACCCCATTTACAATTCCGGGCCATCAACGCTAACGAAAACGCTTAACTATTACGTCTGAACACAAATCTGTGTGAAAGACACGGTCAAGCGTTGGGTATGGCTTGTGCAAGAGATTGATATTTATATTGCGAAGACCACACAAAGACCAAATCAAAATGTGCCACAGATGACAAACACTTGCATTTTTCTTTCTTTTACTGTCACATTGTGAAGTGCCAAATAGTGGAAGTGTTAGTTCAATACCTTTAGAAAATATTTCTCTGTGATGACTCATGTTGATTTTGGCTAAATATGGTGTATTTTCACTCAAAAGGGTATGTGATTCCGCTTGATTCATTGTGCACCAATTTGACCCCCTAGCTTACTGAATAAACACTGCGGTTTTCCGATCTTGATATGAAAAGGTCTATTAAGCTAATAATGCATGCCAAGTGCTACACGCACCACATCTCACAAACATTTTATTTACGCTTTTTATTGTTCGATTCCAGAATTATGCCGGTAAATGCCAGCGGTACACTTTTTTGTTCCCAACACATGACATTCCAAAATGGCGGACTAATGATATTGCTATGCACGGAGCAAACTCCCGAGTCCTGACTCTTTATGTCTAATCTCTTTAATGAATTCCCGTTTGTAAGCAAAACTTTACCTTTGATGTCTCTAGACTCACCGTGGGTGGTTCGAAAGCGGCGCCAGCTTGGAATACGTCGTACGGCCACAAGATTCTCTCGTAATGCTTCAACAGCTGGCTGCCTAAACACTTACTGGCAGGGTAACCCAACTGTAAACACAAACAACAACAACAACAATAAATATTTAAAATATGATGATGCAGATCGATAGACAGTTTCTGATGCGTGGAACAAACACCCAGCAGATGAATCAGATGAGAAATTCCAATTTTAGTACTGGGTTGCCCATTATGTGTATCTAAATATATGTGAATGATGAACAGTACCTTCATAGACAAAGTCAAAAACACCATACAATTACAAGAACCAATACACATTGAAAGAAGTTTTTTGTATGCTGAATGGAAACTGTCAGTTTTTTGTTTTCCTAAAAGTCAAATTCTGTGTCTTTTCCATTTTCTAATACTTGCAGATTCTAGGAAACCTGACCACTAAATTAATGAAAATTTAGGTTTTAGAAACACTATGCAAAGATCCAATATGATTGTGGTACCAAAAAGGGAAAGTAACAGCAAAATTATAATGACTACTTATTGGACCTAATGGCAACTTATAAATAAACTAATTGAAAAATATCAGTAAGGCTTGGGTCTTATGTTGAATTACATTCAAAACAGCCAATTATTTCAGATGGAAATTAGCGCAATTTGGCAATTATCTTTGATATCACCATTTAGGGCTCATATTGAAATACCCTACCACGTTTTCACACAAAAGAAGGCAGGATTCCCCTAAGCTAAGCGGCGCCTCAGGAAAGCTTCGGTCATAAAAGCGGATGGATTATATGCATCAGTGATACACCCTGCCCAGGATTTTAACACAAAGGCGGTTCTCGAACCACGAGTCTCGCCTGCTTTCGCGACCACCTGCTTTTGCGATTATTTTGGTAGAGGTAAATGAATTTGGCGGTTATCGGCTGGGCACGATTATCTGGCTGATGGTGACTGTACCCACCAAGTTTCATGCCCATGCAACAGTTTTTACTAATTTGACCTCAGATGACCCCTGGTGACCCTGAAATGACCTTCCGAAAATTTGGCTCTAAATGTTGACTGTACCCACCAAATTTCATGCCTATCTGAAATTTTTTACTAATTTGACCTCAGATGACCCCTGGTGGCCTCGAAATGACCTTCCAAAAATTTGGCTTTAAAATGTTGACTGTACCCACCAAGTTTCATGCCCATACAACAGTTTTTACTAATTTGACCTCAGATGACCCCTGGTGACCTCGAAATGACCTTCCAAAAATTTGGCTTTAAATGGTGACTACCCACCAAGATTCATGCCCATACAACAGTTTTTACTAATTTGACCTCAGATGACCCCTGGTGACCTCGAAATGACCTTCCAAAAATTTGGCTTTAAATGTTGACTGTACCCACCAAGTTTCATGCCCGTACAACAGTTTTTACTAAATTTGACCTCAGATGACCCCTGGTGACCTTGAAAAGACCTTCCAAAAATTTGGCTTTAAATGTTGACTGTACCCACCAAGTTTCATGCCCATTACAACAGTTTTTACTAATTTGACCTCAGATGACCCTGGTGACCTCGAAATGACCTTCCAAAAATTTGGCTTTAAATGTTGACTGTACCCACCAAGTTTCATGCCCATACAACAGTTTTTACTAATTTGACCTCAGATGACCCCTGGTGACCTTGAAATGACCTTCCAAAAATTTGGCTTTAAATGTTGACTGTACCAACCAAGTTTCATGCCCATACAACAGTTTTTACTCATTTAACCTCAGATGACCCCTACATGACCTCAGTGACCTTGACCCACTAACCAATACAAACCGGTTCTGTCTTGGGTCAAGATGCACCCACCCACCAAGTTTGAGGAACGTTCGACTCCTAGTGTGCGAGAAAATAGGCGGAAAGCAAACTTTAACCAAAACTTTAACCAAATTTGTCACATACACACACACATACACACATACACACATACACACATACATACGGAAAAGTGATTATATAGTCTCCTGCCTTATCAGGCGAGACAAAAAGGAGGCTAGCACAGGAAAGCTGCAAGATGACACACACCTTCCTGTGTAAGGGAATTTCAATATGAGCCCTTCCTGTGTTTTCTACTCTAAATTCTGTGATTTTTTTTCTGTTTTTAAGTCAAACTTGCCATTTTACTGTAATGACATCAATCAGACAAAATCAAAATTTATGTAACTAGCATTGAAGCTTATTATATGGATCAAGCACATAGCACTGATGTAACAGCTTGTAGGACTTTTCTTCTGTGCATTCTTTCATTCTATACATTTTAAACATCTAAGGGGTGGTGCAATAATTATGTGTACCCCCGGGGTGGTGAATCCTCAAAATGGTCTGCCAAAAATCGCTTGCCCCCCCCCTCTGGCCGTGCTAAAAAATCTTTGCCTCCCCCCTTTCGATGTGCCAAAAAACCTTTGCCCCCCCCCTTTTGATGTGCCAAAAAATCATTTTCCCCCTCCCTTACCAATGCAAGATTTTTGGGAACCTGAATTTACAACCTTAAATTGTCTTACCATATAATTTTGCATATTTGAACGTGTTCCTAAGGGGCCGTCCATAATTTTCGCCATTTTCACTTACGTACAAAGCGTACGTAACTTGTTACCCCCCTCGAGTTACGTACAAATAAAATGGCGAAAGATTTTCACGAGTAGGCCTACTATTAATAGCAAAATTAGTTACAGTTTAGGTTAAAGGGTCGATTAGGTTTAGGGTTAAGGTTATATTAGTGTTCCAGGAGCTAGGCCTATAGCGCAGTTGGTCTGATTAATGTTTTTACAGATACATAAGTTGAGAAATGCTGAAAAAACTTTTTTTAAACCATATTTTCATGAAAGCGAAAGCCATCAATAAATTAAAATACAGCTTAAAATGCAGCCCGAATCTAAACTAAATGACTAATGCACTCCAAATTCTGCTGAACATCCTATACTCTCTTTTCCACTGAGAATCCCCGGGATCACATCGAACCAGGGGCCATCCCTTTGGTATGTTTGGTGTATGTTCTTGCAATTAAACTATTGGTTTTATATCTTTTGTCGCAACAGTGACAATCCACATTGATCCTAGCGCAGATAGAAAAAACTTTTTTTTAAAGTATTTTGGTATGAAATAAATTAAGCATAATGTAAAATAGGACCACCACTGTGCATATTAGACAGAAATCATTGTTTGCATGGCATCTGTTATAAAATACATGTAGTTAAAACGAATTGAACAATTTTAGGTCAATTGGTTATAACTTATGAATAAAAAATATATTGGAAAATACCATCATTTTTCACTTTCATTTTTTTTCTTGCTCAAACAAATCGCCATTTTTCTTACGTACACATGCCCAGGATTTTTACCCCCTCCCTCCCTCTTACGTCCGCTTTGTACGAAAGTAAAACTGGCGAAAATTATCGACCCCCCCTAACGTTTTCCTACACCTTTTAGGGCATAATATAGAAGCGGTGCCCAAAATATCTGTGCCAAAAATCGCTTGCCCCCCCCCTTTTGACTTGCCAAAAATCGCTTGACCCCCCTTTCGACCTGCCAAAAATGCTTGCCCCCCCCTTTTAGCCTGCCAAAAATCTTTGCCCCCCTATAATTCACCACCCGGGGTACACATAATTATTGCACCACCCCTAAGCATGCAAATATTTATTCAAAATTTTGGAAACCGATAATCTTGCTGTTGCTCAAGTTTGAAAGAGTCAACCATCGGCTGTAAACTGTGACAACAACTCCGTTTGAATACCAAGTTAACAAATTTACTTTTTGTTGTAAAAATTTGCACAGGAAGATAAAACTATTATTGCATAGAAAAAGCACTAACCTTAACTGCTACTTTATTCCACTTTCTGTCTCTGGTGCACTTTTCAAAACCACCCAAATCTGTCACCACCTAAAGAATGGAATAGGTATACAAAACAAACATTTACAATTTGCAAAAAATTGCATATATATTTAAGGAAATCGCTTAGAATAGGCCAGGTGCATTATTTACTGACTAAAGCCTATGCTTCCAAATAATTAAAAATTATGGAGTCCTCAAATTGCACACAATTTAAGATACGATGCGGTGTCGTTTTGAAAGGGGATATATAAATTGCAGTTCAGGACGTCACTCTTTCAGAAAACATCATACTCGGCAGTGGGGTTTGACTCCCACCCTTTTTATTTTACCCCCACCCTTTTTATTGAGGCACCCTTTATACTGAAAATTCCTGACCCCCACGCTTTTTACTGAGGCACCCTTTATACTGAAAATTCTTGACCCCCACCACTTTTTGCTTTTTCCGCTATTTGTAAACTGACAAAGTCACACGCATAATTTGGTTGAAGTATCAAATACGCCGAATTCTGCACCTATTTCACATGTGCGAGTCCGATGTTTTTCTCTCCATTAAGTTGATCCATTACGTGAACAATGCAAATTATATGTGAAAAACTACTACTGTACTGTAAAATAAGCATTTTAATGAATAACTGTACTTTTATGGCGTTCAAATATTGTTCTTGTCATGAAACTTGGCGTGCGCTATGTTCAGCGACTATATCCTACTTCTTCCGTGCTGCTTCGCTCAATCAATTATGCATGATAATGGCGTCACTCATATACGATCAATGTAAAGAAAAATAACACTTCATGGAAAATCGGACATTTGCATATATAGCGTAGGTGTTTTGGCAGGGCTTCCGGGAGGATATTGTGTACATTGCACTGGATTCACGTAAACAAGCGAGCCTGCATCAAATGGAATTTTATCTTGCGACATAGTGTGCAAGTTTTGGTGATTTTCTTGGAACTATGATTATTTTATCATTCAATAAAAAATAAACTGTAAGTTGGAAGAAGCGCCACGCTTTTATTTCAATCCACGCTTTATATCAGTCCACGCTTTTTACCCAAAAAGTTTAAACCCCCACGCTTTCACCAATTTTCAGAATTTCGAACCGGCACGCATTATAAAGCGTAAACTGCCGAGTGTGAACATGCACCCTCTTACTGAGCGACATACACCAGGCTTTTTATGAGCGTCGCCCTGCACCGATCGGTTCTTTGATGCATAATCGGCCAATCAGATTACCGGTTTGTTGTTATGATTGTCAGATGATTGAAAATTAGCCAATCAGAATCCCATTTTTGTGTTTACGCAGTGTACATACGCTCTCAAAATGAAAACAAGTGCCGTTTTTCTCTGTCAGCAAGCGTAGATATAAATGATACAAAATGCACTTGATAACTCTAGATCACGATACAAATAATCACACATGATTTCATCTAACATCTCACCTTGGACAGTGCATACATATCCAACGTTTTCCCACTGAGGTTTGGAATGCGCAGGCGACATCCCTGCAGCTCCCAGTACTTAGCAATGTTGTCCAAGAAGTTCAGCTTGATCCTAGTTTTGGCCTGAGTGAAAGGATAGAAATAATCATAAATGAATTATGTACCTACATTGTAGGTTAATTATACATAACAGTGTCACAAACCGATATACATGTATTCACATCCATTATCCTCACACCCACAACCTACCCCACAACTTTAAATGTATAGGCCTACATGTGTAACCACCGGCACAAGAGGATGTGAAAACGTAATTTTACTATCCAATTCAGGAACCACACTTTAGTTTTTTACGCCTTGCATGTACAATGTAGCATGGACATGGGTCAAGTTTTACTATCCATGTGCAGACTGACTCAGCCAATACCGGCAACTGCGGTCATCAGCTGTATACTTTCTTATGGCATTTTACATCTAGAAACATCATCTAGAAACCGTGGATGTACACAATTCATATGCATTTAGTTCCTGATTTTAAAAAGAGATATTTCTCATGAGTATGCCTTGTTTTCAATAAAAATGCACATACACCCACCATGCACACATTAATCTGCACCAAGTGCATGTTTTCCCCTCCAACTTTCCCTCTCTTACCTCCAACTCATTGAGTCGCTGTTTACGGGGTATAAATTTCAGTTTGTCCACATCCACTGCAAATGGTGGCTGCCAGTCCTGTACAGGAAAATAATATGAGATAGAAAAATGTACGCTTGTCAAGAAATTGTTTTCCTCTCGTTTATTAAGAAGTTCAAACTTAGAAAGAAACTATAGCAGTACCGGTATCATACACATTACATTGTATAAAGAGTGCCCAACTGCCTGTGTTTTGGATTAGGACTGTTCAGCAGCCATCTTAAAGACCTAAACTCCGTTTCAGACTTTCAGAAAATATTTCATATTACAGTTCATCCCACCAATTTAAGGCTATACACCAAACTCAACTGAATCATCTAGGCCTTTATCAACAACATGCAGAAAGGTCAATGATTGAACGCAGAATGTGATGGGTGCGAATCATGTTACAACCACTTGTAGTTGGTACCTCTTGGTATGGGCAGTTGGGCACTCTTTACTTATGAGAACAAGGCACTGTACATACATGTAGCACAGTTAGATTGTATAAAAACCAATTTGTACCAATTTTTCAAGACTTTTTCAACACAACAGTCTGCGTAAACAGTAATTTCAGTAAATGTCCAATTTGTTACAGCAAATCAACAATTTAAACCCAAATGTGATTGTCTATGTTACAATTTTAATTTCAGTGCTGTCACTGCTGTGCATGTGCATTTTACATTTTAAAGGTCAAGTGTCAGTGTGTTATGGCTGCCCCATTTTGAAGTACTGAATGTCATACATTGTAAGGGCAAATTAATATAAAATGTGCTAATTAATACCATGTGAAAAATAGCTCCTGGTTCTAAGCCTCTTTAATATGACCCAGCAGGAGCTACAATGTACCGCATACTTGAAAAGTCTCCTGGCAAAAAAAAATGTCTATCATATTTGCATTTTACATTCTGATGAGGGAGGGGCACCGGTGCACGACCCCTCTATTTTTGCAGAGCGGCGCGCGCGCCCTAATTTCACCTGACTTTGTTTGGGTGCCAAGCCCCTATTGAAAATTCCTGGATCGGCTCCTAGTCATGAATGTACATTGTAGCACTAGCAGTATGTTTTGTAGTTGATTGCAAGTACAATGTAGCCAGCCTCCCGGTTTACAAAAAAAATCCATGTCAACTGAATGCCACTTGTTCACACCTGGTGTACAATGTAACACTGTTCAAATCTTGCTATTGCTCCCCTTTATCAAATAATGGATGGTAATAATAATGATGAACGATTATGCAACCCCCTCCCCAACTCAAAATGCATATGGATGCAATCATATTGGAATCTGATATAATGACACACAAAAAAACCCACCAAAAACAAACATTTGATTTATGACGCACATAGATACATGTACACTGATAAACAAACAAAATATGGTACATAATTTTGAAATGTCCCCAAGTTTACATAATTATAGTCGTAGACTGACAAGTGTGTAATTTTTTGTACTTTGATCAGCTCCAATTGCACTGATAATGTTAGCCATGGAACATGGCTGCGAAATGACATCACAGGTTAACATGTACTCAAATATGGAATGATGTAATTTGTTGTTAGCCAATGGACATACCAAATATTCCACTGGAGCAAGCAAGCATGCAATTTTTCGAAAAAGGAGGGGCTGGGTCATTTATTAGGGGCAAATTTTAATGACAAAAAATTGCTAAGCTTTCAAAAGTTTTTACCATTGGGGCTTGACTCACTTCAAGACATGGCTGCCGATGTGCATAAATGTGAGCCGCGCATTCGTTTGTGATTGTGATCAGAGGCTGAAAAAATGTTTTTTTCCCTGCAAGCAATCCAGAATTTCCTCCAGGCCAATTCCACCGTTACGGACGTTACAGATACATGCAACTTGCAACTTCTAAGTGAATAGCACACATGTTTGCTGTTAGGATAACACTTTATTTCTTAGTATGCTACTGGTACACACTCTAATGTTCAATATAATGAAGCAATTTTGTTTTGGCTTTCTTAGTTAATTAGCTAGAGAAATTAGAAACGAGAGTTACGGACGTTACGCGAAAGTGCCGGCCTTTTTGACAGATGGTACATATCCATTTATCTCCACTCAGTTCTGTGTTTTATTTTTTTCTGTTAACTATATTGAGTAAGCCCTGACTCCATTCTATGTAAACATGAAAAGCAAGTTTGAAATTAATACTCCTGTATCGTCCTACACTGTTAATTTAGTGTTACGGACGTTACATTTTATGTCAAATGTAACGTCCGTAACGCGTTTTCATTTAATGAAAAAAACTGTCAAGGTACTTCCTCAGATTTTTTTCTTTATTATCTTGCAGTAGGTCTGACATCAATCTTTGGAGGCATGATTAGCTAGTTTGAAATAAATGCTCCTGTTTTGAGTAATAATGTTCCAAAATTTTGTTTAAAATTTCCGCACTTTTGGCATGGAATTGGCCTCCCGGTTTACCAAATTTCCCTCCAGGATGACATATTTCCCTTATGTATTTCTTTATTTTTTTGGTCAAAAAACAAAAATTTCCCGGCAATGAGCTTCCCGTATTGCCCACTTTTTCCTGCCATGTTTGTGATATAAATTGTCTACAGATAGTAATTGATACCTAACATTATTAATTCGAGATTGTTCGAACTTTCTCAAAATTTGGTGAGGGAAACCCTTATTATAAAATTTGTTACAAATTGACCATTCAAAATTGCAATTGCAAAGGCTTTGTCAACATAATCATAAAAATAGTGAGGCCCTAATATTTTTGTTATTTCCCCGAAGCCCTACCCCTAGCTTGAAGAAAGTGTTTGCAATGTTTATGTGATTATAAATGATAACAAAGAACTAATGTTTTTGCTTCACAACAAATTCACAATCACAAACAAAGTAAGGGAGCAAATTACGAAAATTAACAAAAATATTTGAAATCTCCTAAAATTGGTGAAGGCGGGGACAATCTAGGCTTTATTTGTATAACTACAATGTATAATGCATTTTCATTCAAAAATGTGAGTTCTTTAGAACTTAACCCTAACATGGCGAAAGACCACAAATACCAACCACTGCGCAGTGCGCACACATGAATCCTACATGATGCCTTGACACAATCAGCCTATAAGTGCTATGCTCACTGACACGGAATCGCTGGCCGGGGCAGCAAAACCTCCAGTGGCTACCGGTCAGTGATTGTGTGCTTGGCACACGAGGGGTCTAAGGTTCGAATCCCGGGGTGCCAACTGACTTCTTTGTTCTTCTCTCCATTTTTGTTTCTTCTTTAATGTCCGATAGCAAAAAGCAGTGTTCAGTGTTGGGGTTAATTGAAAATTCAACTACAATTTGTAAAATTTACCGTAATCATAACAACCATACGGGGTGTAAATGAAGAAGGAAGCGTCAAAAAGACTCAAAGCTGCCAGTGGTTCCCCAGTAGAAAGGGCCGAACACTGGACATTTTTGGTTTATGATTGGGAGAGCCAGGGACTACCACTCCTCTCCCCCTCAAATACAATGTACTTTTTACATACATTCTCTATACCTTCATTTAATATTGTAGGCCTACCGGTATATGAGTGAATCCTGCATTTGTCCAAACGTCCTTCCCAAAATATGTGTAAATTGCAACAACAAAGGAGATATTTTTATCCCTGAGATGATATTGCTATGCAATACACCTAATACATCTGTACCTTGCAGTCTTTTGCAGGAGGGATTTTGGCACAGACTTCCAGTCCAAGAGCCACATATTCTTTATGCACGTTAGGCCTACATCATGTATGTAATACGTTTGTCAATTCAAAATCAAATATCATACACATATTTACAAACCGTATTTCCTTGAATAGTCGCCCCTTCAAATAAACGCCCCCCACCGCTTTTTTCAACCAAGAATCAAGATGTTTAAAAAATGCTGATATTTCCATGCTATCTTGTGTAGTAAGCTTACCAAGGTGCATACATGATCGCTAATGGTGTCGGTAATTGGTGAAAATCGGGTCGTAAACCAGGAAGTCGTCATTCCCAAGTTCATAGTTCGTCATTTCAGCGTGGGTTTTAAGCTTACCTCATGATTTTAACAGGAATTATCGTTCTAAAAATGACATCTAATAAATGCCCCCCTTTTGGAAAATGCATCGCCCTCGGGGGGGACTATTCGAGGAAATACGGTACCAGTCAATGCAGATCAATCCAGGAAGCAGCCACACCCAGCCCTGGCATTTCACTCCTGTATTGTTACTGCACCCCTGCATCTCACAGTGATAAATGTATGGCGACCCCATACATATGGGACTTCCCAGAAATACATGGGAAGTCCCATTATGTAACACCTTAAATGCTCAAATAGAAAAGTACTTCAAGAGGAAATTAATAGCTCAAAACATTTTTCATCTACCCAATATGTTTTCACAAAATAGCAAAACAAATTTACAAACAAAAAGTTATCATGGAGCGTTACTGCGAACTCAATCTTTTTAACAATGTAGTGTTAGGTATTTCAAGCATTGAAGACCGAGTTTGGATAATACATTTTTGCATACCGGTACACATAGCAGTTTCACACAATTTAGGGATTTACTGGGGCAGAGGTTATCTTTTGAGTCTTTTCATGGACCACTGCTGCATGTAAGCACAGTCAAGGGCACTCTTCTGTCCAAATTAAAACTTGAAAGACAAGTGAATTGTGACTATTTACATGAACAATGTCACAAAACTTGAAGGGCGCGGGCTACAATTTTGCAGCTCCCAATATATGGGCGAGCACTGCCACTATGCCTGTAACTAGTTGAATGCCTGCATGGAACGTCCATTACATTTACATGTGTACACATGAAATTTGCCGACCTACGTATTTCATTGCACGAATCTGGTTTATACCACAGCATGATATAAATGTTCAGTAACCCGGTCTATAAGACAAACTGCCAACAATAACCTGCCTTTTCAGTAGTCATGGTAGTTTTAACACCAAAAATTTAAAAGAATATCAATTCCTGAAATCCAGCTTTAACTTAGTTAGCAGAACAATGAATATTCCGAATATTCCTCAACCATGTACATGTAGACTATCGCTATTGAGGAATCATCTCAGGAATGTGTAAGTTACCTAGTCTCTGATTCATGATGTAACACAAAGCCATCACAGTCCATGCAGCATGAACTTGTTCTGATGCAACAATCATAAACAAACCAGACCATCTTTTTCACTTCAATCGCACTGAATCGATGCTCAAACTTTGCTTTTTTTAAGTGATTGCAAATTTTCAGATACTGTTTTGATGTGATAATCCAATTACGGACATATGAATGGAATATTTTATGCAAGAAATGTATTTTTAACTTGCCCTACTAGTAAAGTACATAACTGCATGCCTTTGCAATTTGTCTGACAGATTTCAAAGATTGAGCAGAGCTACCTTGGTAGAATTCCGTCTCAAAATGATGAAATAGCAAACTTTATATTTATGCATCTACTTAATTGGAACATAAAAGCGGTATTCTCATTCATTATTTGCAACATCAGCATTCTTTCTGATGGTTATTTAATCAAATTTTAGATGTTGAAAAATAAAACCAAACCAAAATTCAGCCTGGTTCAAAAACAGTCAAAAGGTCCTTTTCATTTTGTTCATCTTTTGTTATTAAACACAATCTTCCAACATTCAGCTGTCAAAAAGTTTCATGGATGCAATTTGAGGAAAATTGTAAACATATTTTCAGTTTTGGGGTCAAATTGTAACATTATTCTTTGTCCAGATAGCCTTTTCCCGATCTTCACATATGGGTGGTGCAAGTCAACAACGTCGACGTGTATGACGTGCATTTTAAAATTCAACAGAGGGGTGTCTCTACAAAACAATGCACTCAGCCTGCACACAAGACGCCATATTTCTGTCGAGACAGTCTTTTCTTTTTCATCATTTCTGAAAACTCACATACTTTTTAAGCATAAAACCTACCGAGATACCAGCTATGATTGTTGTTCTTTGGTTTGGCCAAATATCTAAGTAAATCGTGAGAAACTTACCGGTGGTGGACGAATTTTGCAGATGCCAGTCTTCTCAGCAATTGGCCTTATCTTGTTAATGTAGCCTAGCGGATCGGCCCATTCTTCCTCCGTCGGCTCAAAAACCGGAGCCTCTGGTGGAGGTACAAACTCTTCTATCTCAACCATGATCTGCCATGTAAGATCTTCTAAAGCTTCAAAAAAATCGGAAAACGTATGATTCCAAAAGCACTGTAATAGGCCTATATAAAATCCTTATACGGAGTCCATACACACAATCCAATGGCAAACATACGATAAGGCATGTGAGAGAAAACCACAACAGTTTTCTATGGGGACTTATTACTCTTCTTGACTGTCTACATGCGCGATCAAAGCCAAAACTTATAAATTCTTAAATCCTGCCAGATAATGGAACAAAAGTATCATCAAATTTTATATTAATGCAAGCATTTTATAAATCGTATGTTTTTCTTCAGTGTAAGTAGATAGATTAAAATATTTTTACAAAAGAGTGAAAACTGCGTATGAATATGATTAGCTAACATTTCTGGTCATAGAAAAAGTTCCGGTGGGGTCAACAGCTGTACATATTCGACGTGCGCTAAGCAAAACGCACTATGAAGACGAATGAGTATTTCATGAACACTTTGCATGTACAAAATATGGATTCAAATATATTTTAATAAGTTAATCTTAGGGGTGGTTCAAAAATTTGGATGTAAACATTAAGTCGGTACACATTTGCGTGAAATTAACGAATAGGCAAGTTGTTTTAATTAAACTTAGTCCAGAAACTTAGTTAACCCGTGTATGTACGATCTTTGATTCAGCTGTACAATAATTAATGATAGAGAAATACTTTTTTGTCATTGCATAATAAAATCAACAAATTCAATTCAAGTTTTGTCCCTCATATTTTAATGAAACTCAAGAATTCATATTTCTCTATTTTTCTTTATGCCTAATCATGGTAATTGAGACCTGTCCCACTTACCCCAACACTTTGGGATAAAGTGGGACATATAAGGGGTAGGGGTAAATTTGACACATATGTTAATGATATTATTACATTATAAGAACATATTTTACAGCAATACATTATTACATATTTATATTGGAGCATTTGGGCATTATTAACATAATTATACCAAAAAAATAGTAATACTATACTATCATTATGATTATTAATTTCATCTTAATACATGAGGCAGATTTTTTTTCTTTGTTTTTGTTGACAAAACCCCCAAAAACTACGATTTGCGATTTTCAGCCACAAAATCAACAATCAAGTCATTCAATAGGCGTTTTCCGTATTAATTTAATTTTTGAGCTTGTTGGCGGCATTATATGCAATTTAACCATGGAAATAAGAGAATGATTTAACTTAGTAATTTTGTTATTTTTTGTATCAAAAATTAATTTCAAGAACCACTGTCCCACCTACCCCAAGTGGATGGGGAGGTGGGACACCATACTAAAAAGGCCATAATTGGCTAAATTGCATGATTTCGTCATGATTTTCTGCTATCTGGCTTGTAAAAAGCGTTCTTTTTTATGGTAAATGAAATATATCATCTCTCAATTTCTCCTAATTCTCAGCAAAGACCTTTAAATATTTGGGAAATAAGTATAATTCCTCAAAGTTGGCCGCCACATCAAGGTGGTGTTGGCCTAAAGCATCTCCCGCAGCTCAAATACCAAATAAACTCCAATATTGAGCAGTGAAATTATAACAAACATTATTTGCAATGGGGTAAGTCACCATTCGGTATCGTACTGGTGGATTTAGTATTGCAATGAAGATCTAGTATAGTAAGTGTCCCACTTACCTCACTGTCCCACTTATACCCCATCTTACCCTATGACAAATCCCAGAAATTGAGGAGGGAGGGGACGTCGAGAACCAAAACATTACTTTTATATCAGCCTTAGGGAGTGTTCAGAAATACTTAAGTGGGGGCTGGAAAATTATTTTTTATGTGTAAAATTTTAACACCCCCTCCCCACTGAACTCAAGACTTTTTTACCCCCTCTTATATCAATTTGTAAGCGCTCTTTAGCAAAATGCTTGCCCCCCCTTTGACCATGCCAAAAAATCTTTGCCCCCCCCCCTTTCGACGTGCCCAAAAACCTTTGCCCCCCCTTTTGACATGCCAAAAAATCTTTGCCCCCCCTTACACATGCAAGATTGTGGGGAACCCGAATCTAAAACCTTAAATTGTCTCATCATTTAATGCGAGCGCAGCGAGCAGGAAATTTTGCATATTTGAATGTTTTCCTACGCCTTTTTAGGGCGTAATATAGAAACGGTGCCCAAAATATCTGTGCCAAAAATTGCTTGCCCCCGCTTTCGACCTGCCAAAAATCGCTTGACCCCCCTTTTGACCTGCCAAAAATGCTTCCCCCCTTCTGGCCTGCCAAAAATCTTTGCCCCCCCTGTAATTCACCCCGGGGTACACATAATTATTGCACCACCCCTTATGATGCTATACGCTCAACCATGTATAGTAAAACACAGTCTGCGTAGAGTCTAGACTCGCTGTGCTTGGAAATTTCTGTGTGCTCGGGTGTATCAAGGAGGAAACTGTAGGCCTACGTCATGGTAGATGCATTTATCCGGGGCATTTATAAGAGAATCGTTTTTGTAGTCTAGGCCAACCTTTTCATATAGACCTAAAACTTCCCTCCTCCCATTATAGGCCTAGGTACAAAAATATTTTGACACCCCCCCCCCCCTATTATAATATTAGGCCTAGGCCCTATATACATTCTACATCAAAGGACAAGGGAAACATATTAATGATAGGCCCTACTAAAACTTGTATCCATGTCAGGGAGGTAAATAAGGATAATTTACTGGGTGGGCAATTTAATTTATTTTTGCCCTCAAAAAGTATTGGGCTTTGATGTAAAAAGTGGACTTTACCCTCCCCCTAATGCATCTTATTAACATATTGATGTTGCAACTTTCAAGAAAAATTGTATTTCGTATTAATATTTCACTTTGGACATTTAATAAAAATTCCCTTTAAAAGGGAAGGCCAGCGTCAATGCAGAAGAGGTCTTGTAAATAGTTTGGGTCACCGTGAAAGGCATTTTTAGGATCACGCTTACATCCATGTTACATGACAGTTCACCAAACCATCAATGGTGAGAACATGCACACTGAAACAGCAAAACACATTAACTCCTATAACTCCTGTCAACTCTTTAATTCATTACTCCAAATTGTTCTGTATTTTTGTCTTTACTGCTTTTTACCCATGCTTATTATAAAAATCAAGAAATACACTGCAGTTGTTAGTTAATTCGCTATGTTAACTCAACTTACATGCACATTTTATTTTAAAATAATTTTATATTATTTCGCAATGTATAGTTTACTATAAAGTAGATAGTGGCAAGCACATGATAAAGGACTGATCATTCACTACAATCTTCACTTTTAAACTGTATTTTTTTGAATGTGTTGATTGTTAGTCCGAAACTCCTGCAAAGCTATGGTACGGTGTCTGATCTCCGCCAAACTCCCCTTTTATAATTCATATCCCCAAATTTTTAGTTTTCACCCTTTTGCGAAATGCTTTCCCCTTTTTCAAATATTTCCCCTTTTAACTTTCCCCGTTTTCAAATAGTTTCCCCCTTTTCGACTTTCCCCCTTTTCGACTTACCCCCTTTTCAAATAGTTCCCCCTTTTCGACTTTCCCCTTTTCGACTTGCCTCCTTTTCAAATAGTTTCTCCTTTTCGACTTTCCCCCGTTTTCAAATAGTTTCCCCCTTTTCGACTTACCCCCTTTTCAAATAGTTTCCCCCTTTTCGACTTTCCCCCTTTTCGACTTTCCCCCTTTTCAAATAGTTTCTCCCTTTTCGACTTTCCCCCTTTTCAAATAGTTTCCCCTTTTCGACTTTTCCCCTTTTCATATAGTTTCCCCTTTTCGAATCCCCCTTTTCAAATAGTTTCCCCCTTTTTAATTTCCTTTTCAAATAGTTTCCCCGTTTTCAAATTACCCCCTTTACAAATAATAGGCCTACCCCTTTTTATTTTCACCCATTTTGTAAAATTAATAGTTCCCCCTTTTTACAAATAATCCCCTTTTAACTTTCCTCCCGCTTTTCACAAATAGGTTCCCATTTTAAATAGTTTCTTCCTTTTTAAATAATACTCCCTTTTTGTTTTAATACTCCCTTTTTGTTTGGGTACTCCCCGTTTTTCCGTGCGTAGGCTTTACCAGTAAGCCTGGACCCTGGAGAGTACCGTGCACTCACTAGAGCTCATTTCGCTACATCCATTATTGGAAAGGCGTTCTACATGAATTTGGATACCAACGTAGGTAGATTTATAGCCTGTTGTGCAAGCGCCGCTAAATTCAATGGGTTAGGGATCCGTCAACTTTTATGCACGTTTATAGAGGGGCTGTACAAAGAGCAAATCCGATATGATTGATAAACCAAATGATGTTCAGAATGTTAAACGGGTGAAATGGCATGCATAAATATTTATGCTGGTCAAATTCATAGCAATGATGTTTGAAAGTCTGTGAAGAACTTGTCTATAAACAGGGATATGTCAGAGACAACAAACAACTGGCTGCCATGCCATTGTTACAGAAGCCTAGATAATAAGAATTGTTTGTGCTATATAATTATTCAAAAGGTTTTTTTTAAAGTTAGCACCAAAGTTTAAAACAAGCGGTCTTAACAGTGAAATGACAATAAAAGCATACATTTATAAAACGGGCCTGGACAAAATGGGCATTGCATATTTATGACAAGTGTGGCTGTGTGATTTTATGCAACTTTATTTTTGAGCCAGTTCCGAGTAATTTTCTCTATTCTTTGTTTGTCAACAATCCCGTTAACAATAAAAATGTGCTTTCTAATCAAAGGCTCTATGGCGTATATTCAATTGACCAGACAAATGAACCAGGGACTTCGGTCAGTGGTGCACGCCTCAAAAATCCAAAAAGAATTAGTAGGCCCTATATGTTAGATGAAGTGCCACGACTTAGCAAGATAATTATGTTTTAATGATTGTGATTTTTGTAACCCTGCGGGGCAATCTAGTTGGATATCCAAATTTCGCGGTTGATAGTTGGATTTCCTTATTAAGCGGCGGTTGTTGGCGGTCTTTCGCGGTTTGTAGTTTTAATTTCCCTCATTCTTCATGCCCTACCTTCTATCGGGGGTTAATTTATAGTTTAAGCTCGTTGGATAACTATACTTTGCGGTGTGTGGTTCTTTGTAGCCCTGCGGGGTAATCTAGTTGGATATCCAAATTTCGCGGTTGATAGTTCTTCGTAGCCCTAGTTGGATTTCCCTATTAAGCGGCGGTTGTTGGCGGTCTTTCGCGGTTTGTAGTTTTAATTTCCCTCATTCTTCATGCCCTACCCTCTATCGGGATGACTATACTTCGCGGTGTGCGGTTCTTTGTAGCCCTGCGTGGAAATCTAGTTGGATATCCAAATTTCGCGGTTGATAGTTATTTAGATTTATTAGATCTAGTTGGATTTCCCTATTAAGCGGCGGTTGTTGGCGGTCTTTCGCGGTTTGTGGTTTTGATTTCCCTCATTCTTTATGCCCTACCATTTATCGGGGGTTAATTTATAGTTTAAGCTTGTTGGATAACTATACTTCGCGGTATGTGGTTTTTGAAGCCCTGCGGGGCAATCTAGCTGGATGTCTCTATTGAGCGGCGGTTGTTGGTTGTCTTTCGCAGTTTGTGGTTTTAATTTGTATGATATCCAAATTGCGTGGTTTGTGGTTCTTTGTAGCCCTGCGGGCCAATCATAGTTGGATATCCCTAGTGAGCGGCGGTTTTTGGCATTCTTTCGCGGTTTGTGGTTTTAATTTCTCTACTTGTTCAGGCCCTGGCCTCTATCGGTGGCTAATTTGTCTTTTAAACTGGTTGGATATCCATATTTCGCGGTTTGTGGTTCTTTGTTGCCCTGCGGGGCAATCTAGTTTGACATCCCTATTGAGCGGCGGTTGTTGGCGGTCTTTCGCGATTTGTGGTTTTTAATTTCCCTCATTCTTCAAGCCCTGCAGTCTCGGGGGGGTAATTTTAATAAACAATTTCCCCTGAGAACAAAACATCTTGCTTTGATATAAAAAAATATCACAATAGCACCAGATGTTTAAAATTATGTTATTCTTGATGAACGAAAATTAATTGTTTAATAAAAGGTTGTAAAAAAAAAAATTTGGTCATCGGATTTCGAACTCCAGTCCCCAGATTAGGAGTCCAAGTCATTTACCATTAGACCACGGGAGTCGGCTGTGAAATCGCGTGTCGATGTACAATATTTATTATATGAATTGATGTGTCGTCCGAAAAGAACAAAAGAATTGTGAAAAACTTGATTTTTTGGCGAATGGGGTTCGGAATTTGTATGCAAGGTATTTCAGAAATTGCTAGGGTATAATTGGAAGTGAATCTGAAAAAGTGGTGTGAAGGTGATAACCAGGTAGACCTGTAGCAGTGTCCAAAAATTCTGGATCAGTATGATTTGCAACTAATTTTCGCTATGAAATACCGCGTGAAATGGAAGCAAAAACATTTGTTTATTACGAACAATAATTGACTGTAGGATTGGTGGCCCTTTTTGAATTAATGAGTTGTCAAGATATTACACCTGGGACTGTAAATAACATTTAGCATGGTTTTAGCCACATTTTGTACCCAGCGAAAAATAACATCGAACAATAGAAGTCAAGTGTTTTAATGTTAGCTGTAAATATAGTCTCGCGGGAGCATCTGTTATTAGTAGGCATGTCCACTAAAAAGTGAAGTACTTTTAAATTGATTCAGACCTAACTTATTGGATGGGAATTGATGAAAGAAACATTTTGGCGTTTAAATAATCTTAATCGGACGTTTCATTCCAGAGATATGGCCTTTCGAGTGTCACGGTTTTATATAGGGCTGCTAGAACATGTTAAAAAGTTAAAGTCCAAAAGGAATACTAACAGAAAGTGCAACTTTAAGGTACTTTTTCTTAATGTATTTATTAACTATCTTATCTGGAACATTATATTTGCTTATAACAACATGAAAATAAGATCATCCTGAAAATTTAATCGATTTTGTTGACATACAACAAAAACTATAAGACCTCAAAACCCATGGTTTGTTTGTTGAAACCTCAAGCATGATCATAGATGGCCGCCATGGAAAATATCTCCATAGAGGAGATGAACAATAAGTGCATTATTTCAAATGAAAAGCGGTAGTCTTAAACATTGTTCAATCTTTTAAGGTCAGCACATTTTATCTTCAAAAATTATTATATTTCATCATGGCATAAGTTTGGTAACATTAATCACTACCAATTTTGAGAAATTTGCTCCAACTCAAAGGTTATCTTTACTACATTGAGCAATACACTGTGTGCATGGAAGCCATGATGGTCCCCGGTGTTTATACTCCCTATGAAATGGACATGGTAGTGAGAAGTGCACGGGGAAGTGCATGATTTGAGATGGGCCGCAGTAGGCTTAAACATTCTTAAATTTCTTAACATCCTACACATTTTGTCTTCATAAATAGTTAAATTTTATGAGTATGTAAGTTTGCTTGTCTGATTCACTCCAAATTCGGAGATAATTGCGTTTGAACACCTGATGCACGGAATGGTGTCACTTCAACCTGTTGTAGTTCTCATCTCATTAAATTTTTCATTAAAAAGGTTGATCTCTTCATGCAGGAAGGTCCTCTCTATTTACTGACCAAACAGGAAAAAGTTTGGTGAATGTTTTCTGGTGGAATCAGGAATTTCTTGAAACACCCTGATATAGGCCTACATTTGGATCAAAACAAGTATGTACGCCATTTAACATGCCTGGGATTTCTTGTATCGATCAGTTTCTCCATAGACAATACGTGTGTGAGTACGGTGTCTGATCTCCGCCAAACTCCCCCTTTTATAATTCATCTCCCCAAATTTTCAGTTTTCCCCTTTTGCGAAATGCTTTCCCCCTTTTTCAAATATTTTCCCTTTTAACTTTCCCCTTTTCAAATAGTTCCCCTTTTCGACTTTCTCCTTTTCAAATAGTTCCCCTTTTCGACTTTCCCCTTTTCAAATAGTTCCCCCTTTTCAATTTCCCCTTTTCATATAGTTTCCCCCTTTTCGGATTTCCCCCTTTTCATATAGTTTCCCCCTTTTCGAATTTCCCCCTTTTCATGTTTCCCCTTTTCAATTTCCCCTTTTCATATAGTTTTCCCTTTTCAATTTCCCCCTTTTCATATAGTTTCCCCCTTTTCAATTTCCCCCTTTTCATGTTTCCCCCTTTTCAATTTCCCCCTTTTCATATAGTTTCCCCTTTTCAATTTCCCCCTTTTCATATAGTTTCCCCTTTTCAATTTCCCCCTTTTCATATAGTTTCCCCTTTTCGAATCACCCCTTTTCAAATAGTTTCCCCTTTTTAATTTCCCCTTTTCAAATAGTTTCCCCGTTTTCAGAATTACCCCTTTACAAATAATACCCTTTTTATTTTCACCCATTTTGTAAATAGTTCCCCCTTTTTACAAATAATCCCTTTAACTTTCCTCCGCTTTTCACAAATAGGTTCCCATTTTAAATAGTTTCCCCCTTTTTAAAATAATACTCCCTTTTCGTTTTTAATACTCCCTTTTTGTTTGGGTACTCCCCGTTTTCCGTGCGTAGGCTTTACCAGTAAGCCTGGACCCTGGAGAGTACCGTGCACTCACTAGAGCTCATTCCGCTACATCCATTATTGGAAAGGCGTTCTACATGAATTTGGATACCAACGTAGGTAGATTTATAGCCTGTTGTGCAAGCGCCCGCTAAATTCAATGGGTTAGGGATCCGTCAACTTTTATGTACGTTTATAGAGGGGCTGTACAAAGAGCAAATCCGATATGATTGATAAACCAAATGATGTTCAGAATGTTAAACGGGTGAAATGGCATGCATAAATATTTATGCTGGTCAAATTCATAGCAATGATGTTTGAAAGTATGTGAAGAACTTGTCTATAAACAGGGATATGTCAGAGACAACAAACAACTGGCTGCCATTGTTACAGAAGCCTAGATAGGCCTAATAAGAATTGTTTGTGCTATTATTCAAAAGGTTTTTTTTAAAGTTAGCACCAAAGTTTAAAACAAGCGGTCTTAACAGTGAAATGACAATAAAAGCATACATTTATAAAACGGGCCTGGACAAAATGGGCATTGCATATTTATGACAAGTGTGGCTGTGTGATTTTATGCAACTTTATTTTTAAGCCAGTTCCGAGTAATTTTCGCTATTCTTTGTTTGTCAACAATCCCGTTAACAATAAAAATGTGCTTTCTAATCAAAGGCTCTATGGCATATATTCAATTGACCAGACAAATGAACCAGGGACTTCGGTCAGTGGTGCACGCCTCAAAAATCCAAAAGAATTATATAGTAGGCCCTATAATTATGTTAGATGAAGAATTAAGTAGCAATTAAGCCTAGTCTTTTTAAAAGTCGAGACAAGTCCAAAATAATAACGATTAATAAGGCAATCTAATTGATTCGAATTCCAATCTCCTGGCCTTTTCCTGGGTCTATATTTAGTTGCATGATATAATTCAGATTATGATTTTTCTTAAATGTAGATCTATATCCTATAGAATTAGAATTCATAAATTACATAATAAGTATCATTTTATTCATTTTATTTAGCTCAAGAATTTGTATCAGACAATCACGTGCTTTCAACGTGTAGGCTGGACCTATTTCAATATCGAAGTACATGTATATGCACGATCGAAGCATGAAGGCTGGCACTATAGATGGTCGGTGCCTACTGGTAAACCCTACGCATCGTCAAACGGGGAATAAAAAAAAGGGAGTAAAAATTTAAGAAGGGAGAAACTATTTTAATGGGGGATATCTGTTTTTAAAATGGTATTATATAAAAGGTGAAAAGAAAATTCGAAAAGGGGGAAACTATATGAAAAGGGGGAAATTCGAAAAGGGGGATACTATATGAAAAGGGGGAAATTCGAAAAGGGGGAAACTATATGAAAAGGGGAAATTCGAGAAGGGGGAAACTATATGAAAAGGGGAAATTCGAAAAGGGGAAACTATATGAAAAGGGGAAATTCGAAAAGGGGGAAACTATATGAAAAGGGGAAATTGAAAAGGGGAAACTATATGAAAAGGGGAAATTGAAAAGGGGAACTATTTGAAAGGGGAAAGTCGAAAAGGGGAACTATTTGAAAAGGAGAAAGTCGAAAAGGGGGAACTATTTGAAAAGGGGGAAAGTTAAAAGGGGAATATTTGATCAATAAATCAATAACTACTTGCTTTGTGTTGCTGTATTTTCAAAACAGTAGTTGTAGTCCTTGCCCCTATAATATACATATCTTACTTGTCACCAATGTGCTATAATTTTTGAGAAAATTGCAAAAATAGGCGCAAAATTGGACAGGGGTGTAGTACCCCCTTTAGCCTAGTCTTTTTTTAAAGTCGAGACAAGTCCAAAATAATAACGATTAATAAGCCAATCTAATTGATTCGAATTCCAATCTCCTGGCCTTTTCCTGGGTCTTTATTTAGTTGCATGATATAATTCAGATTATGATTTTTCTTAAATGTAGATCTATATCCTATAGAATTCATAAATTACATAATAAGTATTTTATTCATTTTATTTAGCTCAAGAATTTGTATCAGACAATCACGTGCTTTCAACGTGTAGGCCGGACCTATTTCAATATCGAAGTACATGGGACGTGAATGCACGGTACTATAGATGGTCCGTGCCTACTGGTAAAGCCTACGCATCGTGAAAAGGGAATAAAAAAAGGGAGTAAAAAAAAGGAATAAAAAATAAGGGAGAAACTATTTTAATGGGGGAAAAATCTGTAAAATGGTATTATGTAAAAGGTGAAAAGAAAATTCGAAAAGGGGAAACTATATGAAAAGGGGGAAACTATATGAAAAGGGGGAAATTCGAAAAGGGGATACTATATGAAAAGGGGGAAATTCGAAAAGGGGAACTATATGAAAAGGGGGAAATTCGAAAAGGGGGAAACTATATGAAAAGGGGGAAATTCGAAAAGGGGAAACTATATGAAAAGGGGGAAATTCGAAAAGGGGAAACTATATGAAAAGGGGAAATTCGAAAAGGGGGAAACTATATGAAAAGGGGGAAATTCGAAAAGGGGAACTATATGAAAAGGGGAAATTCGAAAAGGGGGAAACTATATGAAAAGGGGAAATTCGAAAATGGGGAAACTATATGAAAAGGGGGAAATTCGAAAAGGGGAACTATTTGAAAAGGGGGAAAGTTAAAAGGGGGAAATATTTGAAAAAGGGGGAAAGCATTTCGCAAAAAGGGGGAAAACTGAAAATTTGGGGAGATGAATTATAAAAGGGGGAGTTTGGCGGAGATCAGACACCGTACTATGGACATGGCATCTTACCTACTCCATTCTGTAGTCTGCATTGTGTGTTTTCTCAGTCTTCAATCATTTTGTTGAATGTAATTTTATGAATAAATAAAAAAAAGATAGAAATTGGCCTCACTTTAGTTATGTGTCATTTTACAGTATTTATCATTTATAAAGTAAGACAATAATTTATTTATTTTCTATAAGTGCATGTCAAAATATGGGATATATTGTTCAATATTATAGCTAGCCCCTAAAAACTTTATTTTCAATCGGATTTTTCCCGTTGAAAAGACAAAACTAATGTTAAAGATAGCAATAATATCATCAATAACATTTTGAGTAAATTTTATCCATAAAACGATACAGGAGAGGATAGATAATTACTTTGACTTCAATGTGGTCCATATAATGAAGATTTTGATTCCACAACATTATTAGATCTGTTATCAACATATCAATTATGCACTCACAGGCAACCAAACATCATGCTATGCTCAGTAATATGATATGACCACTGATATGACCTCGTGATCATTCCCCGCTTTGACCATGTCATTTTTTTTGATATGCTGATTGCTGAACAAGTTTATGTTTATATGTGTAGGCCTAACCTATGATAACTTTTAAAGTCATAATTAATTCAAACATAACTTTGGCAATACTCAATCGTTTTCGTTCGTTGAAACGGCAAAACATAATTTCTTTTCCTTGCAAATCGAATTAGCAGACATCAAAAACATTTCCACCACGAGAAGTAAAAAAAATAATTCATACCAATAGAAGAAGGCTATTATAATCTTAGCTAATCTTTAGTGTACACAAACCCCATCTCAGAATTAGGTACCAGCGCCCTATGCGCTGGCGAAAATCTTACACTAAATTATTATTCACCATTACTCCTAGGCAAGGAAAAAGCAGTAAAGTTAGATGGGAAGGATAATGTTTTTATTTGGTATTACAGTAAAATAATGTTTTGACTTTTACTCTGTAACTTCCTGTCACAGACACACATCACACACAGATTAAAGAAATATAAATTTCTATTTGGACGAGTGGGATTTTCTAAAATGTATTGAAATTATTTGATAAGAAATTATGAA
Organism: Amphiura filiformis; assembly: GCF_039555335.1. NCBI lineage: Eukaryota > Metazoa > Echinodermata > Ophiuroidea > Amphilepidida > Amphiuridae > Amphiura > Amphiura filiformis. The sequence continues at coordinate 56,250,389 of NC_092642.1, forward strand.
AATGTGTTAAAAACATGTAAACTTTATTTCTAAAATGTATAAAAAAGTATTGCCAAACCAGTATTGACCAGGTATTTAGTAATTTCAATGTTTATAAGCATAATAAGTATTTCCCAGTAATTTCCGGTATCTTTCTCATGCATATTTGCGGTATATGTTGGTATTCCCCGGTATTTTCCACTCAAGACGGTAAACGAATCTACCGTAGAATTTGGCAATATATGGACAACCCTGAATTACTAGTATATTGACCTATTTCCCAACTATAATTAAAATGTTTATTTTGCCAATTTTTATAACATAGGCCCCAATGTTGCACAAAATAATAAAGACGGATGTAGAATCAAAGTCAAAAGGTGTAAAAAGTAATGTTAAATAACATGTATTCTTTCAACATTTAAAGTTTAGATTGATTGCAGGAAATTATTTTCATAATACTATTACCTATTTGTGCATCAGCATGCTCAAAGACTTGAAATGAGCAATGTATATCTGGATTTAAGTTTCAAATATAATGTTCAAAGTCTATTAAAAACACGCCTTGTTCCAGAATATCTAAATTTATGGTCTCATAAGAATTCTTTCAGGTCTTGTGTGGAATTTGCTCAAAATAATATTAATTTTTGGCTTCATATACCATTTTGTACTGTGTGATAAATTATTCCAACTCCAAAGTTGTAAACATGGTAAATGAATAAATTGGCAAATGTTAGGAAAAGAGAGGCCCTATACATCACTTTCATTATTCAACATCACTTTCAAAATGAAAGTTGATTTCAAGATATGCACGTTGGTACTAGTTTTATGATAATTATTATATGCTGGATTTATTATACTTCAAGAATTTTTTTCCAACCCCATCGCCCACCAATGTCAAATAGAAATCTATGCCACTGGAACACTTTTGAGCTGGCGTTGATTTCTTTTTGACATGGGGGGTTGAAAAAATCTTGAAGTAGTTAATCCAGCACTTTTTAACGACAGAATAAGTTTACTGTTCATGCACGAAAAATGTTGCCATTTTGAAGCTAAATTTATAAAATTTGGTGCAAAAGTGAAATAAATTCGTGCGAAGCGGGCAATGCACTTTTGGGGCTAAAATGGCCAAATATAAGGTTAATTTGATCAGAAACCCACATACAGGCCTCAACATAGGGGTGGGGTGATAGTATCACCCCTGGCAAAATATTGGGGGGGTTATCGGATCTACACCTATGCTTTTGAGCGTCATTTGCAGCAACAATTAATCTGATGACCTTTAGGGCCTACACAACAAAATCATTTGGCTGATTCCATGTATGTTGGGAGTGTAAAGGCCTAAATAATTATGCCAAAAATCAGGTTGAAAAAAATTAAATTAATTTCATATCAGATCGTACATTATGGCTTTAAGGCAATTTTGAGAAAATGTTAAAGCAAATTTGTCGGTTGGTTCCCATTGAAAATGGATTGCCGATATTTAAGAATTTTAGCATAAAATGTATAAATTAACAAAAAGCGTGTATTTTGCTGCTCTACTACTAATTCTAGCTGACATGTTTTCCTATTTTCTGATGAAATAAGTAGATTTTTTTTTTTATCGCACAAAAATGAAAGAAACGTGAATTGTTTTTTTGTTAATGTAACATACCTATGCATGAAGTGAAGTATTAATTATAGCTGCACTTACAATCAATAAATATTGTGTGAAGCTTAGAAAAGGGCATGAGTTTTTTTTAATATAAAACGTTGAGTTCATTATAGAAACACCGTTTGGAAGATGGGCTTTGAATAGCGGGTAATTTGAAAAATAAATATTTCTTCAAAATCAAAATTTGACAACACACATACATGTACAATGTCGCTACCTGCAGATCGACTTTACGGTAAGGTTGAATTTTTATTTATAACGGATCTGTGTTAATTGAAGAAATATCTACTGACAACTGACATCGTGGAACAGGAATTTTACATTCAATGAGTGATTGAGCATGTTGAGCATGTTGAGCACTTTCACTATACGTGGGAAATACAACCAATGCAAGATACAACAGAACAGGCTTTTCCACATACAGTGAACAATAAACAAGAAATGGAATCCAATGTTAAAGGGCATTTCGTGATCCACAGCCTCATCCCCCACTTTTCTCAAAAAAAAAGTTGAGATTTTTATATCACTGGAAACCTCTGGCTACATAATGTTTATGTACAAAATATTTCTTGCAGATTAATTAGTTTAGCAAAGATATCGTGAAATTTGAATTTCGTTCTGGTGCACCAGAACGAAATTACAACGTATTGTCTATGGAGCAGTGTAATACACATAATCATGCATAACTCGCATAAACGCAATATCGGAATCAACTGAAATTTTGGGAATATGCTTCTTTCGTGGATATGTACTGAAAATGTCATAAAAAGAGGATGCTAGGATCACGAAATACTCCTTTAACATATATCTGCACAAGCGACTGATAGCCTATCTTTAGTATTGATGCTTTCAGGCTTTAAATGATAGCAAGAAATGGAAATCGCCCCAAAGGAAAGATTTTAATCGTGAAATTGATCGCCACATGTTTATGGATTCACATTATCCTCTGGCGGAACTGTCAAACTGTCAATTACAACGTCTACTAGTGGGCTGGTTTTTAAATCCACTCTCATCAAACTAATCAAAACTGTAAACTACAATTTTATCGAAAAAATCAAAAGAAGAAATAGTAAATATTGCTTAGTTTCAATGATGCTTACCGATCGAGTCGCCTTGATGGTGTATTTCCGATCATTTTGCAACGTGGTTGAAAAATATTTCCAAGATGCGAGTATCGCCATTAGGCATGGCCCGGTAACCTGGATAAAATTTAAGGCAATCGATCGTCCAATCCTACATTAGACTTGATCCACCAGTCCTTCAACTGCTTACGCACGGTCATCGAGAAACAGCCATTTTATTCCGCCATTTTGAATTGTTTCGAGATCGGGGCCGAGGGACTCATCATGTAGTTCATCTGAGTGATCACGTGGTTTGCCGAATGAAGCCGAATGAACGGTATCGGTGTTGGAACAAGGATTGTTACTTGTAAACAAATCGTTTCGCCGGCACGTTTAAAGAAATTAAATTTACGATCTTTTGATAATTAGTTAGGGATCGTTTTATTTTAACCTCTGGCATGAGAGATTGAGATTGAGAATGTGGGTTAAAGATAAGCCACTCTGTGTTCTCATTTTGCAACTAAAATAGGCTTCTCATAAAGCTTAAATTTGCGGGCCATTATGCTGGCCATCCATGTATTTGAAACATGGCGGATATACCAAGCACCCTCACTATGTTCGGGTCTGTGAGGGTGCTCGACCAGGCATACACTTTCACAGTACACAAAAAAGTAACAAAAATACAATCCATAAGGTACCGTATCCCATTGGCCATGCATGCATGCATTCCATGATAATGATTCAATCGTGGACATGGCACATGCATGCATTGTAATTTAAGGAAAAGCTTACTTACTTCAATGTACCCGGCCCGGTATTTCTTCTCAAATCTCTTGTAGGTATGCTAGGTGAATTCAAATTTGCCATCAAACTGCATCATTTTATATATCAAATTAAAGCCCTTGAGTAAACAAAGCCAAAACTGAAAACCTTTTTTTTCATAGCACTCTCCGTAGCAAAGTTACATCCTGTCAAAGATTGACTTTCATCAAAAAGATTCAGCTGGCAAAATTCCCCAAAACGGCATTTCGGGGGTGTTTCTAGATCTTAGTCTCATGATGATAGCAGCTTTTTTAATGGAACTGCTATCAAAATCCCTCTAAAATTCCATGTGCATTGTCTGCGCACCATAAAAAATCATATATTTGGGTCAAGTGAAGTATAGAAAACATATTTATGTAGGTTTCTTTCTTGCCAGTTGTTTTAAATTTCTATGTAAAAATGCATTGACATTGTCGGCGAATTTGGCTGACTAGCAAATGTGTTTGCCTGGCATACCTATCTCTTGCTACCTACTAAAAAAAAATAGTACTTCCTGAAATTAGTGAAAAGTGCAAACTAAATTGCTGATTGAAAAATCTAGTACTATCTTCGATGATACGATAGTTACTGTGTGGAGTAGATAAAGATAAATACATGTACATGTATAATACCTTATTTAATAGTCACCCCCTTCAAATAAACCTTAACCTGAAACCATGATAATACCTAAACACCCCACCATTTTTTTTCAACAAAGATGTTTCAAAAATGCTGATATTTCCATGATATCTTGTGTAGTAAGCTTACCAAGGACAGCTGCACACACGACACGGTGGTTGGCGTAAGTCAGAATCTCTCAGATAGTATAAAACTTTGAAGTGAAACTGGAAGTCATTGTTCCTAGTTCATAGTTCGTCATTTCAGCGTGAGTTTTAACGGGAATTATCGTTCTAAAAATGACCATTATAAATGCCTCCCCTTTTGGAAAATGCAATGCCCCCCGGGGGCAACTATCAAGGATATATGGAACTCATCTAATGATTTCCGCCATCTGATTGGTAAAAAGCGTGGGCATAATTTTGACTATGCTCGCAAAAGTAACTATTCCCCAGGCATAGTTCTGCGTGTGCCTTGTACCCAGAGTAAAATGAAATTACGCACAGGTTGATGTTTTGTGGGCTATAATTACGCAGAAATCACAGATTGTAATCTGCGCCGTTCGCATTGAAACTATTAATTTCTCTTCCCAAAATCGATGCTTTTCACCAAACAGATGACAAGAATCTTAAGATTTAGTATACATATAAAACAAATATTGACTGCTTTTTATTCGGGGCATGGTTAAAATTATAGGCCTGCGGTGATCTCAAAACCATGACTATGCTCGACGGGGCATATAGTCCTGGTTTTGAGATCACTACAATAGCAGTCATTGTATATAGTAAAGGTGAGGAATGTTAATTTCTAACTCCTTCACTTTTTGTGATCCACAGCCTCATCCCCCACTTTTCTCAAAAAAAAATTGAGATTTTTAACCACTGGAAACCTCTAGCTAAATGTACAAACATTTTTTGCGGCTATTAATTTGTTTGGCAAAATTTTCCTTAAATTTGAATTACATTCTGATACACCAGAATGAAATTACAACACTGGCCTATGGAGCAGTGTAATACACATATATAAATCATGCGTAACTCACAGACCTATAAATCGGAATTAACTGAAATTTTGGGAATAAGCTTTTTCGTTGATATCTACTGAAAAATGCCATAAAAAGAGTATGCTAGAATCATGAAATACGGTACTCCTTTAATTGCTGTCAATTTGAAATAACAAGATAAAGTGAAACATTGACTTAAGTCATAATTAATAGGACGTTATGTCAAAATTGATTTGTTGAACTACATACACAATAACTTTGGCTGATTCCATTTAGGTGCAAGTTTGGACATGCATTTAACATTACAAATATCATATGCCAAAAAAAAAAAAAAAAATCAGATTTGAAAAAAGTTAACCAATTTCATATTTTAAGATTAAGATTGTACATTATCATGGCTTTAAGTTAACAAAGCTAGAAATATTTTAAGTCAGGTCTATTTTAGTCACTGTCAGTCAGCCTGGAAGCTGGGAGTCCTGACAAACATTTTTGTTCCAGCACTCAAAAATATTTTGGTTTGGTAGGGTTGAAAAACATTCGGGTCGGGTGACATGACAGGAAACACACAAATATTTTATCTAGCATAACAACCCATTTATATTATTTGAATTTCCAACAGCAAAACTTTAAAATCAAGGATCAGTCAGCAAAGTATGGCATCACCAGCTAAACTCCCCAAAGAAGGACTTCCTTCCCAAGGCCCATCCATCCCACATGTCCAGTACCACCAACCCATTGACATTGATGATGAAGATGATGGCGATGGGCCAAGGATACCATCTGTCAATGAGAGATTGGGGTATCTCAGACCGTCTAGAGAGTTATTAGAGTATTACAGGAAGAAAATTGCTGAGTTTGATGGCGAACATGAGGATATGTTGAACAGACTAGAGCAGTATAAAATGACATATGAACAACAGGTAGGTTATGTTGAACAGACTAGAGCAGTATAAAAGGTGTCTAGATCCACTATTTTGAAGAATTTGATTTTCCAAATATATCAGGCACCTTCCTTTTTATATGCCTGAGCTACACACCAAAAAGGCATAATCAGGATGTTTCCTCACCACAATTTGCCAAGTTGAATTTATACTACATTGCTGAGTGACAAGCGATTGGTATTTGACCAATAATGTAGCGCCCTTTTCCCAACGCAACAAAAAGCGTTGTACAGGATGAGTAATAAAAACTGCAATAGAGCAAAGAATCAATATTTATGTAAGAACCAAATCGAACTTTCCCAATATTGAAAGATTCTATAAATGCTACACTCAATAGCCACCTTCTGTGAAAATATGAAGTGAATCGCAACTACCGTTTAATTTTGATGAGTCCTTTTGCTGCGATACCCAATTTCGTTATTTGTCCACGAGGTACCATGTATTTTGAATGAGAGCAAACAGTGAGTGATAAAGGCACCATATCTGAAACTGACTTTAACTTAAATAAGGTTGATTTTTGCGTTATTTTAATTTCTTTTTTTCTGTTCAAACAAACTTTAACATTACTTTAAGTCCTTCATACCTCACTCGACTCCAACTCCAGTTTTTTTAATCCCAATATGTCCAACTTACTGGATATTTTGTAATTCACTCCATTTCAATTTTGCGCATTTCATTTTGACATGAAAACCCGCCTACAAATTTGTATGTTTTGATGATAGAATAAACATCTTTAAAGTAAAGGAAAAATGAAAATAACAACAAATAATGTTTCTTCTCCTTAAACAGGACCAAGGGCAATAACACTTTGGGTGCTCCATTTTATTTTAATGCCAATGAGGTTAAGAAAATGGCAGTTGTTCCAAATCTACCTTACATAGAGTGGGCTGACATTCAAATTTTAGATGTCTTGTGGACAAACATTAAATTTGGGTAGCGCTATAAAATGTGTCATAAAAACAAAATGGTTAATGTTAATTCCTCAATTTTTTCACACAAGGTCACTGATGGATATACCATATATAAAATGTTTTCAAACCTAAAAAGTTAAACTCGGTTCTTAAGTAAAAATTGATTCTTTTCTCTATTGCACTTTTTTTGACTCACCCTGTACCTCATTTGGCTAAAAACCAATTGTTATCGCTCAACGATTCAGATTTACTCGCCACATAAGGAAACATTACTCCACTGACAGGATATATAAATTTACAAATTATTGTTTAAATGACCTGTTCTGTGATCAAAAAAATTAATGGCAACTTTTTTTAAAATTGTTTTTATAATAGTTGAAAAACTTTGAAATATGTTTAAATTGTTATCATCTGATTAAATAAATTTTGTATGTGCAAAACCGGAAATTTACTCACAATTGATGATTTCGTCTGTCATGCATGGTCGATAGACATCTTCAGAATGATGATGGTAGATCCTCACCACTTCCGGTTTGCAGGATCCTGACTGTAGATGGTGTATCAGTCAAGAGAGGACCATATACGTGACTTAAGATGTCTATCGACCATGATAGACGAAACCGTCAATCGTGAGTAAATTTATTTAATCTGTTTACCTACAAACCTGATGAATCTATTCGATCTGATTTCACTTTCAGCACAAAATCCAGTGGGAAATGCGGCAAAGAGAAGAAGAGATTGCAGAATTGCAGAAAGCTCTCAGCGATATGCAAGTCTACCTGTTCCAAGAACGTGAACACGTCCTTAGATTGTATGCAGAGAATGATAGGCTGAAAATACGAGAACTTGAAGATAGGAAAAGGTTTGTTGATTGCATCGAGTTAGAGTTCATACATGTGACCATCCACCACAAAATAAATGTAGAGGCAGCAGGTTTTATAATTCGAAAAAAATTTCTGGATGCAATGAACTTTTTGATTTACAAAATTGTAAGTTTGAAAGACTAGGTTTTGCCGGGTAATTTTGAGACATAAAAAGTAACTTTTTTTAAGGTTTTACTTGTGGGACAAGTTTTTCAACAGAATAATTTGTAATTTTCAACGAAAATATGAAAAAAAAAGCTTTTTGGTAGGAACGTTAAGCAGTGAAATTTGGTGAAAAAAAATGAGACTCATATAATATTGTGTATTGATATAGAATGGGCGCAGCACTTACGCTAGTTGCATGATGCGTAATGTGTGACTGACGCGTGCTTATGTGAATTTATATGAAGCTTATATAAAGTTGGGACTTTATTGATGCAAGCAGTAACCGAATCCTCTGGTTTAACCTAGCTTTGATTGATTCAATTACATAACATGTGTTAACTCAATCGATAAGGTGTTCGACTAAGGTGCGAGAGCTAGGTTACGGGTTCGAACCCTGGCGGTGGCTTAGTATGCTCTTGTGGAAAAATTGAAATTCCCTTGGACAAGGAACTTACTACTAATTGTCTCATTGTAACCTGTATGAAACTTGGGGAGCCAATTTTTGGAATGTCTAGGATGTGCCGTAGTGGTCAGCGACAACCTGTACAGTGTGCTGAGGCTTGTGGATCAACGTCTAGGTGTTGTGCCTGTGTGTAGTGTGCTATAAATCACTGCGCTTTTTATGTATCATGTTAGGCACAGTAAATCGTAAAATCCTATATAATTAGACTTTCCTTTTGTTGCTTTTCAACTGTTATTGAATAATAATTTCATTTGTTGTCATTTGACATGATTTGACCTTTTTTTCATCTGCAGAATTCAGCACTTACTAGCTTTGAATGGCCCCAATGAGCCAGAGGTAACATACTTCCAAAAGGAGCCGCCTTCAAGGTCCATAGTATCACAGAGATTGCCTCAGAAAAGATATCCACACTCAACAGGTATCAGGGGCATCTATTCTTCCCTTTTTCATCCCAAAGGGGAGGGAATAATTTTACTCCTTTGGGGTTGGGGAAGAATCTTGTGTTTCAGTTGTAAAAAAAGAAAGGGAAAAAAAAGAGGGGATGAAAAAAAGAAAAGTTTCAACAGGATTCAAGGATGATGCAATGGTTCAGTGTGCAGACTGTACCATCTGGGGAAGAATGTGAGGTACATGTGAGGTTTGTAGGGAAAACAGAAGTACAACTCGCAATTTGCTACCAGTTGTATGAGAAAAGTTTCTGGGGCTGACAAATACTTGCCTACCTTCAGTAAGAAATAATAAGGAAAAGTGTGGTATGCTGTATGTACGCATAGATAGCAACCATTTCTGTGGGATTCTGGTTGGGAAGAATCTGGGGATCGATGTGGCTACCGCACTGTAGCATGAGGGAATAATTAAGATTTTCCAGAAGAATAGACACCATGACAGGTAAAGCTAAAAACATTGCTTGTTGTACTTTTATATACACATGTACAAAGTCAGCACAATAAATAAGGTAGATCAGGATATAACAGCCAGAGTCAGGATTGATGTCACAAATCAAAGAAAGCATAATGACCGCAAGGATTCTCTTTAATTTGATCCCTCGTTTGCTGAAAGTGAGGAAAATTAAGGAAACTAGATGGAAACACCAATGGTGATCCATAATTTTCATATTGCTTAACTCTCTCCACGCAGGTGTCGAATGCAGATGACAAGTTTCAAATTTTGTTTAAATTTTCAAAAATTTCAGAATTGTAAATTTTCATTACCATATTTGGAATTAGCATGACAAATGCATTAAAATGAGTACAAACAAGCTTAGTATTAGACTATGCCATAGTCGAATTTTATTAAAAATACGTTATTATTAGTCATGATGAACCCATTTCGTTGAACTCTAAATTATACTGATGTTTATTAAAATTAAAGTATTCAATAGTAAAATGGTCATAAAGAGTTAAAAATATCAGACGATTAGTGACAATAAAAGTAATTGAATGCAACATTATCTTGCATAATTATAACGGCTCACTTTAATACTGAACAATTCTGATTTTGGAATCTACCAGTTTATTGATAGCGAACCCCGAAATTTCGACTAAGAACTTTGAATTGTAAGCAGGACTTTACCCCCTGGACTTTGCTCTCTAAAAACACACTGTCAAGCATACTTGTTTATCAGTCCATCAACCACAAGTACGCGCTAGATGTTTGATGAGAGATTAACTTTCAGCGTCAACACAAAAGCGCCGAAAATACCACAGACAGTTGTTTACGGTGTAGTTAATGGTAATGGCGCGGGCCCAGACGATTTAAACCATAGCGAGGTATGGGCAACCAATCACAAGGCAGATCCATTTAAAGATGCATTACATCATGCCCAATTTTAGTTAGGCCAGAAATTGGCCTAACTCTCCATAGAGTCCCGTGTTAAAAATCTTAACCGCAAGGCAATGTCAGTAGTCCACTTGGGAAGCTAACAAACAGAGGGAGTAGGTTGACTGATCAGATGTGAAAATCTATCAATTTTGCACACATTAATTAAATCAGAGTTTAAGTTTAAATACAATATCCAGAGTATGCACAATGGGCAAGTGGACTACGGGGTAGTCTAGCTTAGTATTGGCTCAGTGGTTCTGAAGATAGCTCTTGATATTAAGGATAAAATATCTAAAAACTTGGACTTTTTATGTTGAAGCCTATGACTAGCATGCAGAGCATTAATACTTGTTTGTGAAGCAAATCAATGGGGCCTGCCATGGTTAACGTTGGCATTCACTGAAGGGAAAGTGCAATTTTAGCATCTGTACCTTCCATCAGTTTTTGTTTTATAACTTGGTGATATCTGCATCATCTGATACCTCAAATTAAAGAAAACATCCTGGCGGTCATTATGGCCACCTTCATTTTCAAAATCGACCCTCATTTTGGCTGTAATAAGGTCATATGATTCATGGACTGCTGCTACCTTATTTATTGTGTAATTGGCCCCTAAACATGTTTAAAGCAAAACCTCCTATGTAACCTCTTGGCCGTTCTGTTTTAAACATGTTCAAGGGCCATAAGTACATAGGAGGTTTTTCCTTCCCAGCGACGGCATGTAATTACATGCATTATAAGCAATTTCACTTCAAATGGTCAACACTAGGAGGGGATTCTGTAGGGTTAAGAGTTAGTGTGCAGATGAATGTTTACATATTTTCAATTTGCCAAATATATGCATTGATTGTGTATTCTAAACATTTCAAGCTTAATTTGCACTTTTTGGATGTGATTTTCATTCTTTCTCTCTCTCTCTCTCTTTTTTTTTTTTTTTTTGAAAAAAAAAATCACAAATTACAGGTGAGGAAGAGCTGGGATTGAAGTCTCAGATTCCAAGATCAAAATCTGCTGCATCAAGTTCATCAAGGAAGGGTACTGCTCATTCACAGGGTAAGCAATGCAATTGGCTATTCCAATTGAAATCCATACACCCCCCTGTGGAAGACATAACCTTAATCTTTCACACAGGGAGTGTAGATTTCACATGGAATCACCCATTCAAGTAACCCCATTTGAAATTCACACTGCCTGTGTGGATGATTAAGGTCATGTCTTCCACAGGGGGTGTATGGATTTCAACTGGAATAGCCCAATTCTACAGAGTTTGACTTTTGAAAAGAAAAAAAGAGCTTCAGTTCTCGTCAAAACTTGTTGGGATATCTATGGAAATATGCTCAGTGCTGTATTATGGCCAGCGGCGTAGCTGGGATTTTTCCAGGGGGGGCAAGCCTGTATGGGGCGGGGGCCCAAATCTACCAAATTTCCCTGCTCTAGGGGGGCAGGGGGGGCGGGGGCCCAATTAGACAATTTTTGCCAGGCTTATTGATAATAATCGTAAAATATTGCATATCGTATGGCTTCCCCATCTCTCTGCCCCTCCTCTCCTCTCTCCCCCCCTCTCTCCTCTCTTTTTTCCTCTTTCCCCCTCCTTTTTCCTCTTTTTTCCTTGCACTAGGGGCGGGGCCCAAATAGGCAATTTTGCCAGGGGGGGCAATTGCCCCCCCCCCCCCGCCCCCCGGCAGCAACGCCACTGATTACGGCCTTTTTTTAATGTGATTAAATGCCGCTGTTTTGGTGTCAAGCATTAATCCTTCTCTAACCTCCCAACCCCCCTCCTTCCCCACCAATCAATGTTGGTACTACTTGTCATACACAAACAACATTGCATGATTCAACATTGATCGGGGGAATGGGGAGGGGTTCATTTACATTACCCACACTTGAGTGTCGTAGCTTGAAATTCCCATGGACATGGAACTAATCCCATGCTTACTGTCTCATGGAGCTGAACCTGGTTGTGATGGTTATTCATAGATGTAGGCTGATTAGGCTTCTGGGCTTGTTTAATATGGTGTGTAGTCGGTTGCCCCTCTGACAAAAAAATGAGAAAATTGCAAGTAAAGGAAAAGAAAAGGGGAAGGAGCCCATTTTCCACCTACATTTACTCAGATCATGAGCCAAAAAAGCCAAAGCCTTTTTGGAAGCGCGGTCTCTCTAAAAAAAAACAGTATATGTATATAATACCCACCGATAGTGAAGATGATGCAACCAGGAATTTTTTTTTGTCTTTGAATCCAAAATTTTTATTTTGCCTCCCTCCAAAACAAGAAAGCTGGCTATGCCACTGCATGTAGCGATCACCAATTTTCTGCAAAGTTTGCTGAGACCTGTGGGTTTGGTGTAGCACACATAAATACTTAATACTTGTATCTTTTCTGCAGGTAAATCGAAACATACTGCATCAGAGACATTTACCAAAGAACAAGATCACAAAGAGAAGGAGGTTCTTCTGCTCCATATAGAAGCATTACAGTCCCAGCTGGAGGATCAGACTAAGGCGTCTAAAGAACAGGTGGAAGCATTGCTGGAGGATAGAAGAGTCCGGATGGAAGAGATGCAGACGGTGGTAGAGAGAGATCAACATAAAATACAGATGCTTACTGAAAAGTAAGATGGTGTAAAGTTATGAAATGTCTATGAGTGTGATGGTAGAAATATAATCCTAAGGTGACAGATGGATTGTTCCATTTCACAAGCTGGATCGGCAAGTGGAATGGAACAATACATTTTCACTTATCAATGCTTTTGGTACATCATGTTACAGGAGCGCACTGACCATGTTAGTAATGAAAGGATCTATACCATCACCAACACTGTGCCTCTTATCAACTCTGTCAAATCATGACAACTATGGTTCCTGGGACATATCCTGAAGATGCAGGAAGATGAACCATGCAGAAGATATGCTCTATACACCCATTACATGGTAAAAGAAGACCTGCAAGGCAAAGAACATCCTACTTGTCTTATGTGCAAAAACTGTTAGGGGATTTTGACTGCCAGATGCCATTACCACTTTGGCTTCAAATCGTAGTACATGGAGAAACTTTGCAGTCGCCTGCTTCGCAGCCAAATAAAATGAATGAACATCTTTCACCAAGCGATTATATTTTGACCATTACACAAATTTAAGACTTCACTCATACTAAAATTTAATAGTACAATACAAGACTAGTTTACACAACACTAAGTCATGCCATGATGGCTTAATTCATTTTATTCAAATCTGATGTTGATAGTAACAAAAATACCCAGCTTATCCAGATCTTCCAATATTTCTTGTCACTATTGACCCATGTTGCACTGAATAGCAAATTAGTACAGGGAAGAAGTGCATTACGATGTGTAAGATATCTTCTGGCGGTGCTTCTGTAAATCTTTCCCAATCCCAAGTCAAGTCCTATTTAAAAGATAAGAAAAGATATGGTAGTTTTCCTCACCTTATACTCTGGTTCGCTTCAAGTACGGTAGTGACGTCAATGCTTTTTCTCGCTTGCGCTGCAAGCGTGCTGACAAATCGCCCTTGTATGCGTGTGTGCATGCTCTGTGTTATTAACTTTACACACGCAATTCGATACTGTGACCGGCAAAATACGCACATACGTCACTATTGAACTTGAGGTGAATCACATTATTATAGCCATGACTATGTTGACTACATATCAGCGAAATACGCACGTACGTCACTAATGAACTTGAGGTGAATCAAATTATTATAGCCATGACTATGATGACTACATGTCAGCGAAATACGCAGATACGTCACTAATGAACTTGAGGTGAATCACATTATTATAGCCATGACTATGATGACTACATATCAGCGAAATACGCACATACGTCACTAATGAACTTGAGGTGAATCAAATTATCATAGCCATGACCATAGACATACCACCTAGACCTGTAACTGCCCATCCCTAACCATGGCAGTAGGTGAAGCCACGTATCCAAGGTGATTTTGGTCGGGTGGTCGGACGCGGAGAAATAAGCGTTCATGTCTGGAACGAAAAACGCGATCGTTTGCGTGATTGCTGCGCCGTTATCGCCCTCGTCAAATGCAACATGTTCTGTAGACGCGAACATGTCTGCTTGTTTGCGTCCTTGTCAAAATCGTTGCTAAGCAGTGTTGACTTCACTACGCGAACCAAAGTTATAGGTCTAGGTACTTGTTTGTCTGGGGCCATGACTATGTTGACTACATATCAGCGAAATACGCACGTACGTCACTAATGAACTTGAGGTGAATCAAATTATTATAGCCATGACTATGATGACTACATATCAGCGAAATACGCACATACGTCACTAATGAACTTGAGGTGAATCAAATTATTATAGCCATGACTATGATGACTACATGTTACCGAAATATGCAGATACGTCACTATTGAATTTGAGGTGAATTTAATTATAGTCATGACTATGGTAACTACATGGTGTATAATTATATCAGGGATTAAGGGATCTGGAATGAGCGTTTATGGCGTTTCGACAGTATTTTTTGTGGGACATGAGAGCACATCAGACATATCGAATTGCATTCTTGATAGGAAGAATGTCTTTCTGATATCAAATAATTTTCATTTTTTTTAATTCACGATATAATACAAATTTTATGACAAATTATAAAAATTTGATATTTTTCACATTTTGATATATAACAGTCCTCGAAAGTAAATTTTATAAATCTAATGACATATTCTTAAAGTGTATGTAGCTGGAAAGAAAATGACGATCAATTGAAAATTTTGACCTTTCATATTGAAGATATGGATTTTTTTCCCAAAAGGCTTAATTTTTTTTGTGTTTTGGGAAAAAATCCATATCTTCAATCTGAAAGGTCAAGATTTTCAATTGATCGTCAGCTTTTCATCCCACCTACATACACTTTAAGTATAAATCATCAGATTTATAAAGTTTACTCGAGTACTGTTAAATATCAAAAATATCAATTTTAATCATTTGCCATAAAATGTGTATTACATTGCGAATTTCAAAATATCAAAATTATTTGATATCAGAAGGACATTCTTCGTATTCAGAATGCAATTCGATATGTCTGATGTGTTCTAATGTCCCACAATAAATACTGTCCAAACGTTCATACCCCAGCCCTTAAGGTTAGGATGGGTGGTTGTGGTGGCATTCTAAGGTTCTTACTTAAATTCAGGTTAAAAACACTTCCAACTCGTAATCTTTTACTTTGACTCTAGATTGCGCCACACACAGAATCTGCTGTATGATAACACAAGAGACTACTTAGAACTGAAATATGAAGGGCGTGGCAATGAGAGGGTGTGGATGGCTGAGAAGGACAGACTCTTGCAGGAACTGGACAGGTGTAAGGAACAACTGGACATGTCTAAAGATGATATACTACATGATTCTGTACAGGTCTTAGAGCAGAGACAAGCACAGAGTATGGAGATAGAGGTAGGGTGATAGTGATCAAACGACCCTCTCCTGACTTGTAGGAGGTAGTGGGGGGGGGATGGGAGTAAGTGGACATGTATGAAGATGATGTACTACATGATTCCATACAGGTTTTAAAGCAGAGACAAGCACAGAGTGTGGAGATAGAGATGGGGTGATAGTGATCAAACGACCCTCTCCTGACTTGTAGGAGGTAGTGGGGGGGAGATGGGAGTAAGTGGACATGTATGAAGATGATGTACTACATGATTCCATACAGGTTTTAAAGCAGAGACAAGCACAGAGTATGGAGATAGAGGTAGGGTGGACAGTGATCAAGTGACCCTCTCCTGACTTGTAGGAGGTAGGGGAGTAGTGGGGGAGGGAATGGGAGTAAGTGGACATGTTTAAAGATGGTATATGATTCAGAATAGGCTTTAGAACAAAGACATGTTCTGAATATGGAGATTGAGGCAAGTTGGATAGTTACAAAATATCTTCTCTGGTTTGTAGGAGGTAGAGGAGTAGGAGTGGGAGTTGATAGCGGAATAAACATCTTATCCACCCACAAATGTAAAATCACTGGCGTGTGATCATTAATAAGGACTCAGTGGCTATTTTTGTGAGCCGTGTAAAAATGCAGTTGCAAGAAGTCAATTAAAATCACAGTTTCGCCATCTTCTTTACAGTAATTGACAGACGCCTTGCAGAATTGTTTGGCAATTGCATGATTGCTTTGAAGCATCATGTGGAATGGCCCCTGGATTTCTTCTTGTGGAGCTAACTGAAATCATAGGTTTTCACGAGCCCTCTTGCAAACTTTGATGAACTCCAGAGACACATAATTGCACAAGTTGACATCCCCAGGCAGGACGTCTCTCATAAGATGTGGTGTGAATGTCATTCTCATGAGAGCTGATATCTGTGTTCAGAGGAATGGTGGCCATGTGCAAGACTAAGACTGTCAACTGTGGAGAAAGTGGTTAAACATGTGATTTTCATGTTGCTTTGATTTTAATTGACTTCGCGCAACTGCATTTTTACTTGACTCCAAAAAATAGCCACTGAGTCCTTCTTAATGGTCACAAGCCAGTGATTTTACAGTTATGGGAGGACAAGATGTTTATTCAGCTATCGACTAAATTATTTTGACCAAATACCTCATACTTATGAATCTAGTGGTATTTTCAAAACTGTGTACTTTATTTTGATAACCCCAATACATTTTTGGACTGAAATATGTTTCGTAGGCGGTATTGGACCAAGACATGGTAGTTTGATGGTGTACCACCTCAGAAGTTGTGTGCTATTCTATTGGCCACTGTAATACATATTTTTGCTAAAACTGTGAGAGCAATTTAATTCAAAACTTGGAAAAGAATATTTTGGTGATGGGTTCCATACAAGGTAGAAAACATATGTGTTACAATTCGACCAGCTACATATAAAGATAACCAAAATTAGTCTTGTAATTTGTAATATCACCTGACGTGAAGAAATATTTTACGATCTTTTCTTTTCAGTCGCTTGGTGATCAACTACAGCAGGTACAGAAGCTTGCCGATATGTACAGGGAGCAGGTGATTACACTAGAGGATGAGTTGGCAAGGATACGAGAGAAGGACGATGTCAGTAAAGAAGTGTTTAAGGTGGGTGATCAAGAAGCTTGCTGATATGTACAGGGAGCAAGTGATTACACTAGAGGATGAGTTGGCAAGGATACGAGAGAAGGACGATGTCAGTAAAGAAGTGTTTAAGGTAGGTGATCAAGAAGCTTGCCGATATGTACAGGGAGCAAGTGATTACACTAGAGGATGAGTTGGCTAGGATACGAGAGAAGGACGATGTCAGTAAAGAAGTGTTCAAGGTAGGTGATCAAGAAGCTTGCTGATATGTACAGGGAGCAAGTGATTACACTAGAGGATGAGTTGGCAAGGATACGAGAGAAGGACGATGTCAGTAAAGAAGTGTTTAAGGTGGGTGATCAAGAAGCTTGCTGATATGTACAGGGAGCAAGTGATTACACTAGAGGATGAGTTGGCAAGGATACGAGAGAAGGACGATGTCAGTAAAGAAGTGTTCAAGGTAGGTGATCAAGAAGCTTGCTGATATGTACAGGGAGCAAGTGATTACACTAGAGGATGAGTTGGCAAGGATACGAGAGAAGGACGATGTCAGTAAAGAAGTGTTCAAGGTGGGTAATCAAGAAGCTTGCTGATATGTACAGGGAGCAAGTGATTACACTAGAGGATGAGTTGGCAAGGATACGAGAGAAGGACGATGTCAATAAAGAAGTGTTTAAGGTGGGTGATCAAGAAGCTTGCTGATATGTACAGGGAGCAAGTGATTACACTAGAGGATGAGTTGGCAAGGATACGAGAGAAGGACGATGTCAGTAAAGAAGTGTTTAAGGTAGGTGATCAAGAAGCTTGCCGATATGTACAGGGAGCAAGTGATTACACTAGAGGATGAGTTGGCTAGGATACGAGAGAAGGACGATGTCAGTAAAGAAGTGTTTAAGGTGGGTAATCAAGAAGCTTGCTGATATGTACAGGGAGCAAGTGATTACACTAGAGGATGAGTTGGCTAGGATACGAGAGAAGGACGATGTCAGTAAAGAAGTGTTTAAGGTAGGTCATCAAGAAGCTTGCTGATATGTACAGGGAGCAAGTTATTACACTAGAGGATGAGTTGGCTAGGATACGAGAGAAGGACGATGTCAGTAAAGAAGTGTTTAAGGTGGGTGATCAAGAAGCTTGCTGATATGTACAGGGAGCAAGTGATTACACTAGAGGATGAGTTGGCTAGGATACAAGAGAAGGACGATGTCAGTAAAGAAGTGTTTAAGGTAGGTGATCAAGAAGCTTGCTGATATGTACAGGGAGCAAGTGATTACACTAGAGGATGAGTTGGCTAGGATACGAGAGAAGGACGATGTCAGTAAAGAAGTGTTTAAGGTGGGTGATCAAGAAGCTTGCTGATATGTACAGGGAGCAAGTGATTACACTAGAGGATGAGTTGGCTAGGATACGAGAGAAGGGCGATGTCAGTAAAGAAGTGTTCAAGGTGGGTAATCAAGAAGCTTGCTGATATGTACAGGGAGCAAGTGATTACACTAGAGGATGAGTTGGCAAGGATACGAGAGAAGGACGATGTCAGTAAAGAAGTGTTTAAGGTGGGTGATCAAGAAGCTTGCTGATATGTACAGGGAGCAAGTGATTACACTAGAGGATGAGTTGGCTAGGATACGAGAGAAGGACGATGTCAGTAAAGAAGTGTTCAAGGTGGGTAATCAAGAAGCTTGCTGATATGTACAGGGAGCAAGTGATTACACTAGAGGATGAGTTGGCCAGGATACGAGAGAAGGATGATGTCAGTAAAGAAGTGTTTAAGGTAGGTGATCAAGAAGCTTGCCGATATGTACAGGGAGCAAGTGATTACACTAGAGGATGAGTTGGCTAGGATACGAGAGAAGGACGATGTCAGTAAAGAAGTGTTCAAGGTGGGTAATCAAGAAGCTTGCCGATATGTACAGGGAGCAAGTGATTACACTAGAGGATGAGTTGGCAAGGATACAAGAGAAGGACGATGTCAGTAAAGAAGTGTTTAAGGTAGGTGATCAAGAAGCTTGCTGATATGTACAGGGAGCAAGTGATTACACTAGAGGATGAGTTGGCAAGGATACGAGAGAAGGACGATGTCAGTAAAGAAGTGTTTAAGGTGGGTAATCAAGAAGCTTGCTGATATGTACAGGGAGCAAGTGATTACACTAGAGGATGAGTTGGCTAGGATACGAGAGAAGGACGATGTCAGTAAAGAAGTGTTTAAGGTGGGTAATCAAGAAGCTTGCTGATATGTACAGGGAGCAAGTGATTACACTAGAGGATGAGTTGGCTAGGATCACGAGAGAAGGACGATGTCAGTAAAGAAGTGTTTAAGGTGGGTGATCAAGAAGCTTGCTGATATGTACAGGGAGCAAGTGATTACACTAGAGGATGAGTTGGCTAGGATACGAGAGAAGGACGATGTCAGTAAAGAAGTGTTTAAGGTGGGTAATCAAGAAGCTTGCTGATATGTACAGGGAGCAAGTGATTACACTAGAGGATGAGTTGGCTAGGATACGAGAGAAGGACGATGTCAGTAAAGAAGTGTTTAAGGTGGGTGATCAAGAAGCTTGCCGATATGTACAGGGAGCAAGTGATTACACTAGAGGATGAGTTGGCTAGGATACGAGAGAAGGACGATGTCAGTAAAGAAGTGTTTAAGTGGGTAATCAAGAAGCTTGCCGATATGTACAGGGAGCAAGTGATTACACTAGAGGATGAGTTGGCAAGGATACGAGAGAAGGATGATGTCAGTAAAGAAGTGTTTAAGGTGGGTGATCAAGAAGCTTGCTGATATGTACAGGGAGCAAGTGATTACACTAGAGGATGAGTTGGCTAGGATACGAGAGAAGGACGATGTCAGTAAAGAAGTGTTTAAGGTGGGTGATCAAGAAGCTTGCTGATATGTACAGGGAGCAAGTGATTACACTAGAGGATGAGTTGGCTAGGATACGAGAGAAGGACGATGTCAGTAAAGAAGTGTTTAAGGTGGGTAATCAAGAAGCTTGCTGATATGTACAGGGAGCAAGTGATTACACTAGAGGATGAGTTGGCTAGGATACGAGAGAAGGACGATGTCAGTAAAGAAGTGTTTAAGGTGGGTGATCAAGAAGCTTGCCGATATGTACAGGGAGCAAGTGATTACACTAGAGGATGAGTTGGCTAGGATACGAGAGAAGGATGATGTCAGTAAAGAAGTGTTTAAGGTAGGTGATCAAGAAGCTTGCCGATATGTACAGGGAGCAAGTGATTACACTAGAGGATGAGTTGGCTAGGATAGGAGAGAAGGATGATGTCAGTAAAGAAGTGTTTAAGGTGGGTGATCAAGAAGCTTGCCGATATGTACAGGGAGCAAGTGATTACACTAGAGGATGAGTTGGCTAGGATACGAGAGAAGGACGATGTCAGTAAAGAAGTGTTTAAGGTGGGTAATCAAGAAGCTTGCTGATATGTACAGGGAGCAAGTGATTACATTAGAGGATGAGTTGGCAAGGATACGAGAGAAGGACGATGTCAGTAAAGAAGTGTTTAAGGTGGGTAATCAAGAAGCTTGCTGATATGTACAGGGAGCAAGTGATTACACTAGAGGATGAGTTGGCTAGGATACGTGAGAACGACGATGTCAGTAAAGAAGTGTTTAAGGTGGGTAATCAAGAAGCTTGCTGATATGTACAGGGAGCAAGTGATTACACTAGAGGATGAGTTGGCAGGGAGACGAGAGAAGGACGATGTCAGTAAAGAAGTGTTTAAGGTAGGTGATCAAGAAGCTTGCCGATATGTACAGGGAGCAAGTGATTACACTAGAGGATGAGTTGGCTAGGATACGAGAGAAGGACGATGTCAGTAAAGAAGTGTTTAAGGTGGGTGATCAAGAAGCTTGCCGATATGTACAGGGAGCAAGTGATTACACTAGAGGATGAGTTGGCTAGGATACGAGAGAAGGACGATGTCAGTAAAGAAGTGTTTAAGGTGGGTGATCAAGAAGCTTGCCGATATGTACAGGGAGCAAGTGATTACACTAGAGGATGAGTTGGCAAGGATACGAGAGAAGGACGATGTCAGTAAAGAAGTGTTTAAGGTGGGTAATCAAGAAGCTTGCCGATATGTACAGGGAGCAAGTGATTACACTAGAGGATGAGTTGGCAAGGATACGAGAGAAGGACGATGTCAGTAAAGAAGTGTTTAAGGTAGGTGATCAAGAAGCTTGCTGATATGTACAGGGAGCAAGTGATTACACTAGAGGATGAGTTGGCAAGGATACGAGAGAAGGACGATGTCAGTAAAGAAGTGTTTAAGGTGGGTGATCAAGAAGCTTGCTGATATGTACAGGGAGCAAGTGATTACACTAGAGGATGAGTTGGCTAGGATACGAGAGAAGGACGATGTCAGTAAAGAAGTGTTTAAGGTGGGTGATCAAGAAGCTTGCCGATATGTACAGGGAGCAAGTGATTACACTAGAGGATGAGTTGGCTAGGATACGAGAGAAGGACGATGTCAGTAAAGAAGTGTTCAAGGTGGGTGATCAAGAAGCTTGCTGATATGTACAGGGAGCAAGTGATTACACTAGAGGATGAGTTGGCTAGGATTGAGAGAAGGACGATGTCAGTACCAAGAAGTGTTTAAGGTGGGTGATCAAGAAGCTTGCTGATATGTACAGGGAGCAAGTGATTACACTAGAGGATGAGTTGGCTAGGATACGAGAGAAGGACGATGTCAGTAAAGAAGTGTTCAAGGTAGGTCATCAAGAAGCTTGCTGATATGTACAGGGAGCAAGTGATTACACTAGAGGATGAGTTGGCTAGGATACGAGAGAAGGACGATGTCAGTAAAGAAGTGTTTAAGGTGGGTGATCAAGAAGCTTGCTGATATGTACAGGGAGCAAGTGATTACACTAGAGGATGAGTTGGCTAGGATACGAGAGAAGGGCGATGTCAGTAAAGAAGTGTTTAAGGTAGGTGATCAAGAAGCTTGCCGATATGTACAGGGAGCAAGTGATTACACTAGAGGATGAGTTGGCAAGGATACGAGAGAAGGACGATGTCAGTAAAGAAGTGTTTAAGGTAGGTCATCAAGAAGCTTGCTGATATGTACAGGGAGCAAGTGATTACACTAGAGGATGAGTTGGCAAGGATACGAGAGAAGGACGATGTCAGTAAAGAAGTGTTTAAGGTGGGTGATCAAGAAGCTTGCTGATATGTACAGGGAGCAAGTGATTACACTAGAGGATGAGTTGGCTAGGATACGAGAGAAGGACGATGTCAGTAAAGAAGTGTTTAAGGTAGGTGATCAAGAAGCTTGCCGATATGTACAGGGAGCAAGTGATTACACTAGAGGATGAGTTGGCTAGGATACGAGAGAAGGACGATGTCAGTAAAGAAGTGTTCAAGGTGGGTGATCAAGAAGCTTGCTGATATGTACAGGGAGCAAGTGATTACACTAGAGGATGAGTTGGCTAGGATACGAGAGAAGGACGATGTCAGTAAAGAAGTGTTTAAGGTAGGTGATCAAGAAGCTTGCCGATATGTACAGGGAGCAAGTGATTACACTAGAGGATGAGTTGGCTAGGATACGAGAGAAGGACGATGTCAGTAAAGAAGTGTTTAAGGTGGGTGATCAAGAAGCTTGCTGATATGTACAGGGAGCAAGTGATTACACTAGAGGATGAGTTGGCTAGGATACGAGAGAAGGACGATGTCAATAAAGAAGTGTTTAAGGTAGGTAATCAAGAAGCTTGCTGATATGTACAGGGAGCAAGTGATTACACTAGAGGATGAGTTGGCTAGGATACGAGAGAAGGACGATGTCAGTAAAGAAGTGTTTAAGGTGGGTGATCAAGAAGCTTGCTGATATGTACAGGGAGCAAGTGATTACACTAGAGGATGAGTTGGCAAGGATACGAGAGAAGGACGATGTCAGTAAAGAAGTGTTTAAGGTGGGTAATCAAGAAGCTTGCTGATATGTACAGGGAGCAAGTGATTACACTAGAGGATGAGTTGGCTGGGATACGAGAGAAGGACGATGTCGATAAAGAAGTGTGCAAGGTAGGTCATCAAGAAGCTTGCTGATATGTACAGGGAGCAAGTGATTACACTAGAGGATGAGTTGGCAAGGATACGAGAGAAGGACGATGTCAGTAAAGAAGTGTTTAAGGTAGGTGATCAAGAAGCTTGCCGATATGTACAGGGAGCAAGTGATTACACTGAAGGATGAGTTGGCTAGGATACGAGAGAAGGACGATGTCAGTAAAGAAGTGTTCAAGGTGGGTAATCAAGAAGCTTGCTGATATGCACAGGGAGCAAGTGATTACACTAGAGGATGAGTTGGCAAGGATACGAGAGAAGGACGATGTCAGTAAAGAAGTGTTTAAGGTAGGTGATCAAGAAGCTTGCTGATATGTACAGGGAGCAAGTGATTACACTAGAGGATGAGTTGGCTAGGATACGAGAGAAGGACGATGTCAGTAAAGAAGTGTTTAAGGTAGGTGATCAAGAAGCTTGCCGATATGTACAGGGAGCAAGTATGAGTACACTAGAGGATGAGTTGGCAAGGATACGAGAGAAGGACGATGTCAGTAAAGAAGTGTTTAAGGTAGGTGATCAAGAAGCTTGCTGATATGTACAGGGAGCAAGTGATTACACTGAAGGATGAGTTGGCTAGGATACGAGAGAAGGACGATGTCAGTAAAGAAGTGTTTAAGGTAGGTGATCAAGAAGCTTGCCGATATGTACAGGGAGCAAGTGATTACACTAGAGGATGAGTTGGCAAGGATACGAGAGAAGGACGATGTCAGTAAAGAAGTGTTTAAGGTAGGTGATCAAGAAGCTTGCCGATATGTACAGGGAGCAAGTGATTACACTAGAGGATGAGTTGGCTAGGATACGAGAGAAGGACGATGTCAGTAAAGAAGTGTTCAAGGTGGGTGATCAAGAAGCTTGCTGATATGTACAGGAGCAAGTGATTACACTAGAGGATGAGTTGGCTAGGATACGAGAGAAGGGCGATGTCAGTAAAGAAGTGTTCAAGGTGGGTGATCAAGAAGCTTGCCGATATGTACAGGGAGCAAGTGATTACACTAGAGGATGAGTTGGCAAGGATACGAGAGAAGGACGATGTCAGTAAAGAAGTGTTTAAGGTGGGTAATCAAGAAGCTTGCTGATATGGACGGGGAGCAAGTGATTACATTAGACGATGCGCTGGCCACGATCCGAGTAAAGGACGATGTCAGTAAAGAAGTGTTTAAGGTGGGTGATCAAGAAGCTTGCCGATATGTACAGGGAGCAAGTGATTACACTAGAGGATGAGTTGGCTAGGATACGAGAGAAGGATGATGTCAGTAAAGAAGTGTTCAAGGTGGGTGATCAAGAAGCTTGCCGATATGTACAGGGAGCAAGTGATTACACTAGAGGATGAGTTGGCTAGGATACGAGAGAAGGACGATGTCAGTAAAGAAGTGTTTAAGGTAGGTCATCAAGAAGCTTGCTGATATGTACAGGGAGCAAGTGATTACACTAGAGGATGAGTTGGCAAGGATACGAGAGAAGGGCGATGTCAGTAAAGAAGTGTTTAAGGTAGGTCATCAAGAAGCTTGCCGATATGTACAGGGAGCAAGTGATTACACTAGAGGATGAGTTGGCAAGGATACGAGAGAAGGACGATGTCAGTAAAGAAGTGTTTAAGGTAGGTGATCAAGAAGCTTGCTGATATGTACAGGGAGCAAGTGATTACACTAGAGGATGAGTTGGCTAGGATACGAGAGAAGGACGATGTCAGTAAAGAAGTGTTTAAGGTAGGTCATCAAGAAGCTTGCCGATATGTACAGGGAGCAAGTGATTACACTAGAGGATGAGCTGGCTAGGATACGAGAGAAGGACGATGTCAGTAAAGAAGTGTTCAAGGTGGGTGATCAAGAAGCTTGCTGATATGTACAGGGAGCAAGTGATTACACTAGAGGATGAGTTGGCTAGGATACTGAGAGAAGGGCGATGTCAGTAAAGAAGTGTTTAAGGTAGGTGATCAAGAAGCTTGCCGATATGTACAGGGAGCAAGTGATTACACTAGAGGATGAGTTGGCAAGGATACGAGAGAAGGACGATGTCAGTAAAGAAGTGTTCAAGGTGGGTGATCAAGAAGCTTGCTGATATGTACAGGGAGCAAGTGATTACACTAGAGGATGAGTTGGCTAGGATACGAGAGAAGGACGATGTCAGTAAAGAAGTGTTCAAGGTGGGTGATCAAGAAGCTTGCCGATATGTACAGGGAGCAAGTGATTACACTAGAGGATGAGTTGGCAAGGATACGAGAGAAGGGCGATGTCAGTAAAGAAGTGTTTAAGGTGGGTGATCAAGAAGCTTGCCGATATGTACAGGGAGCAAGTTATTACACTAGAGGATGAGTTGGCAAGGATACGAGAGAAGGGCGATGTCAGTAAAGAAGTGTTCAAGGTGGGTGATCAAGAAGCTTGCTGATATGTACAGGGAGCAAGTGATTACACTAGAGGATGAGTTGGCTAGGATACGAGAGAAGGACGATGTCAGTAAAGAAGTGTTCAAGGTGGGTGATCAAGAAGCTTGCTGATATGTACAGGGAGCAAGTGATTACACTAGAGGATGAGTTGGCTAGGATACGAGAGAAGGACGATGTCAGTAAAGAAGTGTTCAAGGTAGGTGATCAAGAAGCTTGCTGATATGTACAGGGAGCAAGTTATTACACTAGAGGATGAGTTGGCAAGGATACGAGAGAAGGACGATGTCAGTAAAGAAGTGTTCAAGGTGGGTGATCAAGAAGCTTGCTGATATGTACAGGGAGCAAGTGATTACACTAGAGGATGAGTTGGCTAGGATACGAGAGAAGGACGATGTCAGTAAAGAAGTGTTTAAGGTGGGTAATCAAGAAGCTTGCTGATATGTACAGGGAGCAAGTTATTACACTAGAGGATGAGTTGGCAAGGATACGAGAGAAGGACGATGTCAGTAAAGAAGTGTTCAAGGTGGGTGATCAAGAAGCTTGCTGATATGTACAGGGAGCAAGTGATTACACTAGAGGATGAGTTGGCTAGGATACGAGAGAACGATGTCAGTAAAGAAGTGTTCAAGGTAGGTGATCAAGAAGCTTGCTGATATGTACAGGGAGCAAGTGATTACACTAGAGGATGAGTTGGCTAGGATACGAGAGAAGGACGATGTCAGTAAAGAAGTGTTTAAGGTAGGTGATCAAGAAGCTTGCTGATATGTACAGGGAGCAAGTGATTACACTAGAGGATGAGTTGGCTAGGATACGAGAGAAGGACGATGTCAGTAAAGAAGTGTTCAAGGTGGGTGATCAAGAAGCTTGCCGATATGTACAGGGAGCAAGTGATTACACTAGAGGATGAGTTGGCTAGGATACGAGAGAAGGGACGATGTCAGTAAAGAAGTGTTTAAGGTAGGTGATCAAGAAGCTTGCCCGATATGTACAGGGGAGCAAGTGATTACACTAGAGGATGAGTTGGCAAGGATACGAGAGAGAAGGACGATGTCAGTAAAGAAGTGTTTAAGGTAGGTGATCAAGAAGCTTGCCGATATGTACAGGGAGCAAGTGATTACACTAGAGGATGAGTTGGCTAGGATACGAGAGAAGGACGATGTCAGTAAAGAAGTGTTCAAGGTGGGTAATCAAGAAGCTTGCTGATATGTACAGGGAGCAAGTGATTACACTAGAGGATGAGTTGGCTAGGATACGAGAGAAGGACGATGTCAGTAAAGAAGTGTTTAAGGTAGGTGATCAAGAAGCTTGCTGATATGTACAGGGAGCAAGTGAGTACACTAGAGGATGAGTTGGCAAGGATACGAGAGAAGGACGATGTCAGTAAAGAAGTGTTTAAGGTGGGTGATCAAGAAGCTTGCTGATATGTACAGGGAGCAAGTGATTACACTAGAGGATGAGTTGGCAAGGATCACGAGAGAAGGGCGATGTCAGTAAAGAAGTGTTTAAGGTAGGTGATCAAGAAGCTTGCCGATATGTACAGGGAGCAAGTGATTACACTAGAGGATGAGTTGGCTAGGATACGAGAGAAGGGCGATGTCAGTAAAGAAGTGTTTAAGGTGGGTAATCAAGAAGCTTGCTGATATGTACAGGGAGCAAGTGATTACACTAGAGGATGAGTTGGCAAGGATACGAGAGAAGGACGATGTCAGTAAAGAAGTGTTTAAGGTAGGTGATCAAGAAGCTTGCCGATATGTACAGGGAGCAGGTGATTACACTAGAGGATGAGTTGGCTAGGATACGAGAGAAGGACGATGTCAGTAAAGAAGTGTTTAAGGTGGGTGATCAAGAAGCTTGCTGATATGTACAGGGAGCAAGTGATTACACTAGAGGATGAGTTGGCTAGGATACGAGAGAAGGACGATGTCAGTAAAGAAGTGTTTAAGGTAGGTGATCAAGAAGCTTGCTGATATGTACAGGGAGCAAGTGATTACACTAGAGGATGAGTTGGCTGGGATCACGAGAGAAGGACGATGTCAGTAAAGAAGTGTTTAAGGTAGGTGATCAAGAAGCTTGCCGATATGTACAGGGAGCGAGTGCCTACACTAGAGGATGAGATGGCTAGGATACGAGAGAAGGACGATGTCAGTAAAGAAGTGTTTAAGGTAGGTGATCAAGAAGCTTGCCGATATGTACAGGGAGCAAGTGATTACACTAGAGGATGAGTTGGCTAGGATACGAGAGAAGGACGATGTCAGTAAAGAAGTGTTTAAGGTAGGTAATCAAGAAGCTTGCCGATATGTACAGGGAGCAAGTGATTACACTAGAGGATGAGTTGGCTAGGATCGAGAGAAGGGCGATGTCAGTAAAGAAGTGTTTAAGGTAGGTGATCAAGAAGCTTGCTGATATGTACAGGAGCAAGTGATTACACTAGAGGATGAGTTGGCAAGGATACGAGAGAAGGACGATGTCAGTAAAGAAGTGTTCAAGGTGGGTGATCAAGAAGCTTGCTGATATGCACAGGGAGCAAGTGATTACACTAGAGGATGAGTTGGCTAGGATACGAGAGAAGGACGATGTCAGTAAAGAAGTGTTTAAGGTAGCTGATCAAGAAGCTTGCCGTTACGTACAGGGAGCAAGCGATTACACTAGAGGATGAGTTGGCAAGGATACAAGAGAAGGACGATGTCAGTAAAGAAGTGTTTAAGGTGGGTAATCAAGAAGCTTGCCGATATGTACAGGGAGCAAGTGATCACACTAGAGGATGAGTTGGCAAGGATACGAGAGAAGGACGATGTCAGTAAAGAAGTGTTTAAGGTAGGTGATCAAGAAGCTTGCTGATATGTACAGGGAGCAAGTGATTACACTAGAGGATGAGTTGGCCAGGATACGCGAGAAGGCCGATGTCAGTAAAGAAGTGTTTAAGGTAGGTGATCAAGAAGCTTGCCGATATGTACAGGGAGCAAGTGATTACACTAGAGGATGAGTTGGCAAGGATACGAGAGAAGGACGATGTCAGTAAAGAAGTGTTTAAGGTGGGTAATCAAGAAGCTTGCCGATATGTACAGGGAGCAAGTGATTACACTAGAGGATGAGTTGGCAAGGATACGAGAGAAGGACGATGTCAGTAAAGAAGTGTTTAAGGTAGGTCATCAAGAAGCTTGCCGATATGTACAGGGAGCAAGTTATTACACTAGAGGATGAGTTGGCTAGGATACGAGAGAAGGACGATGTCAGTAAAGAAGTGTTTAAGGTAGGTGATCAAGAAGCTTGCCGATATGTACAGGGAGCAAGTGATTACACTAGAGGATGAGTTGGCTAGGATACGAGAGAAGGACGATGTCAGTAAAGAAGTGTTTAAGGTAGGTAATCAAGAAGCTTGCCGATATGTACAGGGAGCAAGTGATTACACTAGAGGATGAGTTGGCAAGGATACAAGAGAAGGACGATGTCAGTAAAGAAGTGTTTAAGGTGGGTGATCAAGAAGCTTGCCGATATGTACAGGGAGCAAGTGATTACACTAGAGGATGAGTTGGCAAGGATACGAGAGAAGGACGATGTCAGTAAAGAAGTGTTTAAGGTGGGTGATCAAGAAGCTTGCCGATATGTACAGGGAGCAAGTGATTACACTAGAGGATGAGTTGGCAAGGATACGAGAGAAGGACGATGTCAGTAAAGAAGTGTTTAAGGTAGGTGATCAAGAAGCTTGCCGATATGTACAGGGAGCAAGTTATTACACTAGAGGATGAGTTGGCAAGGATAGGAGAGAAAGAAGATGTCAGTAAAGAAGTGTTTAAGGTGGGTAATCAAGAAGCTTGCCGATATGTACAGGGAGCAAGTTATTACACTAGAGGATGAGTTGGCTAGGATACGAGAGAAGTACGATGTCAGTAAAGAAGTGTTTAAGGTAGGTGATCAAGAAGCTTGCCGATATGTACAGGGAGCAAGTGATTACACTAGAGGATGAGTTGGCAAGGATACGAGAGAAGGACGATGTCAGTAAAGAAGTGTTTAAGGTGGGTAATCAAGAAGCTTGCCGATATGTACAGGGAGCAAGTGATTACACTAGAGGATGAGTTGGCAAGGATACGAGAGAAGGGCGATGTCAGTAAAGAAGTGTTTAAGGTGGGTAATCAAGAAGCTTGCCGATATGTACAGGGAGCAAGTTATTACACTAGAGGATGAGTTGGCTAGGATACGAGAGAAGGACGATGTCAGTAAAGAAGTGTTTAAGGTGGGTGATCAAGAAGCTTGCCGATATGTACAGGGAGCAAGTGATTACACTAGAGGATGAGTTGGCAAGGATACGAGAGAAGGACGATGTCAGTAAAGAAGTTTTTAAGGTGGGTGATCAAGAAGCTTGCCGATATGTACAGGGAGCAAGTTATTACACTAGAGGATGAGTTGGCTAGGATACGCGAGAAGGACGATGTCAGTAAAGAAGTGTTTAAGGTAGGTAATCAAGAAGCTTGCTGATATGTACAGGGAGCAAGTGATTACACTAGAGGATGAGTTGGCAAGGATACGAGAGAAGGACGATGTCAGTAAAGAAGTGTTTAAGGTGGGTAATCAAGAAGCTTGCCGATATGTACAGGGAGCAAGTTATTACACTAGAGGATGAGTTGGCTAGGATACGAGAGAAGGACGATGTCAGTAAAGAAGTGTTTAAGGTGGGTAATCAAGAAGCTTGCCGATATGTACAGGGAGCAAGTGATTACACTAGAGGATGAGTTGGCTAGGATACGAGAGAAGGACGATGTCAGTAAAGAAGTGTTTAAGGTGGGTAATCAAGAAGCTTGCCGATATGTACAGGGAGCAAGTGATTACACTAGAGGATGAGTTAGCAAGGATACGAGAGAAGACGATGTCAGTAAAGAAGTGTTTAAGGTGGGTAATCAAGAAGCTTGCTGATATGTACAGGGAGCAAGTGATTACACTAGAGGATGAGTTGGCTAGGATCTACGAGAGAAGGACGATGTCAGTAAAGAAGTGTTTAAGGTAGGTGATCAAGAAGCTTGCCGATATGTACAGGGAGCAAGTGATGATTACACTAGAGGATGAGTTAGCAAGGATACGAGAGAAGGGCGATGTCAGTAAAGAAGTGTTTAAGGTGGGTAATCAAGAAGCTTGCCGATATGTACAGGGAGCAAGTGATTACACTAGAGGATGAGTTGGCAAGGATACGAGAGAAGGACGATGTCAGTAAAGAAGTGTTTAAGGTGGGTAATCAAGAAGCTTGCTGATATGTACAGGGAGCAAGTGATTACACTAGAGGATGAGTTGGCAAGGATACGAGAGAAGGACGATGTCAGTAAAGAAGTGTTTAAGGTAGGTGATCAAGAAGCTTGCCGATATGTACAGGGAGCAAGTGATTACACTAGAGGATGAGTTGGCTAGGATACGAGAGAAGGACGATGTCAGTAAAGAAGTGTTTAAGGTAGGTGATCAAGAAGCTTGCCGATATGTACAGGGAGCAAGTGATTACACTGAAGGATGAGTTGGCTAGGATACGAGAGAAGGACGATGTCAGTAAAGAAGTGTTCAAGGTGGGTAATCAAGAAGCTTGCTGATATGTACAGGGAGCAAGTGATTACACTGAAGGATGAGTTAGCAAGGATACGAGAGAAGGACGATGTCAGTAAAGAAGTGTTTAAGGTAGGTGATCAAGAAGCTTGCCGATATGTACAGGGAGCAAGTGATTACACTGAAGGATGAGTTGGCAAGGATACGAGAGAAGGACGATGTCAGTAAAGAAGTGTTTAAGGTAGGTGATCAAGAAGCTTGCTGATATGTACAGGGAGCAAGTGAGTACACTAGAGGATGAGTTGGCTAGGATACGAGAGAAGGACGATGTCAGTAAAGAAGTGTTTAAGGTGGGTAATCAAGAAGCTTGCCGATATGTACAGGGGAGCAAGTGATTACACTAGAGGATGAGTTGGCAAGGATACGAGAGAAGGACGATGTCAGTAAAGAAGTGTTTAAGGTGGGTAATCAAGAAGCTTGCCGATATGTACAGGGAGCAAGTTATTACACTAGAGGATGAGTTGGCTAGGATACGAGAGAAGGACGATGTCAGTAAAGAAGTGTTTAAGGTGGGTAATCAAGAAGCTTGCCGATATGTACAGGGAGCAAGTGATTACACTAGAGGATGAGTTGGCTAGGATACGAGAGAAGGACGATGTCAGTAAAGAAGTGTTTAAGGTAGGTAATCAAGAAGCTTGCCGATATGTACAGGAGCAAGTGATTACACTAGAGGATGAGTTGGCAAGGATACGAGAGAAGGGCGATGTCAGTAAAGAAGTGTTTAAGGTAGGTGATCAAGAAGCTTGCCGATATGTACAGGGAGCAAGTGATTACACTAGAGGATGAGTTGGCAAGGATACGAGAGAAGGACGATGTCAGTAAAGAAGTGTTTAAGGTGGGTAATCAAGAAGCTTGCCGATATGTACAGGGAGCAAGTGATTACACTAGAGGATGAGTTGGCAAGGATACAAGAGAAGGACGATGTCAGTAAAGAAGTGTTTAAGGTGGGTAATCAAGAAGCTTGCTGATATGTACAGGGAGCAAGTGATTACACTAGAGGATGAGTTGGCAAGGATACGAGAGAAGGACGATGTCAGTAAAGAAGTGTTTAAGGTGGGTAATCAAGAAGCTTGCTGATATGTACAGGGAGCAAGTGATTACACTAGAGGATGAGTTGGCAAGGATACGAGAGAAGGACGATGTCAGTAAAGAAGTGTTTAAGGTGGGTAATCAAGAAGCTTGCTGATATGTACAGGGAGCAAGTGATTACACTAGAGGATGAGTTGGCTAGGATACGAGAGAAGGACGATGTCAGTAAAGAAGTGTTTAAGGTGGGTAATCAAGAAGCTTGCTGATATGTACAGGGAGCAAGTGATCACACTAGAGGATGAGTTGGCAAGGATACGAGAGAAGGACGATGTCAGTAAAGAAGTGTTTAAGGTAGGTAATCAAGAAGCTTGCTGATATGTACAGGGAGCAAGTGATTACACTAGAGGATGAGTTGGCAAGGATACGAGAGAAGGACGATGTCAGTAAAGAAGTGTTTAAGGTGGGTAATCAAGAAGCTTGCTGATATGTACAGGGAGCAAGTGATTACACTAGAGGATGAGTTGGCTAGGATACGAGAGAAGGACGATGTCAGTAAAGAAGTGTTTAAGGTGGGTAATCAAGAAGCTTGCTGATATGTACAGGGAGCAAGTGATTACACTAGAGGATGAGTTGGCAAGGATACGAGAGAAGGACGATGTCAGTAAAGAAGTGTTTAAGGTAGGACATCAAGAAGCTTGCCGATATGTACAGGGAGCAAGTGATTACACTAGAGGATGAGTTGGCTAGGATACGAGAGAAGGACGATGTCAGTAAAGAAGTGTTTAAGTGGGTAATCAAGAAGCTTGCCGATATGTACAGGGAGCAAGTGATTACACTAGAGGATGAGTTGGCAAGGATACAAGAGAAGGACGATGTCAGTAAAGAAGTGTTTAAGGTGGGTAATCAAGAAGCTTGCCGATATGTACAGGGAGCAAGTTATTACACTAGAGGATGAGTTGGCTAGGATACGAGAGAAGGACGATGTCAGTAAAGAAGTGTTTAAGGTAGGTGATCAAGAAGCTTGCCGATATGTACAGGGAGCAAGTGATTACACTAGAGGATGAGTTGGCAAGGATACGAGAGAAGGACGATGTCAGTAAAGAAGTGTTTAAGGTAGGTGATCAAGAAGCTTGCCGATATGTACAGGGAGCAAGTGATTACACTAGAGGATGAGTTGGCTAGGATACGAGAGAAGGACGATGTCAGTAAAGAAGTGTTTAAGGTGGGTAATCAAGAAGCTTGCTGATATGTACAGGGAGCAAGTGATTACACTAGAGGATGAGTTGGCTAGGATACGAGAGAAGGACGATGTCAGTAAAGAAGTGTTTAAGGTGGGTGATCAAGAAGCTTGCTGATATGTACAGGGAGCAAGTGATTACACTAGAGGATGAGTTGGCTAGGATACGAGAGAAGGACGATGTCAGTAAAGAAGTGTTTAAGGTGGGTAATCAAGAAGCTTGCTGATATGTACAGGGAGCAAGTGATTACACTAGAGGATGAGTTGGCTAGGGTAAGAGCGAAGGGCGGTGTAAGAGAAGAAGTGTTTAAGGTGGGTAATCAAGAAGCTTGCTGATATGTACAGGGAGCAAGTGATTACACTAGAGGATGAGTTGGCTAGGATACGAGAGAAGGACGATGTCAGTAAAGAAGTGTTCAAGGTGGGTAATCAAGAAGCTTGCTGATATGTACAGGGAGCAGGTGATTACACTAGAGGATGAGTTGGCAAGGATACAAGAGAAGGACGATGTCAGTAAAGAAGTGTTTAAGGTAGGTAATCAAGAAGCTTGCTGATATGTACAGGGAGCAAGTTATTACACTAGAGGATGAGTTGGCTAGGATACGAGAGAAGGACGATGTCAGTAAAGAAGTGTTTAAGGTGGGTAATCAAGAAGCTTGCCGATATGTACAGGGAGCAAGTGATTACACTAGAGGATGAGTTGGCTAGGATACGAGAGAAGGACGATGTCAGTAAAGAAGTGTTTAAGGTGGGTAATCAAATTAGGTTATTTGTAATCAAGCAGACTGCCAGGTGGTGAGTGCAATGCATTCTCTAAATTCAGTAAATTTCCTTTGTCGGCCGTGTAATTGAATGGGATTATTTTGAAATTTTTAAAGCGCTTAAAATATCACAAACAAGTAGGCCTATGTTAATAAATAATATAAAATACAAGCTAAACTGTTGGGGTTTGATAATGAACCCCACAAAACTAACCTTCAAATTAATTAAATACAGTAAAAATGTGATTATTACTGGGTGAGAGTCGCTGTGACGGTTTCAAATTCGCAGTGCTGGTTAGGCTCCGATCACTCAGTGTGCAAATTGAATGGCGCGTACCAGTGATCATGGCAGCTGCGAAATTCAGTCCAAATTTACTTCCATGTTCCGATTGTGTGGAAAGTGTCATACGGCTGAGCAGTGTTGCCGTCTCTCTCTATCGTGTCATCCACCGTCTGCAGACTGCCTTTGTAATTGGGATATTCCATTTACAATCCACACACCCCCACTTACCCTCCCTCTGTGGAAGACTCAAGTTGAATCTTTCTCAGAGGGTGTATGAAATTCAAATGGAGCTGCCTAATGTGTTCATTCTATTTGAAATTCATACTCCCCCTGTGGAAGGTATTTTCAAAATCTTCCACAGGGTGGATTTAAAATGGAATAGCCTATTGTGTCAGTGGTCTGAGATGTCAGTGGAATACAACAGTTAGACTGCCACCCTCATTCGTCATATTTCTGTGTTGATGACTGAGAAACTTATGTGTTACAAAAGTGCCAGACTTGCCACCAAAATCTTAGACTGTGCAGTTGTGTCACAGACTGCACAGTTGTGTCCAAATTGACTTTTTGACTGAATTTGTTTTTGAACATGTATTTTTTAGAACTTCAGATCACAATCCTATCACAACAGCATGCATGTCATGGGCGCTGAAAGACAGTTGCGCTATATGACATGATATGACTCTTACTATAAATAGGGGAATGTTGTGACTGACTGACTGACTATGTATGTGAGTTAATCAAAGTCTCCGTCAGTTTCGATCCAAATGTCACCAAATTCATAAGTGAGTTTTTCGGGCAAATATATAGCGGTTGTTTGTTTACAGCCTATGCCAACCAACCACCCACAGGGAGTGTGAATTACAAATTACCTGAATATGTGGGAGATTATGAGGTCATGTCTTCCATAGGGGATGTATGCATTTCAACTGGAATAGCCCAATGGTGTGACTGATTCTAAAATGTCTTCAAACTTGAATATTTCAGGATAGAACAGAGAAACTGAGCAAGAGACTTCAACTGATGAATCAACGTTATGAGGCGCTGGAGAAGAGGCGTAATCTAGAGGTAGAAGGCTTCAAGACAGACGTCAAGACGCTCAGGGTCAGGTTGAAAGATGTGGAAAAACAATTATATAAAGTAAGTTTCAATAATATTGGGCTATCCCATTTGAAATCTGGTCTACTGTGGTAGATTTATGAAAAATCTTCCACAGGGAGAGTGTGAATTTCAAATGGAATTAGCACATTAACCAACTCTATTTGAAACTCACCCTCCCTTTGTGGAAGATTTTTCAGAGATGTATTTCAGAGAGTGTATGAAATTCAGATGGAGCTGCCTAATGTGTTCATTCCATTTGAAATCCATACTCTCCCTGTGTGAATTCCATACTCCCCCTGTGGAAGATATTTCCAAAATCTTCTACACAGGTAGTGTGGATTTTAAATGGAATAGTCCATTGCAGTTTTGTATTTGGGTAATCTTCAGGGTAGATATTTAATTTGTAGTAGAGATTTTAAAAGATGTACAAGAAACAATTCGTCGGCAAAGTGCTACACTATCGTAAGTGCAGTTTGGACAGTTTTACAGGAGGAGCATTTTTGTGTTTAGCGTAGCCGTTTGATTCCAAGTAGCCATAAAATGTCATGGGAATGTAAAGCAATTTGATTTTAATAATATAAACTATATAAATGGTGTTAAAGTTAATAAATCGAAGAATTATTTACTGATTTAGATGTCGTAAGTGCCACATACGATAGTGTTGCACTCAAATAGAAATAGGTGTAGAGTGCAACACTATCGTATGTGCCACATACGATAGTGTAGCATTCATTGCTAAATTAGGATATGCGTTATATCGGCTCAAATATCCCAATATTTTGCCATTTTATGTTTCTTAACAAGTGTTAATTTATTTTGGCACATAATATTTACAGAAGCAAGACACCTTTTGCCGTAATGTTATCTCTCAAGATTTATTAATGAATCTAAAACTAAAAACACCGGATTTATCGTCTCTATTACCAGTCATGGGAGCTATGAACTTAACCAGCATGGTGACAACGCATACAGCCGCCAGCGTCACAGCCAGTGATGTGTTAGAGACTGTTTTGCACTTACGATGGTGTAGCATTCCGTGATTTTGTTGTTTAGGCCCAATAAAGTAGCGTATGTGGCACATACGATGGTCTTGTAGCAAATGAAAAACAAAATTAGCGTGCAAGACTATCGTAAGTGGCACATACGATAGTCTTGCATGCATTAATTAAAATTGCATTGCACTTACGATATTTTATTTTGTTAATTAAAAATAATTAAGCAATTTTGAAACTTAAAACCTGGTTTAAAATGTGCGTTTTTATATGGCCTTCCATAATTCGTCAAAATCTCATTTTGGCCAAAAATGTCACTTTCGATAGTGTAGCACTCTGGCGACGAATTATTTTATGGTAAATGATTTAAAAGTGATATTTTTGAAAAATTGTATAAATCTAATGGTATATGTAGCTGAGATGAAAAGCTGTCTATCATATGGAAACATTGACCTTTTGTATTGAATATATAGATTTTTTTGGGAAAAAATGAGTATCTTCAATTTGAAAGTTCAAAATTTTCAATTGATGGTCGGCTTTTCATCCCTGCTACATACACTTGTCCATTGTACATACTTAAGTTATTGCATTTAAGCTTAAAACTCTGATTTAATTAATTTGTGCACAATTGATAGATTTTCACAACTGATCTTTTCAGTCACCGTACCCCCCTCTGTTTGTTAGCTTCCCAAGTGGACTACTGACTTTGGATTGCGGTTTGCATGCTTAACACGGCTGTCTATGGATGAGATTGTTGGATTTCTGGCCTACTAAAATTGGCCATGATGTAATGCATCTTTAAATGGATCTGGTCGCCCATATCTCATTATGGTTTAAATCCTCGGGGCACCTGCCATTACCATTAATAACTACATGGTACACAACTATTCGGGCTTTGTGTTGGCGGGAACATTAAACTACATGAGCGTGTCTTGTACCATGCTTGTACTTCCAAGCTTTGTGCGTGCGGTTAAATTGGACTGATAAACAAGTATGATTGACAGTGTGTGTATTAGGGACTTTGCCCAATCAAAGTCCCGTTTAAAATGCAATGTCCATAGTCGATTTTTAACCCGGACTTTCGCGATTAATAAACTGATAGATTCTAAAATCAGAATTGTTCAGTATTGAAGTGCCAATATAATTATGACATTATGATATGTTGCATTCAATAATATAAGCCTATACTTTACTTTTACTGTCACTAATATAATTATATAAACTTTTTCATAACAATTTTATACTAGTATTTTGATGTAATAAATATCAGTATAATTTCAAGTTCAACTGAATCCTTTCATCATGATTAATAACATGTTTTATTTATCAAAAATCGACTATGGCATAGTCTACTTCAAGGACTGTTGAATATAAAAAATATCAAATTTCAATAATTTGCCATAAAATTTGTATGATATTGCAAATTTCAAAAAATGTGCTCTCATGTCCCACAAAATGCTGTGTGATATAAAAATTCACCAACTTCTAGAATTTATACAATTAGGCCTAAATAGTATATCCTACCTTTTGTGTTGATTTCAGGTGACCATAGGACTTGGAGAAGACGGAGACATACACATGCTAAAAGATGTCCACAAGACTACAACACGCTCCAAGCGAATGCAAAGTGAATTACATAGACTTAAAGCAGCTATCTATGGCATGGAAAATGACCTCAGAAGACTGTGATTATGTATGAAGAGTTCAGATGCAACAAGCGAAAAACGCCATGGCTGCCTTGTGTTGTTTTGTTAACCCCATGAGAACTACCTGCCTATTGGTCAAAAAGAAGTTTTCATTATCAATTGGGCCAATCAGCAACATTGTTAGAATAATTTCACCACACAAAAAAAAAATTGGGGTGAATTATTTGCAAAGCTCCATTCTGACTGGTGATTAAAATGAAGATATCATGTAATTGACCAATCAGTGGCAATGTTAGATCAGCAGGTAGTGCTCAGGGAGTTAATATGATTTGTCGTCTGCTTCACATACTGTCATATCTCAAAAGGCTGCCTTTTGAGATTTTTTATGACCGAATTAAAAAGACTAGTTTGCATCAGGGCAAAGGCGCAGCATGATTTATTTTTATTTATTTCAACTTTCAAGGGTAGCTCCTTCAGTGTAAGAGCACTGCACAAGGGGGTGTGGATTTCAAATGGAATCACCCATTCAAGTAACCTCAAAGTCATATCTTTGAAAGGGGATGTATGAATTTCAACAGGGATTGCTCATTACTTGCCTCTTGAGGACAATTAAATGGATTTTTATGATTTTTCTTCAAGGAAAAACACCTGTGTGCCAGCCTTGACCCATAGGTTTGGTGTGTGAAATGTGCTCAACTTCTACAGTTGCAGAAATAAACATGGAGGAGAAACTTGTGTTCATCCACCAAAATATAATATAAGATGCATATTACATGCATGATTTGTGTAATTTAAGGTCGAAGTTGATCAAATTTTGCACACAATACCAATGTGTGAGGATGCTCTCATGAATTTTGGCAAAGAAAATATCTGGAAAATTGTAGCTGATGACAACACATGTAACTACTGCTAGCCTGGATCGGATGGCACCAGGTGGTGAGCGCCGTGCATTCTCTAAATTCAGTACATTTCAGTTGTCAATCGTGTAATTGAATGGGATTATTTTGAAATTTTAAAATGCTGAAAATATCACAAGCAAGTAGGCCTATGTTAATAAATAATATTAATACAAACTAAAACCGTTGGGGTTCGATAATGAACCACACAAAACTAACCGAGTGTATGGAAAATGCCATATGGCTGAGTGGTTTTGGCGGCTCTCTCAGACCATCATGGCACTCGCCGCCTGGATGGCACTGTCAATTCATCCCTCATACTGCCCTCTGTAGTTAATTTTGAGTGTCACAAGATAGAAGTCACAATTCAATAACCTGATTACACTGCCCTCTATAGGTTATTCCAGTTGAAATCCATACATCCTTATGGAAGACCTGAACTCTTAAATTTTCCACACAGGGAGTGTGAATTTCAAATGGAGTCACCCATTCAGGTAACCCCATTTGAAATTCACACTCCCTGTGTGGGAGATTAAGGTCATGTCTTCCATAGAGGGTGTATGGATTTCAACTGGCATAGCCTGTTACATGGCCATTTCTCTTCTAACATGGATTGAGACATTTGTAATGATGAACCTTTATGGTACAAGCATTGTCTTTGAAGAATCAAATGACCAGTTCAAGATGCATGCAGGGTTGTATTTGGTGGGAAATGGTTGACTATATTTTCACCAAATCTTTAAAAAAGTATTGTTAGAAAGGGAAAAAAAATAATATTGTATGGTGTGTAACTTTGGCTGTTAGAAATTGTGAAAGTGAGAAAATCGTGCACAGACCATGCACACCAACATCGCCTGGTTAATAATAATAATTACTTGGTACAGCAGAGACACTAAAATCAATACCCGGGATCGATACTCGTGAATGTGCTATGTACGATTTGATATTCAGACGATAAATCTTTGGATACCGGGGTAGAAAATGATGAATATCTCCCGTAATTTTTTTATTCTATTAAAGAAGCCATATTTTTTGCATGCACTTGAACATGTGTGTTGAAAGGATATGATAGTCGTTAGCTTGCGTATTGAGAAATAAGCGTGCGTATTGAGCTCAAAAACTGACAAAAATTCCGATTTTATATGTGCTGAACTATAGCGCAGCATAGGCCACGTGGAGGCAGTCTAAAAGCAGTTGACCTCATGGCATATACCATGCTAACTCACACACAGAGAGGTCAGTTACCAGGCTATTGTCAGTAGCCTTAGTCGGATGTCCCTCGGTCCATTATGCGTCTCAAAACTATTAAACAGGTCGGAACAAAATGGCATGGCTGTGGATCAGGAATAATAGACAAAGGGATAGGCATCCTAGTCTGCTGCCCTCTTTCGAAATATGTATCCTAGGTCTAGACAATAGTCGGATTAGCGGCCATTTTGTCTTCGACATCACGTGTCCTTATATTTTAGTACACAAATATATAAGTTAACAGGTTTACTATTTTAAAATTATATTTTGAGTATACAATATATTCTGTGAGTAAATAGATCAAATGCGATGATTGTTTAGGTATTATATGCTTGATAGAATTAAACTGTTTGACCAACTAGTATTCTCCTCCGCCGTCAGTGTGATTCCAGTCACTCCACGTAGACTAAATCCTCCAGTCTCGAATATACGCACGGCCGTTGCACTGTGCTGTATACGAGGACTGAACACCAAACGTGTTCTGAGCGTGGAGGACTTTCGAGCTCATTAATAAAAGCGCGTGCGCCTTCAAGCGTCGCATGGCGCATTGCCATTTAAGGAAATTTCCGCGGGTAAATTATCTTCCGACTCGCCCGTGAATAAAACAACTGTTTTTAAAGGAATTTTAATGAATTTTAAACTTGTTCTTTTTGTATGATAATTGCTTTCTTTCCTGCGATTTATATTCCCCAGCAGTATTATATAATAGTATAAATACTGTTTAGTTTTAAATAAGCCTATTGCTTCTTTTCCTTTCACCATTCTGATTCTGTTTAATACTCTGACTTCTTCAATTTTCACTCGGCCATTATGTCGGTCCGGTTTTAATTGGGCATATTTTTGCTTTGTTTTCTTTAATTTAGTTTAAACTTAGGGGGTTAGGCCCTCGTTCAATTTTGTGGTTCATCATCGTGTGTAACAAATTTCATGCTAAATAAACAGCCCAAACTTACCTTGCGAAGCCGTCGAACATGAAAACAAAAAAAGTGCTTTGTGTGTCGCCCGAAGGCTCCATTGAATTTTGTGTTTTTGTTGTTGTTGTGAACTTGTTTTTTAATTACTTCAAAATGGATGGTAGGCTTGTTTCTTATATTTGCAGTTACAGTGAACAATATTTATAACACAGTCCACGCTTATGCCGCGCCGTAGAGAATACAGCCGAGTTTTACGGTGCACCCACAGTAAAATAGAAAGTCAAATGAAATGTTTTAAATTCCGGTCGCATAATTTTTGTTGCGTGATGATGCGACTTGATCTAATATTTTATTGTATTTCATTCATACATACAAATTTAATACCGGTACCTGTCAAGATAATTTCTTAAAATTATTTTTCTATATTTGTATCCAAAATGTTTTTCGAGCTAATGGGCTATTATATCAGTCTTACTTACAATGTTTGCTAATGTTTGATGCATGACTTACTTTTGCTCCGGCAATTTGATCTCCAAATCTTCATGGTTCTCAAATCATGCACTTGACATTGCAAACATTTTTTCCACAATGCTTTATGGTTGACACCGACCTACTAAACTCATGGTTTGTCATTTATTTAACTGACCTCAGTTATGGCTAAATATTACTGACTGGTTGTTATCATGGTTATTATTTTATGGTTTTTCATCTAATGGTTGCTATGTTTCATTATATTACTTTTAATTTATGTATGACCTGTGTTGTCATGTATTGCCTTTTGTGCAGCTTTGAGCTCTCTGAATTGATTTCTAGATGTATATGCTCAATTCTACCAACTTTTGATTTCTACTTTGATAATACTACCAGTGCGTAAAGTGTGACCAGGCACACTCTCTTCTGTGTTATATTTTCCTTTCGCACTGCCTTGTTAATAGTTGCATGTAACTTCCCTTTTTAGAAAAACTTACCACTCACAATTCTATCAACTATTAAAACTGCCTAGTTAATAGTTGCATGTAACTTCCTTGTTTTGAAACACTTATGCTTACAAATCTTGTTACTCACACATTATGTCATTTTGGCGTCCAAATTGCTGTACTTGATGCGGGACTTGATGTGGTTGATTATCTAATAGTTGATGTGCTCCAAGTACATTATTACTACCACTTATTCCTCTAACAGCTATGTTAGTACTAGTTGTACATGGTCGATTGAACTGGTCAACGTTGCTCCGTCATACCTCTGTGGCGCTCCATCGATCCATGCATGACTACCTGAATACCAGCCTTTTAATGTATCACTATTCTTTTGTGTTCCATAATTGCTTCACTGTTTTGCTCTGATGAACACTACTATTATGGTTTATGTACTTGTCAATATTTATTAAGTTTATTTAATTTGAATTGATCACTTCTTAACTAAGTGATTATTTTTGTATTTTACATAACTTTTTTTTTTTGCTATTGTTGTTAATTGTTTTATGTTCTATGTCCGATTTCATCCCTGATATCAAATTTGATCCATTTTCATTCAACTGTTCACTTAATTCACATAATGATTTTTTTGATGACTCTCAGAATCTTAGCTATGAAAAAATCAATAGCTGCAATTATCTAGGTGGTGATGATTTGCCTGACGCGACCGATTTTAGCACCAGTAACCTCTCAATCCTGCATCTTAACACCAGGAGCCTCAATAAATATGCAAATGATTTTTCAAATTATCTCTCCATCTTTGATCATCACTTTGATATTTACGGCTTTAGTGAGACATGGTTTAATGATCAACATGAAGCCGACTTAGTCGACTTGACAAATTATTCGTCTGTAAACTGCATGAGGCAGGAAAGACAAGGAGGTGGAGCGATCGCTTTACATAAATCCAAACATAAATTTTCGAGAAAGGAATGATCTTAAACTTGAGTGTAGTCATTGCGACACAGTGTTAAATCGAGATAAATCACAAGTCACAAAACACTATCGTTGGTATCATTTACAAGCCAGAATATGTGATTTTTGACGATTTTAGGAACCAAGTTTCTAAAACTTTGGACATTATCGCCAGAGAAAAGAAAAAATGTTATCTTTTAGGAGATTTCAACATCGATCTCTTAAAATACGATCAATGTTCAAAATCCAACCAATTTGTCAACTTGATCTTTTCGCATGATTTTTTCCCATGTATTGATCGTCCAACCCGTGTGGTTCGTAATCGGCATGGCGTGGTTTCTTACTCATTAATCGACAATATATTCACCAACGATGTCTTAAGTAAACATAAGTCTGGCATCACTATTACAGATCTCACTGATCACTTCCCAATCTTCACTACTTCAAAGGGCGTCAGGCAACTCAAGCCTAATAACATCAAAGGCCTCAATAACGCCCTTTCTCTAACTAACTGGCATCTCGTATATGATACTGATGACCCTTACAATATGTTTTATGATAAATTACTTACTTTACTGGATATTCATTGTCCTATGAAAAACACTAAATCTAACAACCGTAATAATCCAAAAAAGCCCTGGGTCACAAAAGGCCTGATACAATCTATTAAAACTAAAGATAAATTATACAAAAAATTTATATCTAAACCCACTGATGATAATAAAACTAAATATACTAAATATAGGAACCACCTTAATAGTCTCCTCCGAATTGCCAAAAGATCATTTTTCACCAAAGAAATTGAGCTCCATAATAATAACATGAAAAGATGTGGTCTACTTTGAACAGTCTACTTGGGAGAAACAAACATTCTAAACTCCCTGATTTTTTCACTGATAGCTCTGGTGCCAAAATCACTAATCCACATGAAATTGCCACCAAATTCAACGAGTTCTTCACCAACATTGGAACTAACCTTGCTGATAAAATTCCATCTCCTGACAGGGATTTT
Organism: Amphiura filiformis; assembly: GCF_039555335.1. NCBI lineage: Eukaryota > Metazoa > Echinodermata > Ophiuroidea > Amphilepidida > Amphiuridae > Amphiura > Amphiura filiformis. The sequence goes on from NC_092642.1 coordinate 56,294,736, forward strand.
CAGGCTCGATCCACGCCTTCCATAATGAACAGCATTTTTCTATCTCCAACAACACCAGATGAACTAACTAAATTATGTGCAAAATTAAGCGCTAGTCATAGTTCGGGTGTGGACGGCGTCAGCACTATTCTATTAAAATCAATTATTAATAATATCAGCAAGGTCCTCTGTCATATCTTTAACTCTTCAATCAAAAGCGGCATTGTTCTGACAAACTAAAAATTGCCAAAGTAACTCCAATTTTCAAGTCAGGGGACTCCCATGACTTTTCAAATTACAGACCCATCTCAATTCTTCCAGCTATTTCTAAACTACTTGAAAAGGTTACATATAACCGAATTTATGACTTCATTTCATTTCACAATATCCTTAGTCCCAAACAATTTGGTTTCAGACAAAAACGTTCCACCTACATGGCTATCAACGAACTCTACACCAAAATTACCAATTATCTTGATAATAGGCTCCATACAGTTGGTATTTTCCTAGACCTTAGCAAAGCCTTGATACACTTAACCATGAAATTCTCTTAAATAAACTTGACACTTATGGTATTAGAGGCACTGCTAATAATTGGATACGCAGCTATCTTAATAACAGAAAACAATATGTAGTTTTCAATCAGAGTTCCTCTGATATGACATCTGTCACATGTGGTGTACCACAGGGATCGATATTGGGCCCACTTTTGTTTTTAATTTATATTAATGACCTTCCTCTTTGTTCCAACAATGCGGACTTCGTCATACTTGCCGATGACACCAATATTCTTTTTTCACATAAAGATCAAAACTCCCTTGAAACTCTAGTTAACAATGAACTAGTAACCATTTCGAACTGGTTTAAACTAAATAAACTTTCCTTAAATATCAAAAAAACTAATTTCATGATTTTCAAAAATAAATACAGTAATATTCATAACAAAGATATTAAAATTCTCATAGATAATCATATTTTAGACAAAGTTCACACAACTAAATTTCTAGGCATATTAATTGATGACGATGTTTCATGGAAATCTCACACTTCCAATGTATCCAAAATGGTCTCTAAATATAATGGTATTATCCGTAAGGTTCGCCCCTATCTACCTCAGGAATCATTACATACACTTTATAACACCTTTGCTCTCCCCTACTTATCCTACTGCAACATTATCTGGGCTGACAAAAATAATTCCCATATAAATTCATTATTCCTTATACAAAAAAGAATTATTCGGACATGCACCAACTCTCTTTGGCTTGCCCATACAGACCCGCTTTTAAACAACTCAATACTCTTAAGGTGCAAGATATTTATTTCCATCAACTCGGAACATTTATGTTCCAATACCACCACAATCTCCTCCCAAAAGATTTGTCCATTAAGGAGTTTTTAGAACTAACAAAAGTATTCACCATCACCATACTAGGCAAGCCAATGATTTCCACGTTAAAATGTCCAATACCAAATTGGCTGATAATATAATTAGTATTCAAGGAGCCCTTTATTGGAACTCACTTCCCCAGTCTATCAAATCTTGTAGTTCAGTGCCATCTTTCAAATCCAACTCTAAAAAAATCCTCATCAGCACATATGTACAACACTGATTAGCCTACACCTGCAGTTGTTGTTTTTGTTTGGTTTTTTCCTTCTCATTTTTCAGGATCTACTTGCATAAAATTAATTCAGTATATATGTTCCACAACAAATCGGACCCGTTTGTCTGTCTGTTTGTATTGTTCCAGTCTTTATTTATTATTATTATTACTTTGTTATATTAAAATAAGCTATTTGATAAATTTTGTTAGCTCGCTTTGCCTTGTATGCAGATTATCACTTTTGCATTTCATTGTTCTTGCTCTGCAGAACTATACACCATTACCATGTTAATTTATCGTTCCATTAAATATGTAGATTTAATTTACAAAATATTGCATTAAATATATAGTTACCTGCTATGTTAGTTATAACTTAGCTCATTATATAGACTCGTTGCAAGTGCACGTGCAATCATGTGCTTATGCTTTCACCCGGGCTTATTTTTACATTTTTGTTACTATTGTACCGTAATACTTATGCCATGCCTGAACTGTTTTATATTATAATGGGATTTTACAACCTTTTACACCTACTGTGTAGGTTTGGTTGTTATTTTCACCATCACTACTCATTGATTTATAATTGAAAGCACAGCTCTTGTGATAATTAGTTTATACCTAACCCACAAGGCATATATCTTGCTATTGTATTTATTATTATTCTAAAAATTTAAAGTCTAAAGTTTATCATAATTATTTAATACTAACTTCTGTAAAGGGTGCCACAACAACACGCTCTGCGTTCAGTGGCATCCTCATCATTTCACCATATTATACGATGTTTGTAAAAGCTTTTTTATATTGTATTTATTTAATGGATGAATTTGATGAAATAAAACTGAACTGAACTGAACTGAACTGAAGACCATGTCAAAATCAGAAAAATGCTTAGCCTTCTTTAACAGTAGATTTTAGAGTTAAAAAAAAAATCATTTGAGTTTGTTTTGATTAAAATGAAAAGAAATTAGAAATATTTGTATTCCCAGGAACATGTACATCATTTGTACTGTACATGGTCGTAATTCGGGTTATTTAGGGGGCTGTCATTTTCTTTGAAAGGGGGTGGGTCATGAATATACTGGAGGGTGTCATAGCATTTTTGACCAAAAATAGGGGGGTTATAATTTTTACACCAAAATTAGGGGGGTAATCGGGTTATAGAATTATTAAGGGCTGGTGACCCAAAATTTTAAGGCGCGATCTTGTGAGCAATCTTTTAACTTACGATCAAAATGTATGCACAATCTATAGTTATATGATTCAAAATTTTGGCGCTCTCAGCACCTTTTACACTTACAGTCAAAATTTTAACACGCTCCACACACTTTCTTAGCATTTAAGTTTTTTGCGCTTTGTGCCTTGTGGGGGATGTCATTTTCTTGGCAGGGGTGGGGTCATGAATATGTTGGTGACGAGTCAATTTTTTTTCGACCCCCCTATCATGAGCTAAATTTTTTACAACCCCTATCGCGGGTCAAAATTTTATGACCCCCCTTCCGCCTGGCGCCTATACAGACTGAAGACAAATTATTCATGGCCGGAAGTAAGGCGCGGAGCGTATCCAAATTTTAGAGCGGAGTGTGCAAAACGCGTTAAAAATTTTGATCGTAAGTGTAAAGAAGGGACGCGGAGCGCGCAAAAATCTTGCATTGTATAACAAAAGATTGCGCACACATTTTGGTTTTGAAGCTAAGGAATGTGGCATGGCCGCAAAAATGTTGAGTCACCAGCCCTTAATAATTCTATAACCCCCCTATTTTGGTTGTTAAAAAATTTTTGGTCTCAAAATTCTATGACCCCCCCAGTATATTCATGACCCCCTTCTGAAGAAAATGACAGCCCCCCTTAGTTCCAGTGATGAATAATTTGTAGTCAGTCTGTGTAGGCGGAAGGGGGGCGGGCATAAATATTTTCGACCTGAGATAGGGGGTTGTAAAAATTCAGCCCGCGATAGGGGGGTCATGAAAAAATTTACTCAGGTCACCGACATAATTCATGAGTCATGACCCACCCCCCTTCCGTAGAAAATGACAGCCCCCTAAGGGGGGTCATGAATATACTGGAAGGGGTCATACAATTTTAGACCAAATATAGGGGTTATAATTTGTTAACACCCAAAATAGGGCTTTATAGAATTATTGAAGGTTGGTGACTAAAAATGTTCGTGCGCTCCGCATCCATTCTTTTAGGGGGTCATAAAAAATTTGCCATAATAGGGGGGTCATAAAATTTTTACATATTCATGACCCCCTCTGTCGAAAAAATGACATCCCCCTTATTACGTTTAGCTATCACTGCTAAACAGCAGGGCGTGTCTGGCATTTTGATAGGTTAAATTTAAATTTTGATATTAAATTTCCATAAATAGTTGACTTTCTTTCCATGAAAATAATGGAAAAAAATGTCATGGATGCAGCTCATGCCAGCATACTAACGCTCGGGGGTGAATATGCTAGGACTTTTAGTATACTACAGTCATGACTTGCTAGTAGTATATTTTAGGCCAACAGGGCTAGGGCCTAATTATAGTCCAAACCTCATACGGGAGAGGAGAGGACATCATGTTCAACTATAGGCTACAATTGAATTGTTGTCATGTTTTTGCTTACCGTTTTTCTTTTGTAGGCCTGCAGCTACTAACATGATGACACATTGTATACTCATGCGGTACATGCCATTGGCGGCATTGGTGCTTGTACAGTCAGATCTCGGCAAATAGTAGGCCTACTCATGTCCATGTCCATGTCACAGTCAGTACACAGTCAATAATAATGATGACATGGCCATGGTAACACTGTCACAGTCACTGTCAACATCAGCGTAAAACTCCAGTCAGTGCCAGTACCATGTCCATGAGTATACCTCATGACCCTGGACATGTTGGAAGTTGTAGGCATGCAACAATCCTGGGCAATAATCATGACATCAGGCACAGTAAATAGCAAATCAACTGATTTATCCAGGGTACAACATTCATGACATGATAATGACCTTGCTCCTGCCTTGCATGGAAGTCTCAGGGTTTTGATCATTGCATGATTGCAGTGACACTGTCGGACAGTGTCGGTTGGTGCGACGATATTGTCAAGTAGCAGTATTCTCTTGCCAAGTCAGATGCTAGGCCTGTCTACAAGTACAATCAATGTGATGCCGTGTATGCCACTGAGGCCTAGTCAGAAGTAACAGGCTACATTTACGCACGGTCATGACGGTTTGCATGCATGATGCATTGAATTGGAGATGTCCATTTTTGCACGGCAACTTGAGATGCAGACAGACCATAAGAAAGCACACTGCCGTAAGAATGAACTTGTTTTATACTAGAATAGAGCTGATTAAATATGTCGTCACTCAGCTGGGCTCAGACCATGCAGACAGTAGGTAAAAAACAACCATCATCACCATCATGACATGTAAAAGTATAGCATGCATGTCATGCATGTGTACACATAATACTGCACACAGGCACAGCGGCACTCCCGGAGTCCCGGTAACTATCCACATAAATTCTTCCAAATCGGATTATGTTCAACTCTTTCTTCACTTCCAGTTTGGTCCAAGCGTTGTTTGAACACTTGCCGTTCATTATACCTTGTTTATTATTCCACAAATCGGTATATCCTGTTAAATTCCTGTACAAAATGTGTCTTCCACACGGCGCCGTGATTGAATTTCGACATCGGTGTTCAAAATTCGACGAAATGGCGCTACGTTGTTTGATCTCCATATATAGACTATAGAAGTCCATATATGGACTATGTATTCTATATGGACTATATAAGTCCATATATGGATATTTATCGCGTCGTCAAAAACACGTCGGCGCGCATGAAAAAGTCCTCCATGAAAAATGCATGTATCGTTCTCAGGCCTCGAACGAGCCGCCGCCATGTTTGTCCGCCATTTTGCGAGTGAGAGGCCAGGGACTCAGGCTATCACTCCACGTACCGTGTTGCGAAGGTGGAGGAGTCTAAAGCTGTATTGACGAACACGCATGCGTTAAAAATATGTAGCCTAGGTCGAACAATAGCGTGACGTAGTTTCCGGCATTGTTCCTATGCACTTTCACCCTCCTGTGTGGATTCAACCTACAATGGCGATTTCTGCCATGAAGATATCGGGGCGATGACACTGTGCCATGTTCTACAATTCAAGATAATTTATGTGTAACATGAATTTTCAGTGCTCTGTCAAATTCAATGTTCTCATACAAACTGCAATTCTGCATGTATCCTTAAAGTAAGTTTGTAAATGTTTTTGTTATCAGCAGTTTATTGTATAGTTTTATGGTAATAATCTCTGCTGTGAATTTTAATGTAAATTATAATTCATTAAATTTATATTTGTAACAACTTGTAAATGTTGTTTGTGTTAATCTACTCATTGAATTGGTATATTATTCTTATTCACTGAACTCAATTTTCCGAACAGCTTGCCACTCAATATTGTTATATGGCTGTGAAACATGGATTCTCACACAGAAGCTGGATCTACATTAACAGCTATGCCACCAACTGCGACAGAACAGTTCGGGGGCACTCGTAATAACCGGACGTCTCTGATTTCAAAGACGGGTCAGTGATTTCACATACGGAGGGTCTGTGATATCACATATGTCGAGCTTTATTGACAGTTTGGCGCTCGATGCAGCACATCGGAACGAAGCTGAGTGTATTACAATAAGCTTTCCTATGTTTAGCAAATATCTACCTGTGCAAAAATTATATCTATCTGTGCAAATTCTGACAAATGGTCCCAGAATACACTTAGATTGCAATGGCTAAAATCAAATGTTTTGAAGTAACAAAAACCCCAATTTTACTATCCAATTCATGAATTGGATAGTAAAATTAGCAGGCACTCAACATGCTCAACTTGGGCTAGCTACAACCCTGATAAAGCCTATACACAAAATTATTCCCACTGCGCTGGCACGTTCATCAAAATTACTTATATCGTTTGCGACTGGGTTTTGAAACTAGGGAGTATGTGATTTATGAGATGTCTCTGAAATATGATACTGTTATGTGACATGACGCTTCAAGAGTATTTGATATCAGAGACGTCTTTGAATTAGCAGTGCCCCCGAACTGAGAATAATGCTGGGGATCCGTCACCATGATAGTGTACCTAATGTGACTGTGTACCAGTTGACCAATTAGCAGTTATTTTCACACCTCGATTAAAAAACGACAGATGAAATGGCTCGGGCACATCCTCTGGAAACCATCAGATGAGCTATACAGGCCAGCATGCTTATATGCTTTTTAGCCTGACTTGAGCATTTTGTTTGAGCCTGGACCCATCAGGACTCAAGCATGTCTCCACATGGAGCGACCTTTTAAACAAACAAACAAACACTCCTCAAAAGAATTAAAGGATCAGATGAATACAATGTATATCGGCATTTTTGAAAAAATAGGATATGATGATGATAATATTATTGATAATTGTGCTTGATCTTTCATTACATCATCACTTGTTCCCTAAGTTGTAGACAAAAATTCACTCATTACAAATATCTTCTATCACCCACATCTTAATATTATCATCATATCCTATGTTTTTTAAAATGCTGATATATTCATCTGATCCTTTAATTCTTTTGAGTGTAGATATGTATTAGCTCATCTGATGGTTTCCAGAGGATGTGCTCAAGCCATTTTATCTGTCGTTTTTTAATCTAGGTGTGAAAATGGCTTTTGAGGAGTGACATGTTCTATATGACCCACACCTATAGCTAAAATAATAGTTTCTCGATCATGAGAGTATGAATTTACTGCATGCACTGCATAATGTCACAAGTTTAGTGGAATGACACAATAGCACAATCGATAGTGCACGCACAGGAAATGCAGAGCGTGTGTTGTAGGCGTTGTACGCCAACGCAATTCTCATTGCATGCCTATTGAGCTCTCATGATCAAGAAACTATTATTTTAGCTATAGTCACGCTAGCTCAATCAATAAGACATTCGACTATGGTGCGAGAGGTTGCGGGTTCATACCCTGGCGGTGCCTATTACGCTCTCATGGAAAAATTGAGTTAGCTTGGAATTCCCCTGGACAAGGAACTTACTGCTAATTGTCTCATTTGTGGAATGTCTAGGGTATGTGCTCTTGAAGCTGCAAAGTCCCTGTGTTGTTGTTAAGTGTTTTGAGCCACCTAATTCTCATTTATTTGAGACCTGTTTCTATCATTTTATGCATCAGTGGATTTCCTCCTCTATTAAATGACACCACTTTTGTAGCAATACGCAGATTTAGGATTTCTCTACCGGAAGTCAATTTGTACCGAAATTCCTTCCCACAATGCAATAAGCGTTTTGCATAACAATAAACACAGTTCGGAGGTTAATCAATATTCTTTGTTATGCAATACACATAATTGCATTGTGGGAAGGAATTTCGGCAAAAATTGATCGACGTATTGCTTGCTTCATGGCTGAGTACCTCCCCTTAGTTTGCAGGTGGGTCTCAAACACAATGTGCCAAATTTGCCATTATTTGCCCCCAGTAGAACAAAAAATACACAGTCACCAGGAATAAGGAATTTGTATTTATTAAGACAACATGATCGCTTACCTTAATCAGTTGAACCTCCATATGCAGCCGCAACTGCCTGACATCTTCTCCGCATGCTGCTTACCAGTCTGGTTATACGCACCTGTGGGATAGCATCCCATTCCTCAACGAACCTTCGCAAGTCAGACAATGTGGTTACGTCAGTTACTCTAGCACGCACAGCACAACCAAGCTGATCCCATAAGTGTTCAATGGGATTCAAGTCAGGACTGACAGCAGGCCATTGCATCCTCTCAATTCCTTCATCCTGAAGGTATTCATTGATGATTCTGACTCTGTGAGGACGAGCGCGAGCCGTTCAAGAACGGAACTGCAACGAGTTCAAGGATAACATGCGATAGTTCATTGCAATGAGATTTCCAACAATAACCACCAGTCTGGTCTTGCCTGTCATCGATATTACACCACACACCATTACGCTCTCCCCAACAAAGGCTGTCACTCAATGCAGCAATCGGCAAAACGTTCTCTGCGTCTTCTCCAAACCTTAACTCGGCCGTCCATACTTCTTTAAACAAAACCTCGACTCGTCACTAAACATGACATTACACCACTGATTCAAGTTCCATTGCTGGTGTTGCCGACAAAAACGCAGACGAGCCAAACGATGAAGAGCCGTCATTTTGGGTTTCTTGACAGGTTTTCGAGCTTGAAGATTGGCTGCATGAAGCCTGTTTCTGATAAGCTGATCAGAGACACGTCTGCCATATTATCGTCTTCCATGTCTTGCCTAGAGATCTGTGGCAGACAATCTGCGGTTTCGAAGTGATGCAAGAGTTATAAATCGATCTTCCGCTGTGGTGTTTCTGGGGCGTCCACTTCACTCCAAACATTGCTGTAACTTGCCTTAATGGCACACCAGCTTCAAGTTGGCCTAAAACACAAGCCTTATCCAGGTTAGATAACCTGACCATGATAATGCTTGGCTTGAACACGAAATGACTACTTTGAAGATAAGACCAGCACAAAATATTAATTTAACCATGGCTGAGCCACCTGTAGAACTTTTAATCCTGTCCTCACACTTTCATATTCAAAACCACACATTCATTCATCCAATTATTCATTGAATCATCCTATAGCAAAAGGATTGGCACATTCTGTTTGAGACCCCTGCACCTGTAAACAATGTAGAGGTACTCAGCCATGAAGCAAGGGATTGCTACAAAAGTGGTGTCATTTTAGAGAGGAGGAAATGTGCTAATCCACTGATGCATAAAAGGATAGAAACAGGTCTCAAATAAATGAGAAGTAGGTGCCTCAAAAAACTAAACTGACCTCAAAAAGAAACTTATAATTTTTCACAAGGTCATATCTTAAAATCCTGTCCATAAAAATAAACAAAAATTACACATAGGATTACTTCAATACTCTACTCTAAACACATGTCAGTAACCAAGCAGTTGTCCAACTGACACAACAGCAAAATGCACTGACCCGGAACAGCTTCCTGAACCACATTCACAGGCGAATAATTGGCACCCAGCAAAAGAAATCTGAAAATATGTACAAGATCCTTACACAGGTGATTATTTCCATTGAGTAAGTGGAATAGTGTGGAACAAGGCTGCTTCTGCTTTTCACAAACTTTCTTCAAGAAATAGGTCCACATTATTCCACTTACTCACAGATTTCTTGTGTTGGATGCCAATTGTTGGGCTGTGAATGTGGTCCAGGAAGCTGTTCCATGTCAGTGCATTTTGCTGTTGTGTCAGTTGGACAACTGTTTGGTTACTGACCAGTGTTTAGAGTAGAGTAATGAGATAATCCTGTGTGCAATTTTGGTGCATTTTTATGGACAGGATTTTAATATCTGACCTTGTGAAAAATTATAAGTTTCTTTTTGAGGTCAGTTTACAAACTTTTGTTGAGTTTATTTCCCCAGTTGAGATCAGAAAATCCAGCTCAGGACAGATCTTATTGGAAGAAGCTTGTGACCGACTGCTTCACAGCCAACTGATGATGATTATTCTTATTCATAAAAAACACATGCAAGGGAAACATAACCCAATTATTCATGAGAGTTATAGTTTATAATACAAAAGGTTTTGCTTGTTTTATTGCAAACTTGATTGTACATGTTCTTTAAAAATGTCATGAAGTTACACATTTGAAGGGGGAGGGGAATTATTTTGACCAGACGCACAAGCAGACAGGAAGTGGGTGTCCCTTTTTAATTAAATCTTTTTTATAAAACCTGTTTATCATATGTTACGGCTAAAAAATAAAGCTGTCTCAAAGCACCGCAGCATAAGTCAGTTTTTTGCCAAAAATCATGAAATTCTGAAATATTTTGAAGAAAATTTACTTGATTGGATACTTGCATGTTTGGGTACAAACAATAATTGTACTTCCAATTGTTATAAAACAATAATTGTACTTCCAATTGTGTAAATGTACCACAATTTTATGCTGTGTACTTTTTAACACTCACAAATGACATCTTAATTCAAAATTAAGTTCTAAAAAAAAAGCATTCGTTTTCGAAAGTGCCAAATGCTTGAGACCGCATTGGTTTTTTTAAGCCTAATGCAGAGGATGTTTAAATACATTCCCATAACCCAATGGGGTTTCTGACTTTGGTATGTCTGCCTTTTGTACATATGTGGCACAGTTGACCATACCTTGCATTGGGATTGTATACAAATATCTTGTGTTTTCATCCTTTCATTTAACATTCAAAACATTGAGACTTATGAATAAAATTAATGCAGTGGGACAATATGAATGTTTCCTGTAAGAAAGTTAAAATATAACTATTAGCTTGTTGGCTGCAGTTTTGAAATTACCATTTTGTGTTTGTGGCAATGGGGTCTTTGCCTTTAAATTAGGTTATATTGATCAAATTTTCCAATCATAGTGCATTGTAGGAATGCCTTTAAACCTCCTCTCAGCCTATGAAAGGAATCTGTATGGCCATTCACAAATAAGAACTCATATACACACATCGGTATTAGTTTCTTGATTAACATGATTTATTATACATTTTCAGTCACCGAGTCACAATTATACGAAGTGTGGAGTGTACATATTATCGATTTTAATTCATGACATTTGGCTCTTACGTTACTGCTTCATGAAGTTATGTATTTACCACTTTGCAAAAACACAAAGGGCCGACATGTTTTGATTTATACCACCTTGCAAAATACACCAGGCTTACATTTTGATTTTAACATGCATTCTATATTATATATGTCAAGAACACAAGTGGTACCAATAGAAATAAACACAAAATGCAGTGTTCCAGGAAAATACAGATAACCTTATTATATCTCAAGCACACTATCAGTTACATTTGTAATAACTTGGGGCAAACTAAAACATGATTATACAACCCCAAACAGCTTTGCAGTCAAAACTTGAGCTGAAGTTAGCAATGTAGTCTCATGTCATCTCATATATAATTGACAATTCACAATACATTAAAATGCTTCAATCTTTGACTTGCTGCTGATCCCAGGATTAAGGTCTGCACATACTACGCCGCAATTGCGTTGCGATGCATTGCTGCATTGCATCGTACTGAAAACTAATGCGTTACGATGTCGCACAAATGCGACAAGTTGTGGCAAAAAGTAATCGATATCGGCAACGCACCGCATAGCAATTGTGGCGAAGTATGAACAGACCTTTAGTTGAAATTAGCTGGATTGCTGTATATTATTTTACACATTAGTTGAAAGTGTTCATTTGCAACTAGAAAATGTGGTATTCAAGTTTAAATACATAACCCCCCTGTATAAGACACAAAGGGGGTGTAGATTTCAAATGGACTCACCTATTCAGGTAATCCCTATTGAAATCTACACCCCTTGTCTGGAAGATTAAGGACATGTCATGTCATTCATAATTCAGGGTGTAAGGAATTCAACTGAAATAGCCCAACAATGTTACTCAGATAGCTGCAAACTAGTGATGTTTATTATTTCCTTACTATACTACTAGAAAGCTCAGCTCTTTTTTGTGTGTACCACATTATGACCAGTGAAATTAATGTCCACATATTCGCAATGGTACCATCTCTACATAAAGAACTACATGTTCATATCTTCTATACCCCGTCCCCCACATTACAGTGTGGCCAGCACATAGAAAGCTTTTTCGACTTACTTTTTTTTACATTACATACAAAAGACCGACTGCCTTAATTTTGAAATATTAAGCAGCGAAAAAATTTGGCAACTTTTTTTTTTAAAATCTTAATACAAAAACAACATTTTTTTGTGTAAAATTCATTACATCACAAAATACCATGAGGAGTAACTAAAAACTGATATTATTTGAAACAAATGACATGGATATTCCAATATTTTGACCAAATCACTAACGCAGTCACTGCACGACTCAATATTGGGGAAGTACAAATCTGAGACGAATACAACTAAATTTTTCGTCTCAGGTGCAAATGCAGGCGTGGATCAAATTGATGGAACTGATAAAGTACTTACTTTAAAATACAACAAGTATTATTTTTCAGGTAGAGACTGTGCTGGAATGGCTTTGTTTGTCATGATTTTAACACCACAGAATGTATATACATGTATACGCATTTCTGTTAAGTTGAAACCATGACAAACTATCCGTCTGATGATCGGTATACCCAATGGTAAGCGAGGATATGCCATAAAACTATTAGTAACGGTTGCCTTTTCCAGAGGTCTATACTTTGAATTTGTTACTTTAAAATACATACATTTTGCAAACAATGCAAAGTTATTTACTTTTAAGTGGTATATTATGACATATGGATGAGTTGGTTTAATATCATTAGATTATTTTATATATATACCAAGTGCCAATTTGGCGATATATCTGGAGTAATACGCGGGTGTTCATATTGGTCACATTCAATACTACACTGAATTTCTATTATGACATACAGAACATGTTTTGTCTTTAATTTCAAACAATACAAGGGCTTGGGTGCATTTGGAAGACGGCCGCTCATCCATGTTTATATCTGGGTTATATACTCTATACGATTCCATAGCAGGCATTCCGATTATATGTACTATATAATGTATTAACTTAATTATATAATTATTATAAACAAAATTCTATATCCATTGAATTTGCATAAGGGTTGTACAACAAATAATACATAGGAGTACTGAATGCTGGTGGGTTCCAATAAGCCTTGACTTTTCTTCTTTGTTTCTTGTTACTCACCACATGGGTGTCGAATGCAGACGATAAGTTCCAAATTTTCTTTAAAAATTCATAAATTTCAGAATTGTATATTTGCATGACCATATTTGGAATCAACATGAAATATGCTTTAAAATGAGTACAAACAAGCCTAGCATTGGTTCAGTAGCCAATGTGAAAAGCATTAAACTTGACTAAACTGTAGATATTTATTATATGTAATTTCAATTAGTTTTTTATCATTGCTTTTTAATATTTTGCTTACCAATTATATAATAAACCAGTAGTTAGGTGAAATATGTATATATATATTACCTTGTGTTGATGAACCTTCCATATAATGTAATCGTGACTTATCATGAATGTTTGGAAAATATATAAACAAAGCTATATTTGAAAAGGGAATTGGTATATATTTTAATATATGCAAAGAAAATATTTTGATGAGCTGTTTGTGATAAAACGTGGTGGTGGTTCAAATCAAAACATAATTATGTGTGGGTACCGAGACATATAATACTGTATCATAAGAAACATACACTGTGATATCCCCCTGAGCACTACCTGCCGATCTAACATTGCCTCTGATTGGTTAATTACATGATATCTGCATTTTAATCACCAATCAGAATGGAGTTTTGCAAATAATTCACCCCAATTTTTTTGTGTGGTGAAATTATTCTAACAATGTTGCTGATTGGTCCAATTGATAATGAAAACTCCTTTTTGACCAATAGGCAGGTAGTTCTCATGGGGTTAACATTATGGAACACATAATCAAATGTGTGACCAAAAGTTATAAGTGACGCAGAAACGTGCTGGACGTAACAGGAATTTCACCATCCCGCCATGTGTTAACACCCACTATGCTGTAATTACTTAATAATCAATCCCGACATAATTCTAAATGAAGAAGTTCCGTTAAAATTCCGACATTTTACCCATGAGTTTACCACGGTATTTGACAATGATATTATTTATACACTATTAACAGACTTGCAGCATTGATAAACAAGCATACCACTGTTATTGCTTATTATTGTTTAGTTAAAAAGTAGCTTCATAATCAAAATAATGGGTGCACCTCAGGGTTGAAAGTGGCTCCCCTTGGCAAGACCAGAAACACTCATTGAAAGAGTTCTCTTGGGCTGGTTGACATCACATACAGAGGAAAAGCCCTGCTAAACAAGTATGTACAATACATGTTCACAGTCATATTGAATATCCCCTTTGCTGGGCTAGTTGCAATGTGGACCCATTTGTACAAAGGGCACATGCCCAAACATATGTCTGCAGTAATGGCCACTATTATATCTGTTCCAACTTTGATGACACCCCTGTATTGAAGTATTAAAGTGGTTTGATAAACAGGTGCCCTGTTAAATTCTTAGCAAATCAAGGCTATATCGAATTGATTACATGTTTATTTGCTTTTTTGCATTTACACCAACAAACCTCTGGCAGTGAATGGAGTTTGACCAGCGTGACGTCACAAGGTGTCACTATAGCTGGAATGCCTTATAGTGGGTGACCAGTGTGATGTCACAAGGTGTCACTATAGCTGCAATGCCTTATAGTGGGTGACCAGCGTGACGTCACAAGGTGTCACTATAGCTGGAATGCCTTATAGTGGGTGACCAGCGTGACGTCACAAGGTGTCACTATAGCTGCGATGCCTTATAGTGGGGTGACCAGCGTGGCGTCACAAGGTGTCACCATAGCTGCAATGCCTTATAGTGGGGTGACCAGCGTGACGTCACAAGGTGTCACTATAGCTGGAATGCCTTATAGTGGGTGACCAGCATGATGTCACAAGGTGTCACTATAGCTGGAATGCCTTATAGTGGGTGACCAGCGTGGCGTCACAAGGTGTCACTATAGCTGCAATGCCTTATAGTGGGTGACCAGCGTGACGTCACAAGGTGTCACTATAGCTTGAATGCCTTATAGAGGGTGACCAGCGTGACGTCACAAGGTGTCACTATAGCTGCAATGCCTTATAGTGGAGTGACCAGCGTGACGTCACAAGGTGTCACCATAGCTGGAACGCCTTATAGTGGGTGACCAGCGTGACGTCACAAGGTGTCACCATAGCTGGAACGCCTTATAGTGGGTGACCAGCGTGACGTCACAAGGTGTCACCATAGCTGGAATGCCTTATAGTGGGGTGACCAGCGTGACGTCACAAGGTGTCACTATAGCTGGAATGCCTTATAGTGGGGTGACCAGCGTGACGTCACAAGGTGTCACCATAGCTGGAATGCCTTATAGTGGGGTGACCAGCGTGACGTCACAAGGTGTCACCATAGCTGGAACGCCTTATAGTGGGGTGACCAGCGTGCGTCACAAGGTGTCACCATAGCTGGAATGCCTTATAGTGGGTGAGCTATGAATTTCTATCGCCCCACATAGAATGCGTCAGTGTTACCAAGCCCAAAACAAATGACTTCACATATCTGGTACATAATCATGATACCACAAGAAACTTTGCCGATTTCAACCATTGTGGACTGTAGAGCAAATTTATAACATTATTGTTCTTACTCTCCCTTATTAGGTAACACCCAATACTTGTAACTTTGATTTGAAGCTACTCTTTTAACACTATGATCCACAACATTACTCATCTATCAGGGCACAGTTCTATAACCCCAATACATTTGCACATTCATTGAATGACCTTTGAAAATTGGGTACAAAAACTTGTACTCTGCAACTTGAGTCACTATATGATTGTTTCATTGAGGTTATTGAACTATGCAATTGGGATGAGGCCATTGTGGTCCATAGTGTAAGTCAATAAATTCTTGCACTGATCGATACTTCCAAGCACACGTAACACTGAATGCAGTGACTGCATTTCATGATCTATATTCACACGTTAGGCAATTCCAGTTGAAATCCATACACCCTATGTGGAAAACATGACCTTAATCTTCCATAAAGGGAGTGTGACTTTCAAATGAGGTTACATGAATGGGTGACTCCATTTGAAATCTACATAAGGTCATGTCTTCCAAAGGGTGTAGGATTTCAACTGAAATGGCCCATAAAATCTGTAATTTTGAGCTATTTTGTACATTTCTTGATTCACCTCGGGGGAATTACTTGCTGAACCCCTGGGTGGTGCATGGTAAACATTTGCTTGTAAACTGCTGCTTGAATGTACCAAAAAGTAGTTTTTGATTTTGAAATTCTTTTAAACTTCTACTTTCCATGGCAAGTTATAGCAAATGAAGGCTACGACTTTGGGTCAATTTTAGTCACTCAAATTTACCCATCGTGAGTCTAAAACCCATCGCAGGTCCGAATCCCATCATAATTTGTCCATTGGATTTACAAGATGAATTTGGATTAACGATTGGCTTGTAATTATGATGCATCGCAAAATGTTTGCGATTTTTCTTTGTTTGTACATTTTCTGTTGTAAATTTTCTCACTGCCTGAATAACTTCATGGAAAAACAAAGCTTAACCCCCTGAGCACTACCTGCCGATCTAACATTGCCTCTGATTGGTCAATTACATGATATTTTAACTTTAATCACCAATCAGAATGGTACTTTGCAAATAATTTACCCCAATTTTTTTGCATGGTGAAATTATTCTAACAATGTTGCTGATTGGGCCAATTGATAATGAAAACTTGTTTTTGGCCAATCGGCAGGTAGTTCTCATGGAGTTTAAAAGGGCTTCAAAATCAGAAGATGTTAGCACCATTGCACATTGACAATCTTACTGTGTTATATAACAATCTATGTAGTATGCACATCATAAAAAACAGCATATAGAAACTCATGCACAGGGCTCACAATATTTTATTCACAAACTGATGCGAGCCTAAAGAAAATCATTGTATGAATAATTTTACCAGTGTTTTTCTTTCTTTCTTAAAATAGATGGGAATCAAGTAACAATATTTGGCACACAATGCATTTACTACTCAGTAGCAGTGAAACTCCTTTAGATCATTATGAGTTAAATTACCCACAATTCATTGTCAATTATTACCCACAATTCATGGGGTGTGTTTTTATTCACTTTCATGTGAGTTGTTCAAACGCAAGTCATATTGGAGTTGTAACCTGCAAATCTATGAAAGTTGTTAACACATTAAGTCATTAAACGAATTGTTACCCACAATTCAATGTGATTTTATATTACCCATAATTCAATGGGTGTTGCTACCCACAATGCAACAGGTGCAAACCAAGTCATATCAATAAAATTAGAATACTTTGTTCACCTGAACGAGTTGGAGTTAACATTATAAGCCTGGCAGAGTTGATCTGATCTTGCACATTATAATGTGTGTACGTGATTGTGCGTATTTGAAAAGTTGCAGTACAAAATAATATCAAAATTTTTTGAAATGTAAAAACCACCTATCAATTAAACGAGACAAAAGACTAGCGAGCAACATGATGCTTTTATACTCAGTCCAATGTAGATTAATGTGGACCTAAACTATGCCAAATGCACATGAGTAAAGTCTGCATTCACTTGGTCCACATGGTATTATACCTCCTTGTTACTAAGTAATAAACCTGGAATTAAACCACATTGATTCAGATCAGACCTGGAATTAAACCACGTTGATTCAGATCAGACCTGGAATTAAACCAGATTGATCCAGATCAGACCTGGAATTAAACCAGATTGATTCAGATCAGACCTGGAATTAAACCAGATTGATTCAGATCAGACCTGGAATTAAACCAGATTGATCTAGGATAAAAGCATCATGCTGACAGCCCAAAGTGACCGATGACATAAAACATAATAAAGATATAAGTTCCATCAGTGAAAACCTTCTACAAACCCTACTCAGGTTAAAATTACGACAATCAACACTGACTAACGATAAACTAATGAGGGCGAAAAACAAATAGAAAGTCATGGTTTGCATTTTATACAAAATAATTAGAATTACTTCTTTTGAAATTAAACAAAATAGAGAGAAAAATCACATAATTAATAATAAAATAATCTGTTATCATTCTTACAAATAAACTAACAGGAATTTCTTTCAAATACGATTTTGCGGAGCCATTAATGTTTGCGTATAGACATTATTTTACGCCGTTTACATTCGTTGAGTTGTTAGATAAAATAATTAACAGTTAGTATCAATATCAAGATCAGGTAATAAATAAGTTTTGGTAAACAGTGCAACATTTTGCCGAGTTGCAAACTTTTAAACTTTTTTTACCATTTATCATAAAGTGCGAAATATATGTCTGTTTTTTTCTTTCTTATAGATACTGTATGATACATCTTTATGATAATATTATGTTAGGGTGAGTATTATTAGTTTATACACAAATTGCACCAAATATCATTGTATGTATACTATTTATCAACAAAAATATGCATTTTGGGGGGAAAATAAAGTACCTCATACTCACATAAATTTCTTTTCTCTCTTTCTCTTTGCAGATGTACTTAATATAACAATATAAAGATAATATTACTATTCGCAAAGTACTTAAGACTATAAACTAACAGAACACCCTTTTCTCATCTGTCTTCAGTTCAATTTCTGTTTCTTTATACAGCTATGTGCATGTAACATACAATCAATTCTTTTTTTTTAATGTTCAAAATTAACTTTTATTATAAATACAAGTAGAGCCTGACTCAAAAGTTTTTGAATCTCTTCTTTCTTTATATCTTTTTTTTTTGTAAAAAAAGGGAACTTTTGGCTCATTTGTTCACACACAGGTGAAACAGATTTAAAAGTAACAAAAAGTTTCACTTAGTTGATACAAAAACGATACAAACAGCTAAAGGAAGTCGACTTGTGACGTAAGCAGACGACTCTAACAGACAATGCCAAAAATGATAAAAACATTTAAATATATAATACAGATAATTTTTTTCCATGCTAAATTTATGTAACATTTTTACATGTTCTCAATATTTTTTATCATAAATAGATGGTGGCTGTCCAAAGATTTGAATTTACAGGTCACATGACCTTTGGATAACCTTTTGACCTATCGACCTTTAAATTGAGATCCAATATGGATCTCATGTCCATATTACAAAGCAGTGCATGATGGGACTGCTTGGAACGAGACAAACACAAACAGAACATTTATAGAATAGAAACACTTGATTACATCATTGCTCAAAAAGAATTTCTCCTGCAAATATATTATGCGCTCACAAACGAGCTTTCTTTGATATGTACAAAAAAACAACAACAGAAAACACCAACATTCATACGAATGTATTTTAATTAATTGTTACCAAATGAGGTACAGTGTATATTGGGATGCAAATCATCTGTTTTACATCAAGCACAAATCGATATGCAAATGATTTGCATATAATTATAATTTGACACATTTTACGTCTCGCAGCCAAGCATATTGTGTACACATACCATCCTAACATTCATATAAGAAAACAGTGTTTTTTTCTTACAATAAATGTCGTCTGTTGACAAATGATAAACACCTGCATTGGGCTATTCCATTTAAAATCCACACTACCCCTGTGGAAGATTTTGGAAATATCTACAACAGGGGGAGTATGAATTTCAAATAGAATGATCACTTAGCAGCTCCATTTGAAACTCACCCTCTCACAGTGCAAGAGTCAAGTTGAATCTTTCTCATAGGGTGTATGAAATTCAAATGAAGCTGCCTAATGTGTTCATTCCATTTGAGAATATAGTC
Organism: Amphiura filiformis; assembly: GCF_039555335.1. Taxonomy (NCBI): domain Eukaryota; kingdom Metazoa; phylum Echinodermata; class Ophiuroidea; order Amphilepidida; family Amphiuridae; genus Amphiura; species Amphiura filiformis. The sequence continues at coordinate 56,314,739 of NC_092642.1, forward strand.
ACAATCATGTTCCTTCAGATGGTTGCAATGTACATAAGGTTATCAGCATGTCATGCAAAAATGTCCTTTTCCCAGGTTACATTTAAGATGATACTTACGCTGGTTTCATACTTTCTGCCACTTGCCGCTGAGCGGCATGACGCTTCACCATACCGCTTGTACTTTTCAGCTGCATGACTCTGAAAGCCACGATTGCCGCTCAGCATCGCTCCAAAATCGTATTTTGTTCCGAGTTGACTTGAATTCAACTCACAAAGCGGTGGAGCGGTCGATATATTGGCTTGCCGCTGGTCACCGCTAGCATTTTTGGTGCAACTGCGCAGTGAAGTAAAATCATCTTCAGAGCGGCAAAGCGGCAAGGAAAGTATGAAACCAGCATTGGTCTGAAGTCTGAAGGATAGTGATTGTGACCATGACAATACAGTATTGAGTAGTGTAGCTGCTCTTATCTGAGCTAGTCCACCTTGGCTATGGGAGGAGGAGTGCTCAGCAAAGCAGACCTTGAGGCAACCAGGCCAATTCTTCAGTTACACCAGCTCGGCTGCTTGAGGCCTTTGCTGCTTACTTTTTAAACCTCAGCTGCAAGTCTTAAGCTGCCCCAGATGATAAAAAGCCCCCTGCTTTCACTCTGTACCAAGAACCTTGAAGGCTTCTGAGTGAGACACAAGATACTCTTCCCCATAATGGTATATCATGTTGCTAGTTGGCTCATTGCAACATCTTCTCTACCAAGTATTTGAAGCCCTGAATCAAAATTCCCAGGCTGGGCCCGGATCTGTTTTGGTTTGCAGGCTTCCGAGATGTTCTTTTCCTCCACAGCTTCTGACTTGAATCTACCATCAGCTCATAGCTACACTACTACAGTAATAAGGATGCGCAAGTGATCTCAAACACACCCATTAGTTTATGCCTCTGACACCATGCCAGCGGTTCGATCCAATGTACCTGCTGCTAGCTGTAGTGCTACTTTGGGCCCAGTGCTTTTGCGCTTCTTGCTGTTTGTGAGTGCCCAGTGATCTCTAGCACACCCACACCGCCAGTTTTATGCTTCTGACTCCATGCCAGCGGTTAGATTCAATGTACCTGATGCTAGCAGCAATGCTACCTTGGGCCCGAAGCTTTTATTTGTGCTTGATGCTATTTGTGGGTGCCCAGTGATCTCTAACACACCCCGACCCATCAGATTTATGCCTCCGACTCCATGCCAGCCGTTAGATCCAATGTACCTGCTGCTAGCTGCAGTGCTATCTTTGGCCCGGAGCTTTTGCGTTTGTTGCTGTTGCCGCTGCTGCTGAAGAAACCGACCGATGCCCTGTTGTTCTTTCTTGGCAGAGGCATTGTGGCATTCAACTCAATACCCTGTGGAAAGATAGAAGTAAATAAGATGTTTTAGTTAGTTAAATAGTACCATTCTTGCAAAAGTAAGTAATAAGAAAAGATGACAAATTTAACCATAATTGTATGCCTTACCAACCAATCTCCTCTGAAATTCTGATATTTGGTTCTCACATTTACGGCTATATACAGGGATGGTGCTGTTGCAATGGGTCTTCATTTTGTCAGAACCTCCTATGTAATATATGACCTTAATCTTCCACACAGGAGGTGTAGATTTCAAATGTGGTCACTCATTCAGGTAACCCCATTTGAAATTCACACTCCCTGTGTGGAAAATTAAGATCATGTCTTCCATAGGGGGTGTTTGAATTTCAACTTGAAAAGAGCATTCCTGAAGAAAGTTTAAGCCTCTCCCTGGAACTGGAAGAGCTCTGACCTCTTTCAATAAAATAGGATATTGGTTGGCAAGGCATTTACAGCAAGAAACAATGTGCATTATAGTTGTTACATGGTTTGAGCACATCTATGTTATCCAGCATTTAAACATGTGATGAGTTCATTTTCTACTGACAATATTACTTCACCAGTTAAAATCTAGCAGCTGTGAGAGTGACTAGTATGCACTGACTGAAACAGGCCATTCCAGTTGATATCCACACTCCCCTTATGGACACATGACCTTAATCTTCCACCCATGGGGTGCAGATTTCAAATAGAGTCATCCATTCAGGTAACACCATTTGAAATTCACATGCTCTGTGTGGATGATTAAGGTAAAGTCTTCCATAGGGGTGTTTATATTTAAATGGAAGAGCTGAAAGTGTTTACATGCAAACTGCAGCAAGTGATAGTATAACAGAAGTTCAATTTTAAACCCCTGAGCACTAGCTGCCGATCTAACATTCTCTCTGATTGGTCAATTACATGATATCTTCATTTTAATCACCAATCAGAATGGAGCTTTGCAAATAATTCACCCCAATTTTTTTGTGTGTTGAAATTATTCTAACAATATTGCTGATTGGTTCAATTGATAATGAAAACTTTTGTTTGTTTTTGACCAATAGGCAGGTAGTTCTCATGGGGTTAATCAATTGTTAAATTATTATCATTTTTATATCCCATTTTGCATTTGTGGATGGCTTGTGTTTAATGTCATGAGTGTTTTTATTGCTAAATAAAAGTATAAATATTGAAATATTTTTAGAGACTTGCAGGAAAAATAAATTACAATATCATGGAATAATATGATGAAAATATTGTAAATGATATAATGCAAAAATTAATTTAGGAATAAAGATTATTTAGCAGTAAAAATATAATAATATGATAAAGTATTGTAGATGATATAATGCAAAACATAATTAAGGAATAAAGATTATTTAGCAGTAAAATATAATAAGACTATTATATAATTAAGTAAACAATGAATTCAGATGGAAGTAAATCTGTTTGCAGAATATTATGAGTGGGTTAGTGCAAGCAGGCCTTATCTGCAATAGCTGCCAGGTGTCATATTTTTATATTTGTATACAATATAGAATGCAGACATTATTAAATGTCTACAGGGCAGCTATTGCTGATAGGACTTTATCACACATATCCCTCATGAGATGAGAAGTATAATGCATGCTTAAATATCAAAATGAACTGCACGGATTTCTTTTAGAATACCCTACCACTGTAGATTTTCAATGGGGGTCTTTTATGAACGACCCATACACATACACTGTGAATGTAAAAAATGGTAGGGTATTCTAAAATATAGCCGAACTGCACATATGAAGAAAACTTGTACATTAAATCAAGACATTTCAATAGCTCAGTATTCATGGTAGTGTTGATGAAAAATGTTCATCTGAGCTTAAGGGATCGGATAGCAGCACCTACACAGTATTTTTTGTGAGACATGAGAGCACATCAGATATATCGAATTGCATTCTGAACATAAGGAATGTCCTTCTGATATCAAGTAATTTAGATTTTTTTTAATTGGCGATATAAAACACATTTTATGGGAAATTATTGCAATTTGATGTCCCAAAACAAATACTGTGCAAACGTTGCTATCCGAGCCCTTACAAATATCTTGATTTACATAGTGTTGTGATCATAGCTGTGTACAGGAATTAACTATAGATACGATATATACAGTTCACAACTTATAAGTTCCCCCTAATACTTTTTAAAATAAGTCGAAAAATATTTTACGAAATATAAAAAGATATCTATAGCCCTATTTGTTTTTTACCCCTGTGGACCAATTTATAGCATCACACATCATTGCGTTCAGTCACAATGGTTAATTGTGTAAGAAAAGAGGCCGTTTTAAAAGTTGCACCTGAGTCCATAGCAATCAGGGTTTCTTTAACAAACACATGAATATGCCTGGCCTACTGATTGTTTGAGACCCGACTCTTACGGACTTAGATGCCACTTTTAACACTGTTAAAACGGTCTCTTTTTTACATAATGAACCACTGGGACTGAATGCAATGACGTGTGACACTATAATTTGGTCCATATGTGTAAAACAATCAAGGCTACTTATATCTTTTTACACGTTTGCATTTCGTCCAATGTTTTTCGATTATTAGGGGGAACTTATAAGTTGTGGACCCTATATGACCCTTGTGTGTAATGACGATATGTGACATGATCTGAGCTGAAGGAGCCATTTGTCGCTAAAATCTGATTCTGAGATACGGTCAACAGAAGCGACCAATTGAGCCGATCCATTTGAAGTCCACATTCCCCTGTGGAAGAAAATGGAAATAATTTTCCACAGGGGAGTATGAATTTCAAATGGAATTAGCGATTAACCAACTCTCTTTGTAACATTTTTTTTCTTTGACAAATTGCTCATTTTCTGTGATTTTGTCACATACATATGCTCCAAGAAATCATTGTTGCGCAGGAAAAACCTCCTAGATGTACTTGTGGTCCTTGAACATGTTTTTAAACAAAACTGCCAATAGGTTACATAAGAAGTTTTGCTTTAAACATGTTCAGGGGCCAATGACACATAGGAGTTTTTTTCCTGCCCAATGACCTAAATATTGATATGACCATGCAAGTTTTATTATGGAAATAAAGTGTCAATTGATCCCTGATGCATGTTCCCTGTTTCCTCAACCATGTCATGATGTGGCATGTTTTAGCAGAGATGTTGAATTCAATGTGATTTGCTGTTATCCTTGTATTATACCCACACATTAGCTATTTATGACGATTATGATTGAGCATGAATTCGTTGACAAATTAGTAATAACCATTACAGACATTGAAGCCATTCGCTAATTTCATTCCCGACATCTACAACATCAATGATGCTTTTGTTATGTATTATGTGGCTCAAGTGGCAAAAATCAGGTAAATACAGGCAAAATCTTGGAAATGTTTTAGACCATCAAGGTGTGCTCATTATTTCAAGTTATACAACTAGAACGGAATACATATGCAAATGTGTTTAGATTATTTCGTGTGTGTAGCGATATGAATGTGCAAAATATAGAATAGAGGGTCCTGATTGGCTGAATTGATTCCAGTTATCTGATTGGACATGCACAATCCCCATGTTATGTGCGGTAAAGAGTCATGACTTGTGCACATGATCCTTTAATAACAAAATGCTAAAGGCATTGTGGGAGCACTGATATTGATATAGTAAAGGTTTGCTCGATATCATAACTTTAAAAAAATAGTTTTCTTCGGTTTTTTTCTTTGCCCTGAGACTGATTCAAGCCACAATATTGTTAAATTGCTGTGAACCATTAACATAAAAAATGCTTGTATTAAATGCATGTACAATGAAAGTTCAGCATATTCCACCCGGTGTTGTCATTTCCTATTCAAAGGCGTAACGCATGATCGTTCCCAAAGTCAAAAATACCCCCCTATTTTGCGCGGTTTCAAGAACATTTTCAGCATTTGTTACCCCTATTTTACACAAAAACAGGTACAAATTAGCCTTAAAAATTACCCCTATTTTTTGCATTTCAAGTACACTTTTACAAAAGCACCCTTTTTAACATTTCTAGAACACATACCAAAGAACACAGCGGCCAAACTGGGAAGTGAGTTCCTGAATATTACTTGAATGCACAAAAGTTTCACAAAAGTGAAATCCGGGAGTAAATTGAGCAAGAAATGGTATAATGATTTCAACATCAGGATTCACAAAATATACCTTACCCTATTTTTTAATTTCGAGTACACCGTCGTCAAAAACATAGTTTAAACATAACCCCTTTTTTCTTGAAATTGGGAACGATCATGCGTACACATAGTCAATGTTAAGTGATAACACCGGGATATTCCAACTTGTTGGCCCCTTTCCCACATATGCAAACCATAGAACACAAAGGTCAAACCAATATGTCATTAAGAACTATAATTGAAAACAGAACTTAAAAGACTAGATTGCGTATGACGTCCTGTCAACCACACGAAAAATGCCGTACTGCGCAGGTCAGCAACCAATCACGCTGCGCCTTTGCCCTGATGTCAGATGCAAACTAGTCTTTTTAATTTGGTCTTCAATTATAGATCGACATTGGTAGTCATACTTGGTAGCATCCACTCTCTTTTATCCACTGAGATGGGATGCTAGAGTGGAACCAAATGACACCAAGAATCAAACAGCTAAGATTTCCATAGTAGTAGTTCTCAGTCTTCTGTGCTCCTTGGTTTCCAATATGTTCTATGGTTGATACATGGGTGGATTATGAACAAAATAAATTGGTCCCAGCTAACTTGTTCTACGTCATATCCCATGAGTGTAGGTAGCAAAGTTACAAAATAGTGTTACATAAAAGCAGATTAGACACCACTGTATAAGGCATGACCATATAAAAAAGCACACCAAATGTTTGGATGATGTATGATTGAATTGTCGTAGTCACTTACGTGATGGCCTAATTTAGACATCATGTTTCACTTTCCCCAGGCTGGGGTACTGTGGGTAGCTAAAGACAAGACAAACAGACAGACACACTAAGACATTGTGGGACAAACTATGGGAGGGTTGGAGGATGTAGGTAGGCCCTCTGCTAACTAAAGGGACTTATAGCCATGCATTCTACTTGCATTGCTTTTAAAAAGGACACTTGTGTACATGTACATTACTAGTTTGCACAATTGAGATATCGCTAACATATAGCGCTCCTGGAGCTCTACAGAATACATTAAATAGCTCTATAATCCACTATGAATGGGATTTACTCCATAGACTCCAGGAGGGCTATGTGTCAATTTTGCTTACTAGTTTAACCAATTATCGGAAATTGTATGTACATAGCTTGTTGACACAGTGTTCATATATGTTGATTATTGATCCATGGACTAATTTAGATTTACAATATTTCATTTATAGAAAGATGATACTTGCTTATTGATTACAGCAAGTATTTCTCTTCACTAAACGCTCTACTTGACTGCTGCTTTCCCTTTTATTTTAATTTTAAAAGGATGTTGTTCTCAAAATAAACATCCAATACTTTTTCTTTTGGTTTCTTTACCGACACAAACTTCTCAAACATAGCAAAATAAAGATCCCATATAAAGCAGTCATTTTACGTTCCCACAAATTATAATCTTTAGAAGGTACAACATAAGGACAGGTCAAGGTAACACGCTAACATGTCAAAGGTGATAATTTCTGCCAACCGTAAGCTTTACTGCACCATGTCATCCCCAAGCTTTGCCAATTCCCACCTTGCCATAAGCGGTGCAAGTCATAATCAACAATTCCAGTTAAAATCCATACAACCCCTTTGGAAGACATAACCTTAATCTCCCACACAGGAGGTGTAGATTTTAAATGGAGTCACCCATTCAGGTAACCCCATTTGAAATTCACACTCCTTGTGTGGAAGATTAAGATCATGTCTTCCATAGGGGGTGTATGCATTTTAACTGGAAGAGCCTGACAAATAGAAGTCAATTGGTGTGTATACTTACAGCTCCACTATCTAGTGATCCTGCACTATTTCTGTGGGTTTTCTTGGCTGAAATGACAGAAAAATAATAAATCACAAAATGAATAATTCAACCAGTTTTGTTCTGATATTGTGATATCCTCAATCATTGGTAAGGCTGCAATCACATAGAAGTATACTGTATACGGTATTCGCTATTCGATCAGGCTTAGTATAGGTCAGTTTGCCAATCTTAAAACTGAACCTTCGTCTAATCAAATGCTTGTAACTTTACTTCTTGAGGTCACATTGTATTCAATGAGCAGAATTAGATTTAAAATTTACTCCCATATGGTTTAGTTAAAAAATTAGGACGGTATACGCTGCACTAAAATCAAACACGCACGATTCCCACTATCCTATACTATACGCAGGTATACGGTCTTTCGAATAGTGCCTCTTATGTGACCCGGTACTATGAAATTACCTTTTCGATTAAGCTATACGTGTACACCTGCATAATGTGCACCGTATACCCGTATAGTATACTTCTATGTGAACGTAGCCTAATGGAGCAAGTCAATTTTGGCAAAGATATTGGTTGTTTTCCTGGCAAAGGAAGAACATTTATTAGAGCATTGGTGCATACGTGATTGAGGCTGTAGAAAATTAATTTTCTGGTTCTCGCCCCAGCCCCCATCACTTTCTAGAGTTGGTCCAAATTTTTTATTTCACAATCGGCAAGTAATATGAATTACTTTTGGTTGCATTCTACATTTGTTTTCCAAGAATGTATCGAAAAAGGATTAAAACTACTGATGGCAATTTTGCATCAAAAAGAAAAAAAAACAAGAACAACGGGATAGAAAATAAACAAAAGCAAAAATTTGAGCAACTTTCAATCAATACCTGCTGCTTCCTTAAGGTCCATGAGTGAGTTGGACAACGCAGTTCTCTTGAGGGAGCTTTCCTTCTCTGGTGGCGGTGCCAACGAATCAATACTACCGCTCAAATTCTGTGTGCTGGCTAGGCTTTCTGAGTCGAGTCCCAGTCCAGAATCGGCTGTGCTGGCCTGACTCTTGCGTACAAACTTCTGTCTCTCAAGTTCGGCTATAGAGAAGGGAGATACAAAAAGGAAGAAGAAGGGTTATTAAATTGCTTCTGACAGGTGCTATTATGAAATTGAAAATACTAAAACTGCAGATGAGAAAAAATACAGACTGTTCATCAACAGCTCTCTGTGCTTTGTATGCTGTGAATTCTTGCCTATTCATGAGGGCATATCGTTCGATCATGTGTGTCTAACAAACATTATGGAATGGAGCTGTATAATGGTTTATCAGCTCTACAGTGTATACATACATTTACGCAAAAGATGTCACGCCTGTGCTTTGAAACAATATGTGTTAACAGCCGCGTAATGGGCGTAGAGTTTTTGTGCGCGTTCTTCGTGGAACGATTGGTCCTTATCAAAATATGATGATTAACTTTGCCTATTGGTGAATGTTCCGTCGAGTTTCTCGTCTGTGACTAAAACAAGCCAGTACTTTGAATATTTCAAAGATTATTGTTGGAATTTCAACCATTTGCCCAGAACTCACTAGGTTTTTTTGTATTAAATGTAAATATACATTTGTAAGAACTTCCAAAACATCTTTCACATATATTTGAGATTTAAAACCATCTCAAATTGTCCAGTGTTCATAATGTCATAGTGGGCCATTCCAGTTCAAATCCATCCACCCCCTATGGAAGACATGACTCTAATCTCCCACAATGGGAGTCGCCAATTTGGGTAATCCCATTTGAAATTCTTACTCCCTGTGTGGGAGGTAAAGGTCATGTCTTCAATAGGGGGTGTATGGATTTCAACTAGAATAGTCCAATACTTGATTGACCATGGTCAGATTTCAGTCTCACAAAAATCTGCTGAGGTCTCTTATATTCTTGAAATTAATCACTGGACTTATTTTGAGTCAAAATTGGATACCAAACCGGACACACAGATGAGATGAAGATGATGTTGCTCATCTTTGATTTACTGGGCTATTCCAGTTGAAATCCATACACCCCCTGTGGAATATGTGACCTTAATCTCCCACACAGGGTGTGAGTTTCAAATGGGGTTACTTGAATGGGTGACTGCATTTGAAATCTACACCCCCTGTGTGAGAGATTAAAGGTCATGTCTTCCACAAGGGGTGTATGGATTTTAACTGGAATAGTCCCATTTCTTCAATACTACTGGCATGTTGCTGTTTCTTTAAAATAAATCATCATGCAACACGTTATTATCAAATTTATGGCAAAAGTTAAAACCAAATATCCATTCTTTGTAATGACTCTTCATATTCATCACTGGAAAACTATTAACTACAGTCAGACATTCAATTGAATGAACACACTGTGGCATTTTAGACAAAATCATGTTAAAGAGGGCGTTCTTCATGCCTTGTTCATTCAATTGCCTTTCCGAGTATACACTGCTGTACTCTAATCCTGCTGAATTGTTCTCTAATATAAAATTCTAATATAAATTGGAAGAGAAAACTAAGCAATTTTAATTTCTAAACCATAAAATATTCAACTACTAAACTATATCTAAAGAGAGATAAAAAAATATCTTAAGGTATGAGGAATGTGTCTCATTACCATACATTAAAATTCCAAAATTTGCTGTTCCAGTTGAAATCCATACACTCCTTGTGGCAGATATATGACCTTTAACCTTTTAAATGGAGTCATCTGAATGGGCGACTCTTGTTGGAATGCTACACACCCTGTGTGGAAGATTAAGGTCATGAATTCCATATTAGGGGTGCATAATGGATTTCAACCAGAATAGCCCGATGGAGCCCCGGGGTCACTCCCATTGTGGCCTGTACACCATCCGCGATAATCAACTTTTGAAAAGCACCCTAAACAAGGATTTAACCCTTGGCTAAAACGATACCCTAAACAGGGATTTTATTCCCGGGTTTTTTCCTTGTATCAAATTTCATACCCTAAATTTCATTTCCGCGTATTAGCAATTGCAATTTTGCTACCCTTTTTTCCAATTTTTCATGTTTTTGACACCCTAAACACGGTACGCGCGTATCGTGCCTACCCATAAAAACTACCCTTTTTACGCGTTTTCATTATCGCAGATGGTGTACAGGCCACAATGGGAGTGACCTCCCCGGGGATGGAGCCCAATGTTCATGTTCCTAGGATTTACCAATGGAGCCCAATTCATGTTCCTAGGATTTCCCAATGGAGCCCAATGTTCATGTTCCTAGGATTTACCAATGGAGCCCAATGTTCATGTTCCTAGGATTTCCCAATGGAGCCCAATGTTCATGTTCCTAGGATTTCCCAATGGAGCCCAATTCATGTTCCTAGGATTTCCCAATGGAGCCCTATGTTCATGTTCCTAGGATTTACCAATGGAGCCCAATGTTCATGTTCCTAGGATTTCCCAATGGAGCCCAATTCATGTTCCTAGGATTTCCCAATGGAGCCCTATGTTCATGTTCCCAGGATTTCCCAATGGAGCCCAATGTTCATGTTCCTAGGATTTCCCAATGGAGCCCAATGTTCATGTTCCTAGGATTTCCCAATGGAGCCCAATTCATGTTCCTAGGATTTCCCAATGGAGCCCAATGTTCATGTTCCTAGGATTTCCCAATGGAGCCCAATTCATGTTCCTAGGATTTCCCAATGGAGCCCTATGTTCATGTTCCCGGGATTTCCCAATGTTCATGTTACTAGGATCTGAAGCATCAATATGAGCTCAAATGATCTCCTCCCAGTGGCAGATTTAATTAACCTTCATTCAACAATGATAGCTCAAAAATTGACCTAAGATGTAGGGTATGAGTCGGGGTATGAGTTTTTGTACCCAACACATTCACAGGTTATTCAATGAATGTACAACCATGCTGGTGTCAAATAACTTGTGCCCTGGCACATGAACATGTATGAGCATGCATAAGATCCTAGTATATGGCAACAAATTTTGACAAAATTCTGTACATCCAGTTTTGTATACTCATAGTATGACCTCTGACCCAAATGATTGAGCTATCAATGTTAATTAGAGGCTATTGAATGTTGTCACTAGACATTGAGATTTTCGGTTTTATCATTGCCAAATTTTTTAATTAAATCACTCAAAAACAAACTATTATATGAAAAAGGCACATTCCTGATTCAGCACATTATCAAATTGTGCTGTAACCATAGAAATCAACAAATAACTGTATTAGTGTCAAATTGTTTTGTCTGCACTACAAGGCAAAATTTGGTTAAATCATGACATAGCAGATTTTAGCAACACCACAATATAAAAGACAAAACAGAGACAACTTTTTTTCAAGTATTGCAAAGAATGAGAACAAGAAAAAGTTATGAAATATGGCATAATCAAAAGTTGAAAACAGCATAACAGAGTATATATAAAAGACAGTGCACAGTTGAACAATGAGCATAAATAAGGCAGAGAAATGCATAGTTATAATACGCTTTTCAAGATTTTAGACTCGCGCTACGTTTGTTCATCTTGTAAATTCACAATGGATATAACCCACAGCAGCTGAAGGGAGAATCCCATCATGCATCTGCTTGCTCCATAGCAAATACATACAAAACATAAGTAAGAGCGGCTTAAATATTGAGACCTATGGATAGTTTCACAATACTTTGGAGATCATATTTTTTCAAACAAAAGTCTCAACTCCCCTGATATAAGCGAGTAATTGAAAGTTAAAGCGAGGGATTTTGTGTACACTTTCTCCCGCACTTTCTATGGCATGTGCAGTTCTACTGTGGTACTGCAGAGCATGATGGGATACACCTATCTGCTGCTGTGGATATAGCCCATGTGAGAGTAACTTTTGCTGGTTTCTTTTACATCTGTTATGATTAAGTCTATAAAAAGATACTGGGAATTTGGTTTCCCCTAAAGTTTGTTCGGTTTATTTAAGGCAGAAAAAATAAGCCTCATAACACCATGTATTGATATAGAATGGCATGCACACAGTTGGGCGCAATGCTTACGCTAGTTGTGCGTTGCGTAATGTGTGACTGGCGCACACTTATGTGAATTTACGCGGCGTGAGTTGGGACTTTCTTGGACGTGCGCAGTAACGAAAGCGAATAATTTCCGCCAAACAAACTTTAGTACAAATCAAAACCATGTACATATCATGTTGAGGCTTTCTACATGACAATTTTGGATTACAAAAGCGCCACCTAGAAAGACCAAATCAGCTTGCATATACGCTACAGCCAGCAATAGACTACCCTCATCACATAGAGTTTTAAATCCATTTCACAGAATGCAAATTGCAAAACTTCATAATTGATCCGTCCAATATGGCAGTTTCATTTTTTTAATCACTAAAACTGTATAAAATCACTCAAATTTCACAATAACCCACACAAAGTTTCAAAATGCAAGAAAAAGAAACCACACATCCATCAAGTCATCATGCAAGTCAATGGATCTATTTTTAAAACACTGGAATTTGTCCAATTAGATCGGCGGTGTCAACAACGTTGTGGAGTGTATTTTAGAAATAAATGCAAATCATGGTGGGTATCCATTCGCTCCAATCGCATCGGAAACGATCATTTTATTTCAGAAGCCATGACTCAAGATTTGACAGCAAATGATTGAAAAGATATGACCATATTTACATAGAATGTTGACAACATGATGCAATAATTAAGTTTATGAGTAAGAAGAAAAAAAAAAATGCAGCTGAAAATTGACAAAATTCAAACGAATCGGACAAGAAGAAAAGAGTACACAATTCGATAGTATAGCATAATATATAATTCTGATAATTCTGCACTGGTTTTCTAGCTTATAAATCTATACTGCAAACACCACAGCATTTTACAAAATTGGGCCATCCCATTTAAAATCCACACTCCCCCTGTGGAGGATTTAGCAGAGGGAGTATGAGTATCGAATAGAATAGACAGTTGGGTAACTTCCATTTTAAATATTCACTCCAGTTGTGGAAGCTGTAGGTAAAGCCATAATACAGAGTTTTGAAAATGATTAACTCTGACTTATTACATTTGAAAAACATACTCCCCCTGTGGAAGATATTTCCAAAATCTTCCACAGGGGTAGTGTGGATTTTAAATGGAATAGCCCATTGGCAACTTTGCTGCATGATAACTTCAAGACACTTGTTACCAATTGGTGTATGTGTTGTGTGATGTGCATCTGAATTTTCCAGTGTGTAAACTTTAATGCTCTGCGTGTTGCCATAGGCTTCAACATCAAAATATCAAAAGCTATCTTAAGAACCACTAAACCAATACTAGGCTTGTTTGTACTCATTTTTATGCATTTTTCATGCCGATTCCAAATATGGTCATGAAAATGTACAGTTCTGACATTTTTGAAATAAAAAAAAATTGAAATTTGTCGTCTGCAGTCGAGAGCCAGCTGGAGAGAGTTAAAATATGACCATCTGCAGCTTAGTACATTAACATGATTCACATACACACTCCATATCTGGTGACATAAATCCCATAAGCCTGCGAGTACACCTGAGAACTTGTCATTTGCGTCACCCGATCTGCGCTGATGCGCACATTATCGAACATTGTTACTGCGCATTGTAAGTCGGCGTGAAGTAAAATGACGAGTTCTCAGGTGTACTCGCAAAGGCTTTTGGGATTTACCGAAAAGGTTGATAGCCCATTGTAGTATTACCTTCATGTGAGCAAACACACACCTACACAAACACACACAAATTGGTAACAATATCAGTAAGTATTGTTTAAGCACAATAAAGACCAACACATCAATAAGTATCAATAAAGCATGCATCATTCTTAAAATTGGGAAAAAATACAAAAAAACGCAACCGGTATTAATTATGAAGGTATAAAATACACATACATTATAAAAATAATAATAAGGTGTTGTGGAAAATGTTGTCCCCGTAAAACTAATCTACTACTCACCCTCAAAACTGAAGCACCTTTCCTTTTGGGGACAAACTGATCAAGCAATGCGAGATAAAAAAGGGGGCAAAATAATAGCAGAATGGTGAGGCAAAGAAAAAACAGGGAATAAAGTGAGGACCAGCAGAATGCATTAATTTAAATCAAATTTAAGAAGAAATGAGGACTAAATATGATTTTTAATTTTAAAAAAGCACTTAATATGATTGTCAATTTTACCCTTTGAAATTGATTAATCTGATGAGTTTTCTACACTTTTATTTTTATAACAAATGCTATTAAATAAAATTTCCTTTGGGCCTTTTTTCAGTTAGCATCAAATAAATCTAAGCTTCCATCATTTAAGCCACAAATCAAGATCATATTAAACAAGGAGTGGATGGTAGCAATTTCTATCACTATATTAATGAAACTGATCTAATTTAAGAATGTACAGTTCAGTTAAGTTCAGTTCAGTTCAGTTTATAAATATAAGGAGGTGGAAAATTCTAGTCTATATAAATAAAATGTGCTTTTAAGTGAAAAAAAAAGAAAAAGCTGCAATGCATTCCACAAGTCCGAAGAATAAAACGTATCACAGTAACCAAATGGCTGGCCATGCTGAGAACAAAAACTTAGGACGACGATGACGATTTAACAAAGAATACCGTGCGGTACACACCAGTTGGTCCACCAACAAAAAAAATAAATAATAATTTTGTTAAAAAAAAGGGCACATAAAGAGGCTGTGGTGCACTTGTGCATTTGAGAGCAACTTACAATTTGGAAATTTTTACATTAAAAATAATTACACTTGAATATTTATTGGAGGAAACAAAAACCAACAACTACAATTTTATGGGTTATTAATAAAAAAACAGTAAATTTATGTACATGAAAATCACACGGTATAAACATAATGGCAAAAAAGATTGTGGCAAGCTAGCATTATATACTGAATATATTATTTATAAGTTTTTCATGAAATTTGCTTTAATTATTTCATTTATGAGTTATGATGATTAATTAAAATGGAACACTAATTTGTGATATATCAGAGTACTCCTACATTTTGATATTCATTTGGAGCAACGATTTGATGTGATTCGACTACAAAGACCAGAGCTCTGGCATTAACTTAGTAGTGGAGTGCGCTTGTGGCCTTGTAAGCGCTATTAGAGAAGAACATTACTGATCCTACTATCTGAAAATTTCTGAGTATTAATTAATTTCTCATGTTTGGATCAAAAGTTTAAATTTAAATCATTCTTGATTCTATATCAAGTTTTTCTTGAGTTTTTTCTTCAGCTGATCTTCCTTAGGAACGGTACCGAGTTCAATGTTTCGTGCTCCTTTTGCCGCCAACGCATGTAAAATGCATGAATGCATCCGAACTTCACTGCCCTTACATGTACAGGTGGCAAAAAATGCACACAACATTCAACCATAATGTACTGGCTTTTAAGCTGTGTTACTATTATACCCCAACAACTATTGTCCTTCTTGCATTTATCATGTTTAATTTCCCAGTCTTTGCAAATCACACATCAAACACAGCTCCAAAATATAACACAAATACCTACAAATAAAACTCACTAAAATAAATATATATTACCTTTATTATAGCTATAATTTGTTATAATTTAGAGAAAAAAAAACAGGAGAGAAAAAAATTCATGTTAAATGTAAGACCGATTCTCACCTCCGATCCTGATGTCCTCCATTTCAGTGACCTCCATCACAGTCTCTCTGAGGTCAGCTACAAATCGGTTTCTGTCTTCTGGATTTGTACCACAGAATGTTATCAGGGTTTTGTTGTTGATGGAGGCTACTAGCCTGATACCATATGGGTAATCTAGAAGGAAAATCAAAATTGTATTATATTATTGCTAAAACATATATTTTACATTGGAGCATTGGGATAAGGTTACAGAGCATTGGACCTCGACCATTACCCGAAAAAGGTAATGGAATGAAGTATTACCAATCTCTTCTTTACTGTATAATGGAGTCAGTTAGTCCCTCAATTTTATAATAGCTCCTTTATAAAAAATAGAGGTTTATACTCCCAAAGAATGTGGAATATAATGTACAACATAGAAAGCAGAAATTGTCAAATGTCTATAGAGCAGCTATAGCAAATAGCGCTTTCTTGCAGCAGCCCTTCTAAAAGTATTTTCTTACATTGAGCTATTCCATTTAAAACCCACACTACCCCTGTGGAAGATTTTGGAAATACCTTCCACAGGGGGAGTATGAATTTCAAATGGAATGAACACATTAGGCAGCTCCATTTGAATTTCATACACCATCTGAGAAAGATCCGACCTAAATCTTCCACAGAGGGAGGGCGAGTTTCAAATGGAGCTGCTTTCATTCCATTTGAAATTTATACTCCCCCTGTGGAAAATATTTCCAAAATCTTCCACAGGGGTAGTGTGGATTTCAACTGGAATAGCCCAATTTGGTTATGAAGATTGTGATATCATCGCCTAACACATTTAAAGTTCTGTTCATAATTAACATGTTTCACCCGGCGCTAGCTTATAATTGGCAATTTGATAACTTGCAACAATTTGACAGAATAGGGTTAAAATGTGACATTTAAAAACAGCAAATTCATTGACACCTCATAAAAAAAAAAGTTTTAAACTAGTTGAGGAGGTTACATAATGTCACAGGTTTATTATACTTGCAACACCCATCTCAAACCTTGTAAACCCCCTAACTTGACACATCAACATGTCGAGGGTTCAGAACCAGAAAGCCATAACTCACTATGACCAGCTCTCACAAAATGAGCATAAAGTTGGCTCCATGCTTTGGTCTTCAAAAATCGGTATTTCCTCCACAATGTCTTTTGTTTTCTATTGATCGAATGTTGTCATGACTGGTGACTTTATGCTAATTTTGTGAGAGCAGGTGACTGTGAGTTCAGTCAGGCTTTCTGGCTCTCAACCCTCAATGTAAAGTGCCATTGACCTATTAAGTTTACATTATTTCATCATAGGTATTAAGTTTATTAAAACCTAGTTCCTTCTTTCAAAACCTACATACATAGCCAACAGGGAAGATATCCTACACTTCCCACAATGCATTTCTTCCATTTCAATTTTCTGAACTGATTTGGTACCTCGTGCAACATGTGTCGATAGTGACAGAATGTACCTCAATAAACAAAGCACATCTTGCACAATATGTTTATTTCTTGATTATCGACCCATGTTTAGCCAGTCTATTCTCAACATGAAAACAATGGGAACCTGTACAAAGTACAAGTAATAGGAGTGTCTTTTTATGAAATGAGATGATGCGTCATGTTGCAAAGGATTCTGGGACCGGGAAGATATCGTCTTTGTGTAGCCAATTTGGTGTTTAGTTTTAAACTCAGCTCAACAACTCAAGATAACAGTTTGATCATAATAATCCTCTACACTGATGACATACAACTTAACATAAAAAGTACTGATGCTTGTTCACTTTAAGTTCAAAATATTATCTTTTCCAATCACATATGAATTTTGAAAAAAAGCTATGATGATCATATCACAGCTTAATACTGCTGACATACAACTTAACATAGAAAGTACCTCTGAACCGTGCGGTAATGACTTGTTGATGTACTTAGGTCAGTTTATTCAATGTACTATGTCTAAACGAATCATATAATAATAATAATATATATGATCTATTATAATCCTACTTAATGACATATATACCTAGATTAGAACTATTACCCAGTTATAATCTATATATATTTATACATGTATATATATATTTAGATTAGAACTATTTTTTTATAAATAAATAAATAAATTTTGGATTTATAAAGCGCCTTTCTCCAGATCTTAGAGGACTCAAAGCGCTGTAATTTCGCTGCAATGGTGAATCATCACAATCAGATCGCATCAACTAGGTTGCTGCCGAACAGGCGCACACCTATCCGCATTTAGATTGTAACATCCACCAATTATTTGTGCAGCTCCCCAAATTCCATTGGGTGAAGGAAGTTTTTGATAACCAAACAACTAATCACCGATTTTTACTATTACCCTGTTATAATCTATATATATTTATACAAGTATATAATACCTAGATTAGAACTATTACCATGTTATAACCTTCCCTGTTGGATTGCATTTCACATGGCACGCTACTAAGGTGACAGAATTTGTACTTAAAAGTAGTTCTCCTACAGGAAATATAGGCCATATTGGATTGTCGCCTCATAAAGTAGGAATCAAAATAGGCCATATTGGATTGTCGCCTCATAACGTGGGGATCAAAATAGGCCATATTGGATTGTCGCCTCATAACTTGGGGATCAAAGTAGGCCATATTGGATTGTCGCCTCATAACGTGGGGATCAAAATAGGCCATATTGGATTTTCACCTCATAACGTGGGGATCAAAATAGGCCATATTGGATTGTCGCCTCATAACGTGGGGATCAAAATAGGCCATATTGGATTGTCGCCTCATAACATGGGGATCAAAATAGGCCATATTGGATTGTCACCTCATAACATGGGGATCAAAATAGGCCATATTGGATTGTCGCCTCATAACATGGGGATCAAAATAGGCCATATTGGATTGTCGCCTCATAACGTGGGGATCAAAATAGGCCATATTGGATTGTCGCCTCATAACATGGGGATCAAAATAGGCCATATTGGATTGTCACCTCATAACATAGGAATCAAAATAGGCCATATTGGATTGTCACCTCATAACGTGGGGATCAAAATAGGCCATATTGAATTGTCGCCTCATAACACGGGGATCAAAATAGGCCATACTGGATTGTCACCTCATAATGTGAGGATCAAAATAGGCCATATTGGATTGTCACCTCATAGCGTGGGGATCAAAATAGGCCATATTGGATTGTCAACTCATAACGTGGGGATCAAAATAGGTCATATTGGATTGTCACCTCATAACGTGGGGATCGAAATAGGCCATATAGGATTGTCGCCTCATAACGTGGGGATCAAAATAGGCCATATTGGATTGTCACCTCATAATGTGAGGATCAAAATAGGCCATATTGGATTGTCACCTCATAGCGTGGGGATCAAAATAGGCCATATTGGATTGTCACCTCATAACGTGGGGATCAAAATAGGCCATATTGGATTGTCACCTCATAACGTGGGGATCGAAATAGGCCATATAGGATTGTCGCCTAGATTAGAACTATTACCCAGTTATAATCTATATATTATATTTCTACATGTATATATATTTCGAAACTAGTTCTTTGACGACATTTTTGCGTTACATTATACTTTTTGACATCATATTTTTGTTAGCATGTACTTACGTTGTGAGGAGAATTCTAATACTGTAACTCCTTGAAGAGGAAAGGACTTCTTATACCCATAGACGTGAGTATTTTTCTTCTTATATAATTTTGTGACCTATTTAAAGAAAAAGATAAAAAGGTTAAAAGTTTTAACATTAGATTCATGTCAAGACCATGTATCATTGGGCTATTCCATTTGAAAGAAATCCACACACCCCCTGTGGAAGGCATGACCTTACATCTTCCACGCAGGGAGTGTGGATTTTGAATGGGGTTACCTCAATGGGTGACTCCGTTTGAAATCTACACCATATGTGTGGGAGATTAAGGTAATGTCTTAAATAAGGGGGTGTATGGATTTCAACTGGAATAGCCCATTTAGGGATCATTAAGTACAAGGGGTGCTGAAGCTTGTTCCCTGTCAATCTGCTTTTCCTTACATTTGAGCCAAAGCCATCAGTAACTTACTTAGAACTCTTCCAAAACAAGAACTCTAAAGTATTTTTCCATCTCGGTGAGTCGGTGATGTCAACATCGTTTAGAACATGCACATACGTGACATCTTTACACACACACCTGTGTATGGCATTGCTTTGAGGGACAGCTCGAGATTAGAAGCAATGCCCAGTGAAATGTGCTGCATGAGATGAAAATTCTTTCTTTCCAATAATTTATATATTTCCAATCCAATGGAGCGACTCAAGTTAAGTTCAATACTAGGGCTTAACTACCTCCCATCCTAATCCTTACCCCAGTGATAGTCTGAACTTTACACTCAACTAATCCTAATCTAAACACTAAAATCTTTGGATAGTGTTTCCTGTAAGTCTTGCCCTTGTCAGTAAATATCAGTTCCCACCTATACACATGGGTGGAGTGAGGCAACTTGAAGTGAAACACCTGGTCGAGGTGTGCAACATGAAGACACCTTTTGTTGAATCAAATCTGTGACCACAGGCCTTGTTGCAATGATTTCAATAACTATTCGTTGCCGTAGTGCACGTTAGAAACCATTAGTTACTGGTTCAAGCCTGGGTTCATACTCCTGTTCGAATTTTGATATGCCAAAGGCTTTGTGTTGTGATCATTTCGATCAGTGGTTCGTAACAAAGAAAAACTATTTTTAATACTTACCACTAATAAGTCATTGAATAAGAACACTTCTCGTATATGTTTCTTTTCTTTCTTGGCGGGATCGTATACCTCCATCAGGCTACAGGTACAGACAAGGCGACGATGCGGCTCGGCAAGCATCTATATCAAACATTGACGATAAAACATTGCAATAATTAATTGGGTAATCATGTTGGATCATAGGTTATATTGGCTTTGGAATAAATTTCATTAAGCTAAAGAATATTGAATCAGTATTGGGTGTCAGTGATTTTACCACAAAGTATCACAATTCAGCAACTTTCAGTCTTTAGTTGATGATGATGCAATGGAAGATGTGACACAATCTGCTCCATGGAGGCCAAAGGAAGCATTTTTGACAATTGAGTTACTATAATTATTACCTAATGCAAACATTATGCTATCATTATACTAAAACACCAAAGATCTACCATACTTGGTTCAAAAGTTCTGAAGTTTTATGATGTATATTTTCTTATGTATTTTATTGTTTTTTACTCCATATTTTTGCCTTTATCTCAGTTTCAAATTTGCCTTTAGACCCCATGGACAAGATTGTGTCACATATGTGAAAAAATGAGGGACATGGAAGCTGAGAGAAAAAATATGGGGTCTTTATAATCCAGCTGTAAGACAGCGATAACATACAGTAGATCAGCCTGTGATGATGCAACGCAGACATTACAAGCACAAGACCAATTTCAATATCTATTATTTTTCCATTCTTGGTTTTTATGACACAGTACATAAACAGTGTCAGAGACTGATATTTTGCGTGTGTGGCCACACCTATAGCGTGAGTAAAACAAAACAAGAAATAATTTGTTTGGTGTGTTTTATTTGGTTTGAAGTGTGTATGCGAGAGCTGAGATGAGAGCTATGAGACCTTTCCCTGATCTAGGACTCACACCGGATATCACCTTGAACACAATACACGGCAGGACAACGATCTCTTCCTCTACTACCCTATGATCTATTTCCTATTCAAACACTGTGTAGGAATCAGCAACACCACAAGGACAAAAATAACACCAGATATTGATCAACAAAGCTTACATCATAGATATTTTGAGTCAAAAATACTTTTACTTTTGATATTAAAGTAACCTTTTTACTTTTATCATTTCAGATCATCTTGTCAGTTCGAGTCAATGTTACATGTTTTATATCTATGAATTTGGCTCTGGTACAAATAAAACTGACAGCAAAATTTGTGAAACTATTAAACATAGGGCTTTACGCCAATATCATTACCAACACCATGCTAAATAAAACTTTTTATCGATATTTCCGACAAGTTAGGTATGGTGTGTGCCAACTTTCCTAACACTTTCAGCCCCATGCCAACCGCCAACATTATTCTCCACAACTGAGAAGTTACAATTTGAGATTTATTGGATCAACTCTCTTTCAGCACCCAAAAATAGCTTATAAACAAAATGATTACCTAACAATGAGCAAGTTTGACCACTAAATGACTCCAGTCACATTCTACCTACAGCTAACACTATGGACCACACTGGCCTCATCCCAATGGCATAGTTCAATAACCTCAATAAGTGCAAAATTTGACCTCAAGTTGCAGAGGATGAGTTTTTGTATCCAAATTTTCAAAGGTCATTCAATGAATGTACTAACAGATGAGAATGTTTTGGATCCTACTGCTAAATGACCCTCTGTCATTCTACCACACTATACTTACTACCATGGTGTTGTCATCGATACATGTGGTATATGTCAACATTATATTGACCAACTCATGGGTCATCATGACATGATCCGGGAAGTGATTGGACATTTATTGTGGTCATTGTGACATAACATGGACGATAAAGGAATGGTGTTACCTTCCTGGAGATTGATATCGTGGCATTCTCAAGGATAATATACAAAGTAAAGCATTGGTCCGAGTATAGTCCCACCCGTTTTTTTATGTGAAAATTTTTCACAATTGGGGGTGGGATTATACTGATTTCAAAAAAAAAAAAAAAAAAAAAAATTCAAGATATTTTGTATTTTTAATTCAAATGCATTTTGAAATCATTAATAGAGTATGACATGAATACAAATTATCAATTTTCATATTAAAAGACAAAATATCTTGAATTTTTTTTTTTTTTTTTTTTTTTTTAGGTCAACCATGAATGATCCTAGCATCTAGGTCTAGGTCCAGGGACACTCCAAAACCCGAAAAAAAAAACACTTTTTTTTTACAATTTCTGAAATTTTTGAAAAATGGGGTGTGGGATTATACTCGGCGTGGGACTATACTCGGAGACGAATACGGTAATTACCCATATAAATAATTAAATCCCAAGTCTAGCGATGAGACATAGGTGAACAGGCATGATATTTCATTACATGGAACGTTACAAAAAATTGAAAACCCTTTTGTGCAGAAATTATGAAAGTGAGCTGTTTCAGTACAAACGACTAAACACAAGTGGTTGTTTGTGCAAATCAGATAAATTTAAAGCTTGCTTTGTATTCTAGCGGTCAGACTCCTAGGCAACCAGCTTCTCAAATCTCGGCAAAAAAGTACAATGCATGAAGACTGTGCATGGGTACGCTAGTTTTGAAAGGCTTTTCTCCTTTCTGTGACATCAGTCTGACTAAAAGAATGCTGATCTCACCAAATTTATAAATGTGTCTATACTTCGTTTCACATTGAGTTTGGTAATGACGTACACACAATTTCGCTGGTCGCAGTATCAAACCGCAAGCAACAACCGAACCGCATACACGCGCATAAGAGGGTGATTTGTCAGCACACTTGCAGCGCAATCTCATTACCAAACTGAAGGGGAAACAAGTGCAAAATGTATACTTCGGCTACCACAGGTCTTCTTTCAAATAATGACGAGCTGCGAATAGCATGGTGTTACTTACCGGCCTATTACCCACAATACTTTGTTCGACTTTTAGCACAGTTGTTGTATGGTCCTCTCCGGGAATGAATGGTATCTTCTTGACTCGATCGTATATTCCTTGCAGCATTTCTTTGTCAATATCGTGACCGTCATCAATGCCTAGATTTAGAGGAATAAAGAAATACATTTGTCAATTTATGATAGAAAAATGGGACTGAAAAAAAAAATTCTTTGCTATCTTATTTTATTCAAAAATAAAGAATCTAAATATATGTCAATTAACAAATAATGTGATGAGATCAAGCAAAATCAGTCTGAAGTCGGATATATTGATTTTGAGATATAACCAAACAAAGGAAATATTTCCTATTGTTTTGGAAACTCTTTAACTATTCATATCTAGTGAACTGGTTGTCCAATTTTTCTGCAAAATGTAGCTTTGCAAATGCTTGTTACAATCCAATAAGAAACTGGAAACTGTATATGACCGACTTCAGACTGATTTTGCTTATCACACCACATAATATCAACCCACAAAAGCATATAGTTCCAACAGTAATATCTTGAATAAAATGGTAAATAAATATGGCCTTATCTCACAGCATCAAATAAAATGAAATTGGAACGCTAATCCTTCTAAGCTATTCATGAAGACACCTTTCCTTTTCAAAACGTGACAATCTAATTTTATATTATTGTTAGTTGGGTGGGAATAAAGACGCCTCAAGGATCTAATTTTTTTTCATTTCCATAATTTTTATTTTCTTATTCCTCAGTATAAGTATTTTTATCATCTCCACCATTTTCTTTACTTGTGGCACTACTGTCAAGAATATAAGCCTCTAAGAACTCTGTTGATTGGTTACAAAGAGTGCTATATCATATATTGAGCCAATCAGAGATATGGTAAGAATAGTCAGTAGGACCAAGAGATCTAAAAGCTCTTCTTTGATTGGTTACTCAGATAATTATATCATGTAATTAACCAATCAGAGGCACTGTAAGAAAGGCAGTAGTGCCCATGGGGTTAGAGCTCTATGTTTATTGGTTACTCAAATACTTAAATCATGTAATTATCCAATCAGAGGTACTGTAAGAAAGACAATAGTGCCCATGGGGTTAGAACTTCATTTTGATTGGTTACTCTAATAATTATATCATGTAATTATCCAATCAGAGGCACTATAAGGAAGGCAGGCAGTAGTGCCCATTTTCTTAATTTCATCATTGCTAACATTACATTGATTGAATCCGACAGAATCACCCAATTACTTTTAAAAGTGGATTTCTTTTTGGGATGATCTGGATTTCTCGTTGATTAGGAGTGCATGGTGCAAGCATTGCTGTAAATCTAGGAAACTCACCACCAATATCCTACAGATAAATCTACCGAGATTAGCATAAGACGCAAACAGCTAAGTCAATTGAGTATGAGGTGTTCACTCGTCACCGACTAATTATTTGTCGTCGTCGTTAAAATGAGGAAATAGTTACCATAAGTGTCTCCCCACTCAATTAACAAATAACTGGAAGGATTTGTTGATTGATAAAATTACTAAATCAAATCAAAGAGCCGAGTTTTTTTTTGTTGGAAAAAAAGGAAATTTGTCATTTACAGCCACAAACTTTGAAAAATCGTGTATAAGTATAATTATGAAATTTTTGATAAGAGTAAAGCTCAAATTTCTATTTTTCAATTTGTGTATGAAAAATGTACTCAGCATTATCATGTAATGTTAGTGCTAAGAGTTAAATTATTTAGTGTGAGTACAGAAGATTTTCTCACAAAAAGTTCGTTTAATTTCTGATATTATTCACCACAGAAATCTAGCTCTTTACTGCACTCACTAAAAAAGCTAATAATCATAATTTCAGAAATTGGCCAGTATCTTGCTAATAATATTTTAACACCTTAGATCTTTAGACAAAACTAATCACACCGTGCTGAAATTAATTGATTGCCAACAAGTTGAAAATCATAAAACATGTTGACTAATCCAATAAAAAAACTTGTTAATTACTTAAGTCCAGTAATTAGCTTAGTTAATAAATGTCACGTAACACTTGCTCTGACTATGAGATGACATGCAGCGATTTCAGTGCTGGTAGGGGGTCAAGTGACAGGAGATCGTCATAGATGGCAGGCAGGTCATATCCAGCTTCCCTGATCTTATATGACGATTTGCTGTCACTCAACCACGCAGTACGTGGTCATGTGACTGGAGGAGTGTAAACACTACGCTAAATGAAGATGCTGCGATGGCGTCACAAGCTTTGTCGCTGCTAATCCAATATCAGTATACATTTACTATAGTGTGCAATATTTTCTTTAGAAAGTACTGCATATTGCTCTTGAAATAAATTAATGTGCGAAAGGAAATACAATTTTTGACACTCAACTTATTTTTCACACTTCGCTTTCAATATCTTGCTTTCCAGGAATTGCCTCATGTCATCAACTCATGAGAAAGCGACTGTTTTGTTTATTTATATCATATGCATGTAGCCACTGCAAATACAAATATATCACCTTCATAGCAGAGACTTTGCATGAAAGCATTTTTGGTATCACAAATAATATTGTAAGGTCTGTTGTATAAATATCCTAACATCAGTGGTGTCCCTCAAGGATCAGTACTAGGCCCACTGTCAAATACTACTTGCATGAAAGCGTTTTTGGTAGCGAGAATTATTGTAAGATCTGTTGAACACACCTCTGTGGTGTTCCTCAAGGATCAGTACTAGGCCCTCTGTCAAATACTACTACATTACATTAACAATACCTAAATGAGCATCTTTTCTCTGATTCAACTTACCGCCTAGATTCTTGACAAAGTCTTTGATCTTCATTTTGCGTTCCTGCTTGACGTGTGGATTATGCAAATCCGTATGCAGCATGATAATAGCAAATGCCAGGATGAACACCGTGTCTGGTTTGTGGAAGTTACGAACGATGTCTGTATTGCACACACAGTACCTCTGGGCAAAGGCCTAGTAAAAAACAACAAACAAACAAACATGCATTTTGTTACTTGTTGATTTATTACAACACAAGAGTACTTTTGATTAAGGTTAAGATGCCTCATAGTGATGACTCAATGCCATATTTTTGTCACTTGGGATACGGAGGTACCATTCTTGAATGAAGAATTTCCTTTTTCATTTCTTGAATTGAAATAATTGTTTCCTACCATGAACTCCACCCTTTTGGCAGATCTGTCAATGACTCTACATTGAGATGTGGGCCTACTGTATTATTACTTCAGTTTGTATGAAAGCACGGATCCAGTTTTTGAAGGGGGGGGGGGTGCTCAAAATGTTCAGCTCAATTCGCTTAAAATTTGTGGATCTATATTAATTGTTCAAGGTTGTGAAAAAATAAAGACTTTTTTTTAGGTTTTCAAATTCTTACTTAGCCCATGCTTTTCTGCTTTTTTACCGAAGTGGACTACTTGTATGTCTCTTCTCTTCAAAGCCATTAGTTCGAAACGTGCAGCATACTATGAACAGCTCTTTTCAGAGCCATGAATAAGGAATGGCCAGGGTACAATGAACAGCTCTTTTCAGAGCCATCGGTTAGGAATGGACAGCCTGCTGTAGCGCTACTGTACAGAAAGGCAATCTCAATGCAAAAAACATCTCATAGTTTTGATCTGACAAAGTATAAGCTTATCCCCTGATGAACACTTGATGAGTGTTACACAATGATTGAAACCCATCATCAACAATAACTTTGAAGAGGTTCAGATATGTATGTATTGTTGTATTGAATTCATCATAAAATTTCAAAATTCTTCATGATTTGCAAATCAGTTTTTTTTTGTACTTCATACAAGTCACTTTTAACACTTGTATTCCTTCAAGCTAGCAGCACCTGTTCCTTGCCCTCTCTAATAAATCACATCCTGACTATGCTAAATTAGACTTCAATGGTGCGCCTATCAACGACACAAGACTCATGGGATTCAAACTTGTCATCTCGTAATTACTACAATTAGATCCCTCCCTTCAGATCTAGATTTTGAAAAAATGTGGAAGTGACTGAATTTTAAGATTCTGCGTTGTGTGGCTCTGAGATTCACTGCGACACATGTAGAATTTCAAGAGTTTCTCCAATTGTGAGAAGGCGGAAGAAGGTCCTATCTGCAATAGCTGCCAGGTGCCATATTTGTTAGATGTGTACAGTATAGAATACAAAAATGTCTAATGTTAAGAGGGCAGCTATTGTAGACAGGGTGTCGTTTGGCAGGAAAAACCTCCTGTGTCATTGGCCCCTGAACATGTTTAAAGCAAAACCTCTTATGTAACCTCTTGGTAGTTTTGTTTTAAATATGTTCAGGGGCCACAATCACAATGACGCAGGGTCTTCTTACACTAAACACTACACCTGGCATAATATCAAATTCTGATGTTAATATTTGATTTTAACATAAAACATTAAGCCAAAATGACTATGAATAAGTACAAACAAGCCAAGTCTTACATGACTTGTATTATTACAAACCATCTTGTATATGACACACGTAGTAGTAAAACCAGCACTCAGTTTTTAGTTCAGTGATCCTTGTGAGTAAACAAAGATTCATATCTATTCATTACTACAACCTGAGTGGACTCTTGTTATCACCCTTACCTCCATAAGACGCTCTATCTTCTGCGCCTCGCCTGGAAGTCGAAACGCTGTTTGGAACCTACGTAGAGCCTCGTCAACATGCATACCACGGAAGTTCATTTCGTCTACATAGCACCTGTGGGTGGTGGAATTGGAAAAAAGCGTAAATAGGTTGAGATGGGTAGGATAAGAAAATCTAGGCTTGAAGAAATTGGATTTCCCTCAGATTTCCGCTACAAGATTGCTTCCACTGGAAACATGTTCTTCCGCTTTTAATAGCGCAATTGAAGGTTATCAAAGGTGGATATTTTTGTGGAAGGAAAAAAAATACCTTCAATATGTCACATAACTGCAGTCTTTCACTTACTCTTGGATAGTTTTGCGGTTTTCATTTATTTATATATTTCTTATTTATCCTGGATGAATCATTCAATGTTAGACAGTAGACACTGTTCTCCCATGATCTACAGGGTAGAGTGTACAGCCAACCAGACGTTACACTGATTGGAACTGGTGGCGAGGTTGGAACTGGCTGTGAGGTCTTTGTCAACCACTACATTTGCCCCACAATTCAAATGCAGTAAGGCCAAGAAAAAAAATTGTTTGCTTGCCTTCAAATGAATTTTAACAATTGGGTCGGTCAGGATTTCTTTTTTCTGATTTCCAAAATTAAATTAGGGTCGGTCGGTTGAGGGCAAGCAAACATCTTTTTTTTGCCTAATGGAGGGAGCGGATATATTTTTTTATTCATCTCCTCCAGGAATTGAACAGGGGTCCTCTTTGCACCAAAGTCAATGACCTTAACCACTGGGCCATGCTGCTCTTTCATCCTGCTCTAGTGCTGCGTATCCAAAGGACCAACATTTATTATTTGTCCACATTTTGGATGGTTTTACAACCATATGATAAAGCCAAATTTGCAACATGTGTTATGTGAAATAATTTCCTTTGCACGCATCTTTCTTCTCACAAACTTTCTCTGTATTTTTACAGAAAATGTACGGAAAAGTAAGAAACCGTGTTAATTGGATTTTTGTGCGGTGCAATCTAACTGCTGAATAACATCACATGGCATGGCGTTTATGAGGTAAACCATATCCTGAAAGGTAGCCGTGTTTTATTATCGACAGATTGGTTACAAATCAATCCTGCTATCCGTTATAGGATGTAGTGAAATGCGGCTAATAGGCCTATTCCAGTTGAAATCCATACATACACCCCCATATGGAAGACATGATCATAGTTAGCCTCCAACACACAGGGTTAAGACTACAAACAGAGTCTCCCATTTTGAAATTCACACTCCCTGTGTGGAAGATTAAGGTCATGGCTTCCATAGGGGTGTAAGAATTTTAACTGGAATAGCCCTTCATACACCCCCCCTATATGGAAGACATGACCATAGTCAGTCTCCAACACACAGGGTGAAGACTCCAAACAGAGTCTCCCATTCAGGTAACCCCATTTGAAATACACACTCCCTGTGTGGAATATTAAAGTCATGTCTTCCATAGGGGGTGTATGGTTTTCAACTAGAATAGCCCATTTAAGAACTGTATATACTTGCCCTATCCTAAGTGAAATGTACTTAAGGCATAATAATTTCCTCCTAAATAGACCTTTTCCCTACACCTCACAATATACTATTTAACCCCATGAGAACTACCTGCCGATTGGTCAAAAAGAAGTTTTCATTATCAATTGGACCAATCAGCAACATTATTAGAATAATTTCACCACACAAAAAAATTGGGGTGAATTATTTGCAAAGTTCCATTCTGATTGGTGATTCAAGAGAAGATATCATGTAATTGACCAATCAGAGGCAATGTTAGATCGTCAGGTAGTGCTCTGGGAGGTTAAGTGTAATGTACTTTCAAGGAAGGCATAATAATTTCCTCCCATAGGCCTTTTCCCTACACCTCACACTATTTAAGCGACATTTAATAACACCGGTGATCCAGGCTGTATCAAAATGATTGGTACCCATCAGTTTTTGGCATTTATTGACAAGCCTGCTCCTTCAATATGCAACATTGGATCTTCTTGAAATGTCCATTTTATGATATTTTATAACTTTCAATAAGGTAGTTCCTATGCTGCACTTTCATGTTGCTGTCTTGTCCATAATCACTGGAAACTGATGGGTACCAATACACTTGATACAGTCTGCTCATGCCGATGTTCAAATGTCACAGTACTCACGATTGGTTTATGTAGGTGCCTCTTTGAATCTGAAAGTGGAGCCTGTATTCAAAAATTTGAGCTTCGGCTTTGTGAAAATGGGTATTTTTTCAAAAAATATACCTACCAAAATTGTCCGAAAAGAGGGTCCTTGTTATAGACCATTTGACAAGTAGACATGTGACGTCATTGCCTGGCAGTATGTGTGCGAATTATGGAAATTTCCATTGTTCTTTGCCCTGCAGTGTGCGTACGCATCGTAGTTTGCTCAGGACACATGCATTTTAAATTGCCCACCACATTTCATATAGTACAAGAAAGCCATTGAACAGTGTAGTGGTTCGTTCAAGCATATCGATAGACCAGTCCCTCGCCTTTGTTGATAAACAATGATGTCAAGTGGTCTGTACCAGAGCCAGAACCTGAAAATGAGAACCATGCTTTTGGCACATCCCTGTATTTGTCATTTATACTTACTCTAGCACCAACATGTTAAAATCTTTCTGCAGATTTCCTAGATACTCTCCGATCTTGATTTTGCTGAATCCCGGTCGATTTAGCAGGAATTTGGCCACTTCGTTGGGGGAGTTCTCTACAAATTTATTGTCTAGAAGGAATTTGATGCCTTTCTCTGGTTTTCTGTTGGGGGAAAAGTGAAAAATATTACATATTAAGAATTGAGAATAATAACTTGAAAACTTGCCAATTTTGATAGTTGGTTGTCTTTCACAATAATTGTCCTAGTGCTGTTATTGCTAATGAAATTAAATTCCCACCTTTTATAAGTCAATATAAGGAAATGTTTGCATCGAAAAAAAATTCCTGGTGCCACCACACTGCACTTACCCATCCTATTACATATTAATTGGAAACATTTGCAACGCTATTAATACCCATTATAGTGTGATGTCCCCTTAATTTAGGACACTGTTAATTACCAAAATATAGACCTTCCTGATCACTACATAAAACTGGACAACAATTATAGCTATTAGCATGTGACTGTTAAGAATTAAAATATTCTTAGGGCTCAATTTGGAGTTTGTTAAATTTAAAAATTGCGTGATGGTACAAATGTAAATGCCACAAAAAGCAGATGTTTGAAAAATATAATAATAATTCCAATATTAACAAATAATTTCCATATTTCCATATTTTGTTTACAATTTTTAAAATGAAAATACAGAAAATATAAACCTAAACAAACAATAGGAAACCACGCAGCTGTTTACTAAGAATAGAGAATATTATGATTATTGTTCAGCAATTCATTTCGACACTCCTCGTTGCTCATGACTGAATACAAAAATGGAACTGAATTTGATGATTCTTATTTTATTTACTGCTGTAAACAGATGTCCCTATTCCAAATAAAGGTCACGTAAATATAATTATATGCATGTCCAGATGAAAGACAAAACCACAGAGATTTTTGAACTTTTAAGATTTCAGTTGGAGGATTAGGCTGTGTGAACATGCTCAGAGGTATTACACTTTAAGTGATTTCAGAGGTTGGGCTCTGGGAGTGTAGCACTCAGTCATAGGTTTAATTGAACACATGATTTTGCTTCATATTCCATGTTTCACTACTGGGCTATTCCAGTTGCTATCTATATAATATGGAAGACATGACTTTGAACTTCCACACAGGGTGTGTGGATTTCAAATTTAGTCACCCATTCAGGTAGTCTCATTTGAAATTCACACTCCCTATGTGTGCGATTAACGTCATGTCAGGGTGTATGGATATTACCTGGAATAGCCCATTTCTGGTGTTCCTTCAGAGTTCACATACTCCATCCATGACTGGGAAGGTCCAAATTTCAACTGTTACAAACACCGCAGTTGACGATAACTTGGAAGGAATGACTGATTTCATTTCACTCCGAGGCTCTAATTCTTAATGGTTGTTGTCCCATCTGAACATGACTTACATGTATGTATGTAAATATATATCCATTTAAATTCATTGATTTGTATTTGATTAAGATTTGTGTCTGCCTTCAGATTTACTTGGTATTCTCCAGTGAATTTTAAATTTATATAATAATCAAGAAGTTAATTCAAATAAAGAATTGATGATTATTTCAGACAGATTGGATTGAATTAAATAATGACTTTGGAGAGAAAACTGATAATGATGGTTTTGAAAGACAAAATAATTATCAAAAACTAAAATGAATGTTGAATTTTTGAGGACATGAATTTATCAGGATAATCTCTTTAAATGTCAGTTTGTTGCTTTCCAATTACAACTAAAACCATGCAAACATAGAACTGTTTTATAATAATTAGGTAAGCTTATTGTCAATGAACTGAACTTTCAGAATATTGTCTAAACTTTCTCTATATTATTTGTCAAAATTGTTAAGAGTGCTTTTTTCAAAGTTTATCATTATTAAGTTTATGTTTCTATGATTTTTCACTGACTTGAGATTTTTCAAAGCCATGAAACATACTTGATCGACCCATCGATCGATCAATCAATCAATCAATCACTTTTCACTAACTTGAGACATTATTACTTTTTTCAAGCCAAGAAACATAATTGATCGACCCATCAATCAATCAATCAATCAATCAATATGTCTATGTTTACATGACTTTTCACTGACTTGAGACATTTTTACTTTTTCCAAGCCAAGAAAATTACTTGATCGACCCATCAATCAATCAATCAATCAATCAATCAATCAATCCACTTACTTGTTAAATAGATTGACGCCTATCCTATATCTTCTCTTCCTCATCGGCGTCATTGGAACCGATAGCATCTGCGTCTGCGTTGGTATAACATGTCCTTGCACACTACTAGTATCAAATAAACTGGATTCACCAGACAAACTGTCCACACTATCGTCCGCCATAGATGAAGTGTCCTCATACGTATATTTACTAGATGAGCCACTGCTCTCGCTACTCATACTGTCCCCGGTTTCCGACCGTGTCATACGACCAGTCGGCGTACCGTTTATGGCACGGCCTTTGCCGCCAGACGATGCAACTTTGGTGTCCATACTTTTGCGTTTCCACACTGGCGAGTCCATGCGGTTGCTGTGAACTTTAGCAAATTGTTTATTAGCCCGAGCTGCTTGTTGGTTATAGATAGCTTGCATAGCATGTTGTTTTTTACTACGTCTACTACCACTGAGTGGTTCGTCATCGTCGGACATATCTGAATCCGAAGAAGATGTCGACTCTGCCATTTCTTCGAGTATTTTCATGGATCCTTCGGGAGACGCGATTGTGACGGCAGGAACATCTTTTTCGTTATCACTCGTCACCGTCGGCGCAACAGAAATTTGGTCAAATTTGTCATCAAAGTCAACACCAACAGGTGTCATTGGCCCCTGTTCATCCTCCTCCTCGCTTCCCATGGCTGCTTTGATGCCTTTATGTTGTGCAGTTTCCACGGCAACGCCTTGTGGACCGATGTCAGATGAGGTAGCTCCATCCTGCGTCTTTTGTTTTCTACTTTCCGCTCTAGCCCCGACACCACCTGCTTTTTCTGCTCCAGATTTGTCTAGCTGTTTTGACTCTAATTGATTATTGTTTTGATAATTAACATCCTGAGCAGTATCGTCCATTTTGGCAGCTTCAAGTTCTGATTCTAATGCTTTTACAGTTAAAGGGGCTGCGGCATCTTTGGAATCTATAGGGCTGGATGAATTTGCGTACGCTTTAAAATCAGGTGGCTCGGCTCTAAACAAAGGCGATTCAGTCCATACAACTTGGGCCAATTGCTCTGCATCATCATCTAACGGACTCATGCTATTATTAGCGGAACCATGGGAATCACTTTCGGGACTAAAATCATTGGTTTCACCGATTTCTCCTCCCAAATCAAGCTTACGCTTTGCAGTAGAATTGTCATCTAACACTTTTTGGTAGCTTTACCAACAGTCGGCGTTTCCGATTGATTGCTACTTTCTATTGTTCTCGAAGTACTCGATTCCTTTTGTATAACAGTTACGCCACCACGCTGGCTAATTTCTGTCGTCCTCTCCACGTGCGTGGTGGTTTTACGTGGTTTTGACGAGTCTCTAGTAAGGGTATTCTTAGCAGAGCTTGATGCCGAGGATGGATCGCTAGCTATATTATCCTCAGACTCGCTATCTTGATGTTTGCACATTGTTAGAGTCACCACAAAAGTTTGTGAACCTTTCCTTTCTAACCTTGGTCCCTCGAGTTTTTCCTCACTAGGTATTGCACCGGGCTTTGGCGTTACATTGTTACTGTTATTCCTGTGGATGTGGTCATCGTCATCTTTACCCGAGCCCTGCACGGTGGCGGTCGATGACGACGATACGGTCACTTCCCTGACCGATGATGAGCGTATTTTCTGATTATCGGCATTGTTCAGTTCGTCCACCAGTTGCTTGACGGCTATTTTGGTGTCGGCCTGGCCTTCTTCCGCTATGTCGTTATCTTCAATCATCATCACCCTCGCCCTACTGCTGTGCATGCCCCATTCCTGCATGGTTTGACGTAGGTGCTGGTGATGGTCCAAGTAGCGTGAGATGCGACTCTCGACAGAGTGGGTGCGCTTCAAGTGCTGGTATCGCTTGTTCATTTGGTATGACCGATACGCTTCCTGAATTGTTTTGGCTGCAGCTTGAGCTCTTCTGCGTCCACCATAACGCTTCTCTAACATCTCAACCTGCAAAAAAACAAATAAATTTAAAAAAAAAAATTAAGTTTTGAAATATTTTCTTGAAATATTAAGAGCCATCTCAAGAACCACTGAACCAATACTGGGCTTGTTTATACTCATTTTAATGCATTTTTCATACTAATTTCAAATATGGTCATAAAAATGTATAATTCTTTGAAGAAAATATGGCATTCGTCATCTGTAGTTGACTTTGGTGTGGAGAGGATTTATAATTTTATCATTATGCAAATTCGATTAAATGAAATAGGTATAAGTCATATTCATATATTTCATAATTTGAATAATATACACATTCAACCAGTACATATTCAGTTGTCAGTAATTTCAAACATGCTCATTTATCGTCATATATCCAGGTTGAACAAGACAACAATTATTACATTCACCCGAAGTATGTTACTGATGATGTGATTCCACTTACAATTTTTAAAATTAAAACGTTTAATATATATATATTCCTACCCAAAAGATATTATTTCAACATAAAATGGTGCACAGTGCAGCACATGTCATCTCTTCATCAGTAGTTACAGTACATCAGTCATCGCCCCTCCCTATCATGATCCCCTCACGTAATATTTCGCATCAAGATTTCATTCATGCTTCCGTTATCTCAAGCTACTCATTTCAATAAACATTCCGTATACCTTGGAACATTTTCACCGCAGATCCTAAACGTATCCTCCCGCAAGCATACATCGTGTTTGGCATACAAATACACTACATGTATGAACATGTACATTGTTTTGGTTCTTACTATAAAATCCACTTGTATATAGATATAAAATAACAATCCAATATACTTGATGTGTTTGTATTCAAGTTGCACATATCTTCATAGAACATGTAGAATAAACATATCGCAAACCTACAATCATAGTTTTACCATCGCTACCTATGACCACTCCATGTAGATGAATGCTTATGTTTCAATGATACCATCTTGACAGACACGACTTATGCAGCATTTGCAATTACAAGCCTCTCACTTTACAACCCTCCCACAAAATTTCCACTTTTTGTGACAATTTCGTGTAAAATTTGTTCGTTTTGCCAACAGTGCTTACATTATAATTCAAATCCACACACAACACATCAGCCAAGGTGTAAAAAACGCAATGCACTCTCTCCGAAAAAAAGAGAGTAATATTTAGTATTATTTTTTTAATCTGCAAGCGGCAGATTTATCAACTCCTGTCTATGATAACATAATACTGTTAGATTTGATAATAACTAACAGCTTTTAAAACATTAATGTTTATAATAATCACAAATATTTCCGCTTTATGCATTGAAACTAAATTTTTGTACAATATGCATTCATTTTTAGGGAAATGAAACTTGTCATTTTCTAATTTTATCGAGGCAAATTTTCCGTTAGCACTGCGATATTTGGTTTAGTCACAAGACAACGCCTCCTCATTGGTGATTCTGAAGCTATTTTTACCTATTTCATCATATTATGTGCACTATGCACACATTGGCAGTAATAAACCGGCAATTTTATTGATGCATACTAACTACAAACCAACCTTTTTTTCAGAGGAAAAAGGCATGCATGTCAACATCGCTCGTTTCCTAGCAAAGACAGATTGGGGTTAGTTGCTACTTTATACGGTTAAATTTTTTGTCACTGTCAATTCCTCACACTTTTCACATCATCTTTTTTTCACAAAATGCCGGCCAAAAACACCCTACAACATGTTTGGGTTGTTTTTGCTAAGGAAAAGACTGTTGGCTGTTCAAACCATTCATACGAAGTTGAATATAAATGAAAAATTGTGATGTGACAAAATAAGGCTTAATTATTAAACTGCATTTTGCACTTTATAATGCTAAGCTCAAATTTACAGGTAGGGTATAAAGCCTGTGGCGCAGGGTGACACCATTTGTGAACTGAGAACTCCCCAAATGGGGGTCTTCAGAACTGCTGGAGGGCTGAAAAGGGGGCTTTTGATTGTCACACATACCCGTACCACCTTTACATGTCAGTGCCCCCCTGGGTTGGAGAGAACTATACTTTGTTTTGGAGTGTGAAATCAAGGCCTGGAAATACATGTCCACAGTTCGCAGTGAACACAAGTGTGAGTGTGGGGGTGCCTGTGTGTGCATGCGAGTCTTTTTTTTCTGCTCAAGTGACACAATTTTTGAGCGCAACACGTTTGTATGGAATTAAAGAGAATTGGGGCAGGTTGTTTATTAAAACTAAGGATGTAGAGATTAATTAGGGATTACAATTGGGATGATAAAGGATAAACACTTGTCACACAGTGATTTTCCTGTCAAAATGGGGTTTAATCATTAGTGATTGTCAACAGAACACCAGATCATTTGGGATAGGTACTACATTTAAATTTGAAATCATAAATGTTGAATAAAATTGGAATTGCGAGATTGATGGTTATTGCTTGCACGATACAGAGCCTGTTACAATGAATTACTGTTTATTGCAAACTTGCGCATGGGACTGTTATTTGGATGCTAGGTAAGCGATGCCAGCATCCCAACTACGCGATCACCATAACATACTACATGTTTATGTATGAGGATCATGTGCGATGCACCTGGTAGAGTTCAAATGCATGGGATGGCACAGTAATGGCAGCTCATACAAAGGGATATACTTTACTACTGAATATTGTCGTCTAATCCCAAATTATATGGCATGGTACCTGGTATGACTTAAAACCTACGCTTGCAAATTGTTTACGTGCGCAAGTATGTAAATGCAGTTTGTGCAAATACGGGTAATCTTTAGTGCGTTGAGTCAGTGAAAACTGTATGGCTTCCAAGGTGTATGCCTGCATGACATTGCTTCATTGAAAATGCACACCTAGTAGTAAACCAATTCATGCATACATTCACCTCTAATGCAAACTTAATTACCATAAATCAGCCGCTTTATACTCCACAAAAGGTGCTCATCCCATACAAATTGCACCCCTCACAATTCAATTTCAGTCTCTCAAGAAAGTACCAATTGATTAACCCTATGAGAACTACCTGCCGATTGGTCAAAAAGAAGTTTTCATTATCAATTGGACCAATCAGCAACATTGTTAGAATAATTTAACCATGCAAAAAAAAAATTGGGTTGAATTATTTTCAAAACTCCATTCTGATTGGTTATTAAAATGAAGATATCACATTAATTGACCAATCAGAGGCAATGTTAGATGGGCAGGTAGTGCTCAGGGGGTGAAAATTAAATCACCATATATATGCTTCCCATGAGGGTTTTTAATCAACCAATTATGCATAGGTGTGAACGAACCAACAAGATATGTTGGGAAAGACTCGCTGGCTACCTGAATTGCTGCAAGCCGGTGTGGTTTGGCCACGACACTATGGTTCGGCTTAGGTCAATGACGTTGTTCAGACTTCCGTATTACGTTGATTGATACAGGCCAAATAACTTTCAAGCCGCTAGCTAACCCTAAGAGCACTTATGAAATGATGAAAACCTTGCCTGATTGGTTGGTAGATGTATAGGCTATTTTATGAGCGTTAAATGTCAAATTCCTTCCTCTCCTACCAGCACCATTTCATACTGATTAAAATTTTATGCTCAATTATGTTTACAGCCACTTCCTCAAAACAAAATGTACATGTAGCACATAATGTAATAATTTTGTAACTTGACAGTTAAAAAGTGATAGTGGGCCTATATCTAAAAGTAGACGACTATTTTTGTTTTCTCAACAACAAAAAAGGACCATTTTCTCAGCTATAGCCATATTATCAATCCACATGAACACGGTTATTATTTTTATGTACTTGAATCCCAGACTTGCATACTTTAGGAGTTAATTTTTTTTCAGGAACTTGAGGTTTGTCAAAATGGTCCAAAAATTGTGACAAACAATGGTCGCATCTCCAATGGCACAATTCATTAATCTCTGATAGCTCCAAAGTTGACATTGAGTTATGGGGTATGAGTTTTTGTACACAACTCATTCAAAGGTCATTTTGTCAATGTACAAATATATTGGGGTTAACAAACTTTGTCCTCACAGATGAGCATGTTTGAGATGCTAGCACTGATCATCATGTGACCAAATTAGTAGCTGTTACAAACTGTTCTTCCTAGTGCCAAAATTGAACACTGTAATGTCCATCCTTACTCCTAATGTGGTTCTTCCAGTTGAAACCCATACACCCCGTATTGAAGACACAACCTTAATCTTCCACATAGAAATTTCATATGAGGTGACTCCATTTGATATCTACATCCCCTGTGTGGGAGATTACTATCATGTCTTCAATAAGCATAATGGGGGAGGGTGAATGGATTTCAACTGGAATAGCTGTTTGTCCTGATTTATGAACTTACCTGTTTATTGTATAAATCCACAGACAATTCATAAGGATTGGAGAGCACACGTGATCGTTGAATCTGTCTCTCGTCTTCCCGTCTCTGCTTCAAAGACTTGTCTCGTTTCACGGAAGACCGTGGCGTCCGTCCCACATGCGTCAGTCCCCAACTCCCGCGTTCTAGATTATCCGCAAGCAATGATGGCGATTCCGCTGCTATGGAACAGGCTCTGACGAGTTTGACGCTGTCGATGCTGAAACGTCTATCCGGCGGTGTGCGCTCGTCGACACTGGTTTGTGTTTGTAAAGTCCTTAGCGGGGACCGAGGTAACGTTGGTGGCGGTGTTACATCTCTTCTGTCTCTTCTGATATCTGCCGGTTTATTTTGCTCAGTTTGAATTGCAATAGTCCGTGTTTCAGCAGGGGGAATCTGTCTTGTTTTCACAGTAAGTTTAACAGGGGTCGTTGGTTTTGGACTTGTAGCTGGCAACGGCTTAGCAGCTTTCTTTGGCGTTTTCTTCGGTGTGGGGAATTGACTGGCCACGTGTTGCGGGACCTTTGGTCGGTTCTGGGGATCTTGGCTCCCCTAGCTTACGTAGTTTTGCCTGTCCTGAGTGTTTGGTAGATGAGGGCTACCTGGGCGCCGACCGCAGCACTGTCTAGAGAAGCAGTTCTTGCTAATGTGGCCACTCCTTCCTGAGCAAATTGTGCCCCGCCTGGATGGTGTACTCTGGATGGACTTGTGTTTAACGCCGATGCTCGTACTCCTTCCAATTCATGTGGGTCACTGGAGAAATGAAAAAACAAACAAACAAATAAGTGTAGATTTCGATGAGAACTATAAACACTTGCTCAAAAGTAGCAGTTCATAACGAGGGTTAAGGACACAAAGGCCACCCTCCTAAAACTAATAGCTGCCATATTGTCATATCTTTACCCGAGCACGGTGGCGGTTGATATTATGAAATGTATACAATATAGATTGCAGAAATTGTCAAAAGGTTATAGGGCAGCAATTGCGGATAGGTCTTCTTCCACTTTTAAATAAACCCCTCGATAATATTAATTCCGACTCTTGAGAGATTGGAGCAACTTCCTTAAATGTGAGTAATGGGTACCAGCTAATTGTGAGCGGTACAACGTAATTTAAGCAAATTTCCACTGGCGACTGCTTGGGTTTTCTGTCATCAGCGTCATGATGCAGTTCAAATTAATAACAAGCCGATAATGATCAAAATTTCCTGAAACGATTAGTAATTGTTTCCAAAACTGTCAGTTTTGAAATACAAAATAATATATTAGTAACATGTTCTCAGCTTAATTCTTAAAATTTAAGATTTCTGACGATTATTCTTTAGACATCTCATTTGACCTCGTATTGAAAATTGGGCAACGTTCCAGGTCGTACATGTGCACATCAGTTTTTTGGTTATTGCAGTTTGGGCTAAAGGGAGATAATGTTGTTTGGATGCTGGGCAACACTAAATTTGATTCATAGTCATTAAATTGTTGGAGTAGACCATCAAAATTCATTTATATTTAGGACTATCTTACCATTTTGTCATCAATGTTATCAATTTGTTGCACATTGTTCTCTTCATCTGAATGCTTCAGTTTTCAGGATATCATTTTTTTTATCAATAAAATGCAGTTTTGTGCACCAGGCCCTATAGCACTTATCAAAATATAGGCTACATGTAGCACAAGAAGCGAAGAAAAAAAGTAAAACAA
This sequence comes from Amphiura filiformis, assembly GCF_039555335.1. Classification (NCBI taxonomy): domain Eukaryota; kingdom Metazoa; phylum Echinodermata; class Ophiuroidea; order Amphilepidida; family Amphiuridae; genus Amphiura; species Amphiura filiformis. The sequence continues at coordinate 56,355,777 of NC_092642.1, forward strand.
GGCAAGGGTTCATCCTGTAAATTCAGTTAAGTTGCAATATCTGCTTGGGCCTCAATGATTGGCCATATAAAGCCCTGGTCGTATCCCTCCATAGGCCTCAATGGCTGGTCATATAAAGCCCTAGTCATACCCCTCCATAGGCCTCAATGGCTGGTCATATAAAGCCCTGGTCATACACCTCCGTGGGCCTCAATGGCTGGTCAATATAAAGCCCTGGTCGTACCTCTCAGTTCTGACAATCATTCACAAGCAACCTGTAACACCATACAGGCAACCTGTATTAGATTTCCAGAGCAATGTTTTTTCGCAATCCTACTCGTGCATTCCTACCAAACCTAATTCCACTTTAAACAGCACATTCCTATATAGTAATAAACAATTCTTGTAGCGCTGCGTTTGAAATGAAGCCTTTCTGACTTGGAAAAAAAAATCAGAATGAATAGGAAGTATTCTGGATATAGGAGAAACTTTTATTTCATTGGGGGATGGTTTGGGGATGATCAGGGGAATGGTAGAATATTCAATTTAAAGGTGATAAATACTATTACTAAGCAGTCCAGTCCGACTGCCTGATTAGGAAGTACTGCCGAATCAGGCAGTATGTTGCCGAGTCAGGCAGTATGGTATCCCACAATGCAATGCTCTATTTCAAATAGAGCAGCTTTTGATATACCATTATTTCTTGGTTTAGAGTAAAGAAGTAGGTAAAATATATAAAATTATTAATGAATGTACAATTAGTAGTAATTTTTCATCAATTTTAGTTAAAATAAAGTTAATTTGCATATTTAAATCAAATTTTTAAAAAAACGTTAGAAATTGTTTTTTTATTTAAATTATATTTCTCAATTTTTTTTCGCCCGGTGAAAAATTGTCAACTTACATGTAGCTCATGTGTCAAAGTAAAATTTCCCCCCATCTTTTATAAAATCACCATGAACAATTTAGTCTTTAGTCTGTCGAATTCGGAAGGGTTACCAAAGCCTGTGTTGCCTAACTCGGCAACATGCTGCCTGATTCGGCAGTACTTCCTGATCAGGCAGTCGGACCGGACTGCAAAGTGTGCATATTGTGTGTGTTTCATTGATTTGCCAATTTTAATCAAAATAAACTGGAGCTACCTATTTTTCATAAATCCACTATGTACTGGACACTACCAAACTATTGCATGTATTTTTGAAACACAAATCTTGATTTAATTTCCTAACAGAAAAACATGTATTCAAATTTAGAGTTAAAATATTAAGCAGGCACAATAAACCTTTTGCAATTCGCATATAAAATGTATTTGAAATTACTTAATTATCTATGTATGTATGATCATGATGACTGTTCAAAACACACAACAAAGGAAAGCTCATTGGTTGCAGCACCACAAGGTCTCATATAACCAAAGGTCCTGGGTTTAAGTTCCAATCATCAGCATTTTCTTTTTCATGTTATAATGGCAAGACTGTAGAAATTATTTAGAATTAACACCTCAATATAAAGTAAGACTCAAATAATTGAAATTAATTACATACACACAAATTTTCAGTCTCAGTTCCTAATTGTACACATTGAACAAAACAATTTAGAGCGCAAACAAAATATGTTTCGGTTGGAATGCAGCTCACATTGCCACGGTCTGTAAAGACCACTGGCCTTTTTTACTGCCTGCTCGCAGTTCCTATGACGTAAATTGACTATTAAACTTGTATTGATTGCGTAATTAATTATGAAGGAGACATCTGCTTGAAACCAAGGTATCCTTTTCGATAAAAATAGATGAAGAAGCATGATTATGATACCGTCCTCATAATGATGAGGTCTATCACCGCTATATCATATACAGTGACGTGATCAAGGTGAAGGAGTTGCTTGACACTGATAAAATTGACTTGTGGATATGGTTGAAACAAGAACCATCTTTAAAAAAGACAACGCCATGGATGAAGATAATGTTTCATAAATTTTGCATCGACAAGTACTAGGAATGCCAGTAATTTTGTGTGTGTGTGGCACAACTAACCGGGTGGGAAATATTGGTGTGCAACATGAAATATATTCATGAAGAGTTCCGATGCAAAATGCGAATGCGTGGAAGATTAATGCTCTGCGTGCTAGCCATGCGCTTTAATGGAAAAAGTTTTGAAATATTTTCTCAAAATATCAGAGCTATCTTAAGAACTACTGAACCAATACTAGGCTTGTTTGTACTCATTTTAATGCATTTTTCATGCTGATTTCAAATATGGTCATGAAAATTTACATTTCTGAAATTTTTTAATTTTTTAATTTTTTTAAAAACATGTATTCTGCAAAGAGAGTTAAGATTGTGTCTTCCATACGGGGTGGGTGGATTTCAATTGGAATAGCCCAATTTTGATTGATTTTGCAGTATATCATAGCAAGAATATTAGGCAAAAGACAATTGATAATACCAAATAAACGACTCCGCTTGATAGCGTCACATGACATTATGGAGAGCTTTATCAAATTGGTTTTGAAAAATACTGAAGCATATTACGGTTGCCAAGGTCAATGAACTCTAAGCGAGTTTGACGCACGATATAAGCGATAATTAATTGGAGGTACTATAGCTGGTCAGTCAAGAATTGTTAATAATTTATATATCGGGTGAATATTTTTCACATTATTTTGTAACTTAATCGTATCATGTGCAAATAAGGTTTATTTTTAACCATATTTTTTATCAGTGACCATGGTCACTGATATGATGGTCAGATACCCATACTATCCTTCTGATTCATGTTGATGAAAAAAAATTAAATCACCTGCATCTTAATTGCAAATTGGTTCATTTAACCTTATGAGAACAACCTGCCGATTGGTCAAAAAGAAGTTTTCATTATCAATTGGACCAATCAGCAACATTGTTAGAATAATTTCACCACCCAAAAAAATTGGGGTGAATTATTTGCAAAGCTCCATTCTGATTGGTGATTAAAATGAAGATATCATGTTATTGACTAATCACAGGCAATGTTAGATTGGCAGGTAGTGCTCAAGGGGTTAATAGAGAATTTTTGAAATATGACACAATCTGATCCAATCAAAACAAAGGCGGCCATTTTGTAAATTGAGTTATGAATGATATCATCAACTTACACAGCAACTGAGAATGTTACGAGCATATTTAATTGCAAAGCATTGAGCATTTACAATGCCAATTTCCCTATTGTGTATTGTATTATTAGATCCCTATTTTGCTTCCTGATTGGACCAGATCATTTTACATTGGACAGAAATCAACTAAACCAACAATAATCAACAAGCTTTGATAGAAATCCAGAAAAATATATGTATTTCTTTCAGTTTGTTATGTATGAAGTAATTTAATGGTTGCAAATCATTATCAAGTCTCAGGTCTGTCTGTGTAGTATACCCAAGCCAAACTGACTATAAACTGCAAAGGTATTTGCAATATGATTCGCACCCCACTCCCCACTCTCTACGTTCGACCAAGTTTGGTGCATGACTTCAAGTTGGTGATGATGAGCTATACTATGAAATACAAATGAATACATGACTTATGTCCATTTTCTGACAATGATAAACATGATTTAAGATTGAATCTATCCAGACTGACTGCTAATCTCAGACACAGGCGCTCTCTATATGACGGATGAAACCAGATGACACCAGAACAGCTAAGAGCATAGATTAGAAACTATGAGAAGTGTTAGACAAGACTAGCTTAATCAGTGGCAGCGCCAGTATATTTTTTTTCGGGGGAGGGGGCAAAGTGAATTTCAGAGGGGGGCAAAATCAACAAATTTTGCACAAAATTACCGTAAAAAGTTGATGTTGTGTTATTACGGGGGGAAACAGGGGGGCAAGAGTTCTGACTGGGGGCATTTTCCCCCCTCATGCTCCCCCCATGGCACCGCCACTGAGCTTAATCAGCACTCTCCATTGCCTGCAGCTTATCAGCTACATAATACGGTAAAGCCTATTTTATTCCTTGTAGCGCCTAAAACTCAAACAAAGTACAGAACGACTACCAAAGTTTCCAAGAATATCCCTGTACCTAATATCAGCTGCATAATACAGTTTAAAGTAGGCCTATAGTTTACTTCTTGAACCTTCTGTAACTCAAACAAAGTACAGAACAACTACCAAATTTTCTAATAATACCACCATGAGTATTTTACTAAATGAATCACAGCGTATTATGTATTATATACCTTAAGATCAAAGAGCTTGTGAGTGGGAAACTAACTTATGACAGACGCTGGTCTTCAGGTATAGGGCGTTTACGATCCATGTTAATTGGAACCTAAGCAAAATGAAATTAGTTAAGTGTTTTGGAGGGAAGTTTACAATTACATAAGGCTTCTTACAGGTGCTGTCAGGTTATATGGAGTGACCACTTAGTGGCCACATCCACAACTGCACTTTTTCATTATCAAATGCTGGTTTATAATTTTGAAAACCATGTTATATGACCATCGGAAACTTTTTTATGGTATCCAAAACATATCCCTAATTCATTAACCTCAATTTAGTGTCAATAAACTTGACTTGATATTACTTTAATTTGATCCAAAGCGGTGATGAAAATAAGTGCATGGAACAAACCGGAGGGGCACTCACATTTCCCAGCTATACGGGTATGTGCCACGGCGACGACCCCCTTTTTCAGAGCCGCTAGCCGTTCCTTAGACCCTCTGAATTCACTGATTGCCCGCTCTGAAGCCCCAAAATTTTTCTAGCCGTTCCATAGACCCTCAGATCATTGATTTCCGCTCTCATCGGCATCTTGACAGGCGTACGTGTTTTCTGTCCTACTATTTCAAGCCCAAAAGCTACTTTTGCAAGCCCAAAAACTTCAAAGGGAATTTTCCATAAATTTCTTCCCCATTGAAACACATTGTATTAGGAATAAGGTTAACTTTGGGCGGGATTTTGGGCTCCTTTAGTAGTGGCAACAGTAGTTTGTTGTTTATAAACAGCACTGCACTGCCGAGTGCCTGCCGCCGATGCCGATGCCTTCAGCTGATGAACATTTTGCTAGAAATAAATGATTTTGAGATCTCTTTTGGGAATAAAATTGCCAAATATGAGGAAAAGTACCTCAAATAATTGTGTGCACATCCTTGCAGCTGGCCATAACAGTGAATTAAAAGGTAATTTACGATCTACTGGTCTAGTGGAATGGTGTCAAATTCTGCACACTTCACTCAATCATCTCATGCAGTTCAATGTAGTCAAAATGTTTCTTGTGGGTTTGTTTTTATGGTGGGCTTTTATGTAATGCTGCTAGCTGCTGCTTGTTATAATTATCAGTAGGCTAATAGCATAGATTGTAGGTCTGCAGGGTTTAGTAATTTTGATTCGAATGCTGTTTTGCTTTGCTGAGATTTTCATCGTAATAGGCCAAAACAGACCTATTTTGCATTAATGGTTTTGCTGATTTAATAAATTTAATTCACAATTCAAAGTGAAATCGGTTCCTTCAAAAATCTGTGGCAAAAACTTGAACGCTGGTTTGGCCTGCATGGTTTAGTTGCCGAGATTTTTCAGATTTTGGCGGCTGATCAGTTCCCAAGACCCCCTTTTGCCGGTCAAACAGTTCCTAAGACCCCCCTTTTTGACCGGCCGATCAGTTCCCTAGACCCCTTTTTTGACCTGCCGATCAGTTCCTTAGACCTCAAGTTCGAAGCTGGCGGTGGCACACCCCTACCAAAAAAAAAAAATTGGGGGCCCCCCCCCCCCTGGGAACAAACTTCCTGAAGATGTTAAGATTGTTAGACAATAAGCAGTTCAATGAGAAAATTGACAAGTAAAGTTCTGAAAAGGAAATAGGTATGGAAAGACTTTCAAAACCTATAATTTTATTTTCAACCCAAATGTAAAGATTAGCAAGTGTTCAGCTGGTTCGCCATCGGACAAGTTTAGAACTGTCAAGCTCTCACCAGGAGTAGCTCTGACTTCTTCAGGACAAAGTACCTTAGAATGAGACATGTAAGCCTCCCCTTGCCTACTGGTGGCTCTGAAAAGAGCCGTTCACTGAAGACTGCCCCTTGTCAACAGTGAACAAGCAAATGTAAAGATGTTGCAAAAGCATGACTGTCAGTTCTACAAATCATCACTAATCAAAAAGTTGTTACTAAATATCATGACTAGCCTGGTTTTATGTAGGCCTCCATCAAAAACCAACTTGAATATGAAATAATGTTCTTTGCACGCAAATGATGACAATTTATCTAGTTCTATCATTCAACACTACAAACACTCACTATACCTATAGACATGTATCCTGTTTTGAGTGAGCTGTGCCTATAAGCCTAAAAACAGAATATATCATGTCATATATCTTTTGAATCATAACATATGCAAAGTGAATTTAAAGGTACTGACTGTGATCCCAGTGAAAGCATTAAAAAATGTACGCATAAAGCTAAAAAGTGAATGTATTTTTTTCTCATATGAAGAAACTTATAGTTTGATCAGCTCGTAATCACCCGCCCTTATAATATCGTGGATTAATAAATATATTTCATTTTGGGAATTGTCTTGTCACGTCTCACCACTGAATTTTAATTGAAGTCCTATACATTGTCTACAAATACAGACCATTAACATGGGTCTACTTTTCGGCATAGTGATAAAAGCCTTTAATAGTTCCCGCCAATTACGAGCTGATCAAACTATAGGTTGTTTTCGTTGTTATCACTAACGCATGATATGTTTATAGCACACCCATTTTTTGTACAAAAATGGGAAAAAAAATCTAGATTTTTTCATGTTTTTTACATTTTATGATGTATCAAAATCATTGATAGCAAGAATTTAAAAAAATAAATTACTTAAGAGTGAGACTTTCAGCTGACTTAAAAATTGGGCTGTGCAACTAACTATGTGGGGGGGGGGGGAGTGCCAGGGGGATGAGGAGGCACAAGCTTTATTTCACTACAAGTCTGGGACCAAGCAGCATTATTTTATAATTTTACCCTCCCTGTATCATAGGCAGGTATTAAATTATTGCATGCAATCTTTGTATATAACCAAACATTTGTGTATAATGTGGTCACCCAACATTTGCCTGGTCAAATCAATTGAAGCAATTTAGCAAAAGCCAACTTCCTTCCTTCCAGTTTATCTTTACTTCAGATATAATCTTATTATAGTATTGTTATGAATTTAAAAAAATCTTTTGAATCATTAATTCTCATAATTTGATAGTCAATCAGGTCACTTGCTTATGTAATTATGTCTGGAGATAATGTATTAGGATTTTTTTACTGGTTGAATATTTTTATACTCGATGCATTTTCAACCTGAATGAGTTTTACAGGATATTATTAGCATTGGGATTTAGTCAGGTATAAATAAACGTTGTCAATACGTTGGTTAATACAAGTCTGCCATTAGCTAATCAGACGTACAACAAATTCTCTTTATCATGTTATAAGATATAAATAATGTGGAGGCATTGTATCAGTTAATAAAATTGCACTCTTCTACTTAGTTCAAGATCTTATTTAAAAAAAAAAAACTTCAGATCTTAATAAAATAATTCAAAAATAGATAAAAAATGATGTAAAGTAATTAAGGCCAAATAAAAAAATAAACATGTTTCACATCCCCTCCCACTTCCTTTTTTTAGGTTTCTTCAATTTTATTTTTATTTTTTGAAATTCAGTTATAACTTTTCAAAAATATGTCTAGGAAGTAGAGATGCTTTCTATAGCCTTGCTAATATACAAGAAACACTTTTTAAAGGTTTTATGATAGTTAGAGGGGGTCTATCTCTCAGAACAACAAATAAAAAGAGGCCTCCTCCTTTTTCCAGGCATTATTGTACGCTAAAAACAGCTCTAATTATGGGTATTTACATCGAGTTTGCGATAAAAAATAAAAAGCCCCCTCTTCCTCCTTTTTTTCAAAAACCCGGACGTGAAACATGTTTTTTTATTTTACTTGGCCTAATATAAAAAATTAAATTAAAAAGGATTCTTTTAAATAAATAAATAAATAAATAAATAAATAAATAAATAAATAAATAAATAAATAAATAAATAAATAAATAAATAAATAAATAAATAAATAAATAAATAAATAAATAAATAAACAAACAAACAAACAAACAAACAAACAAACAAACAAACAAATAAATAAATAAAAAGCTACATTTTTCTCATTACAGAATTATTTGTTGAATTGTTTGCAAGTCATGTATCTTCGGGCATTGGAAGGCCATTATATATAGTAAGGTTGCAAAAATAATGTCGGGTGACAATCGCAATATAGGGCAGCAAAAGTACAGCTCGAATACAACATTGGTACAATGTAATAAAGAAAATTATAGCATACTACCCCTAAAATGGGTCTGAACATGATAGTGAACCAAATTCTGCAAAAATCCTACAGGATGACATTTATGTTGTTGGAGTCACTGGTCGTGTTCCTTCTGTACTAGGACCCCGCTTGTACCATCAAAGGCTCTCCCTTTATTACTACCTCATCATTTTAGTGTTATTCTTAATGTAAACAAATATTCCATCCATTGACATTCAACCCAATAGGCCTACTCATCACATATCCCTGTCGCCTACCTTATTTCATCATCATCTAAACTCCGATCCGACTCCTCTACGCTCGTTGTATCATCCTCAACACTCAAATCTAGATCTTTAGGTCTTGTTCTAAAAGAGACAACCCTCAGTTGCTTTCTCATTCTCTTAAAATCCGGGCTCTGAAACTCCTCATTTTCCTCCATGACGACAAGACAGGCTTATTCCTTCTGATAATATGATCACAACAGAACTATAAACAATGCATAAACAAATCCCACAGAATATATGTATCTCACAGCTTCACTAGTTTCCTTATAATCACTGCAATATACACTCCACAGAGATACAATCACTGACAATAGCCAAGCAGATTAAATCCAACTTCCCTCTGCTTGACTAGACTAGACAATCAACTGTGTTACACATCCCGCCTCGATACAAAGGCCGCAAATAAACAACCTTCTTATTCCACATTAGGCAAGTTTGTCAGTTGCTGCTCTTTAGTGTGATTGACAGGTGTTACTAGAAGTTTTCATCCCACGAGGGTGTGGCGTCTGGTGGTGTAAAAAGCACCCAATTTTACCTATTGGATTTTCCTTTGAGTGGCAAAAACTGCCAGCACGTTGCAGCGTTATGATGCAAAAATGAATGAAATTCTTCCTTGCCCTTTGGATATAAAATGGGAAAAATGCCAACAAATCTAGATGAAAGTTGACAAAATAAGCCCAATTGTAAGGTTAAGGTGAATATTGGCAACACCGACTGACAAAGCTAAGGAAGTGAGGCACAGGATGAGGTACCCAAGGTACAGGAAGTCACGCCTGGTTAACTCTGGAATACACATCAGGCTGACATCACTACTATTATGTACAAATCTCAGGTGACAGACTTGTCAGACTATGCAAAATATTGTGCTATAAATAATTAATCGATACTACAAATCTCGCAGATACGATACGTATATTGAAATAATTATGTCCTGAGTGAATAACTTTGGAAGGCGTCGCATCTGCTCTTTACTGATTGGTGCAGCGCCTGACAAAGGTTTCCCTCCACAAACAACACTTGATGCAATGTTCGTCATCTTCAGATATCAGATACCCAAGAAAGTATAAACCCATAAACACTGACACTGAATAAATATGGTAGTATGTCAGCCCTGTATAGTGCATACAAAGTTTGAAAGTCTTACCGGCTACTGTACGCAGGTTTGTTATGTAAATTTCTCATCAAGCGAAGAAATTATTATGATTTTTTTTTATACATTCAGGAACTTTTAGATGCACACTTGTGACACATAAAATATCACATCGGCTTTTATAGAAGTAAATACAAATTAGTTAATTATTCACCACTTTTAGATGAAAATTTCTCATTTTCAATTCAGTGTCTGTGAAATACATTCATTTTACAGACTCTAAACATGAGACTGATTGAGACATTTGGGGTTAAATTATCTGGGACGTTATGCACTTTATAATTTTTTAACAAGTCCAAAAACCTTCAAATAAGCACATCTAGATCCACATGAAAATATTCATTTCCCAAAGACATGCAAGACAATATCCAGTCCCTGAGAAAAACCATACAAAGTTCACTGTCATAGTAAAGCGTGTACTTCCGTCCGCTCAGGAATAACAGGAAGATTGCTACGTAAACTTTCAATTATAGGGATCCTTGATTGCCTACATCATTTGTCATTTTATAGGGTGTTACCTAGAGAACAATCATAACACTACCAACCATACCCCATTGGAATATCTTGTCTAGTGGCAGGTTCCCGGGGGGCATGGGGGAATATTCCCCCAGTCATAACTCTTGCTCCCCCAGTTTAACTCAAAATTAGGAAATTTTCTACTTTTTGGGTCAATTTTTAGCAAAATTTGTTGATTCCCCCACCCAAATCACTATTCTCCCAATGCCCCCCCCCCCCAAAAAAAAATCTTGGCCCCACTGATCTTGTCCCCCTAATTTTGGATTTTTATGTCTTTTTGACCATTTTCCATCCCCTGTCCAGCCTAGAAAATTGTGGCTATGCTACTGGAGTACAGGGTGTCCCAAAATGAAGTGCCCATCCATGTGAGTTTTACTTAAAGATTAAAATATGGTTAAAGATAAAAATCTTGTTTCCTTAAAAACTAAACATAGCGAGGTGGGGAGGAGAGATAGGGGCATTCCCCTTTGAATCCGGAAATAGTCGATTTGGTAACAAAATTAATAACCTTTCGTCATTACAATAACTTAACATTCTGTCAAAATATTAGAAATTATGGAACTGAAACTGCAAATATTGTGTCATTTCAAGCCAACTTTAAATTTGGTCAGAATTGGCTCCTAACTATTTCACAGCCTTGGTATCACACCCACACTCACCGTGCTAAAATTTAAACAATAACTTCGACAATATTACACACTCTTCAATTGCTTCAATTGAACATGTTGAATAGAATATTATAAAAGTGCTTGGTTACAGAGTAGAAACATGCACAACAACATAGTAAACAATGTCTGATAGACAGATCACAAGACCAGCAATAACTAATATTCTAGGCAATAAATGCATTCAATTTCATACTTCAGCAATATTACCGATACTTGTTTACTAACTAGAAACACTGGTGTTGCCATGGAAATTGTGTCAGACAGATCTAGAGACATGATGAAAATATTCAATAATCATCACACAACTCAATGCATAAGCCAGAAATATGATGTTACCTAGGTTGTTTTTTACCAAATTTACATAAATTATATCAATTAAAATATTAGCTACATGATGTTGTTGTATGATTCCAACAAACCTGTGGAATTTCTTATTGTATTATGTGAAAGTAGCTTGTTGTCATGGCAAACAATGGCTGACAGATAGTTATTATTGACCACCTTGCCAATTTAGTTTCCATCATTTGAAAGCAGTTAGTCAATTGATTATGTTTACCAAAATAGCCGAGAATCAATAATAAACAACGTCAGAACGATGAAACTGTGGAGTGAACCCTGGGAATGGTCGGGGTCAATTGTTGTAGACAGAGGCTAATTTATAAAAGAAAGAATTAATGAAACAGAGAGAATGATAGAATGAAGAGAAAGAAAGAACAAATGCAAAAAGCTAAAAAATTAAAGAGGAAAGGCTCTACCAGCACCACAGCCAGCACCACAGCCAACAAATGTTGTACAAAATTGGAAATTTCATTTTTGGATATTTACTGTGGGAATGGGGGGGGGGGGGGAGTATTCTGACTTGCATGTTTTCCCCCATGCCCCTTGTGGTGCTGCTACTGATCATACGCATTGCATGCATGCTACAGAAATGAAATAAAATAAACAACTATGTATAGTTTGAATGAACTGATTATTATGACTAATTGACAGCATATTGAAAATGGCTTGTAACCATGGTAACTTATCTAAATCAATTAAGTGACACTTAAATCTGGAGATCTAACATCAGATTTAAGATTTAACTCTATATTGAATTAGTTCATACTTATCCAATCATCAATTCACATTGAAATGGGTAATTCAATTTGAAATCCATACACCCCCTATGGAAGACATGACCTTAATCTTCCACACAGAGTGTGTGAATTTCAAATGCGAGTTACCCAAATGGGTGGCTCAATTGAAATCTACACCCCTGTGTAGGAGATTAAGGTCACATCTTCTATAGGGGTGTATGGATTTTAACTGGAACAGCCCAACAGATCTAAGCAATTCACCAATGTGTTTTTCAGCACATTTATAATTAATGTACCGACCAACGTCAATACGTCATATATAAAATTCATTATGAATAGATGGTTTCCATTAAGTCAGATCAATACCGTCAACTACAATGAGTAAAATACCAACATGAAAATCTATACTTGCAGCAATTAATATCATATGAACGAGAGGTTAGTTACAGAGGATGATTTAAGGAAGCCCCATCATGCACTGTAAAAGTGTTATCACTAGAGTTTCAACTGCCACTTTACTTTTCAAATCCCATTGAACTCTGTGCAAAAGATGTTGTTTTAGAATTGCCCGTGTGTCATTATTACTTGGTCGATTTCAGATCTAAAGTGATGTATGCATGAAGGATAATTCACACCTTCTGTAGATAACATAAAATGTGAAATCGACTGGCATTTTGAATGTGTATTTATTGTAAATATATCAGTCCAAATTCAAATTTAACCATGCACGTGTGTATGCAGTGGGCGGGCAGTGGTGTCATGTTCACTCACACAGCTGTGCTAACCGCAAGACTTGCTGGGAAGTGCTTAAATCATCCTCTGGGTTAGTTACATGGTACAATATAATTGCTTTTTGACCAAATCAGACATTTTGCAAAATGTCTGCAAATTTTTTATTTTTTTAAATATTTTTCAAATTTTCATCATTCTCTGAATTAATCATACCCAGAATTGATCAGGTGATTTCTAAAAGTAAGTGTTATCATATAAAGTGCATTTAAGTTATATCTTTAACAAATTTGAAGGAAAAAAATGCAAGTTGTGAAAATGATGTGATATGAAATAGGTATAAATGCATCAGATGACAGCAAATCAACTACAAGTGACAGTCCAATCTCAGTTCTGGGCTATTCCAGTTGAAATCCATCCACCCTCTATGGAAAACATGACATTAATCTACACAGGGGGAATAGATTTCAAATGGAGTTGCCGTTGCTGTTTGGAATATTAAGGACATGTCTTCCATAAGAGGTATATGGATTACGACGGGAAAAGTCCATTTCACGACACAGATAATATTTCATCTTGCATGATAATTGTTGTTCCGTGGCCTCCATTCTATAGCATTCGGTGCTTAACCCCCTGAGCACTACCTGCCGATCTAACATTGCTTCTGATTGGTCAATTACATGATATCTTCACTGTAATCACCAATCAGAATGGAGCTTTGTAAATAATTCACCCCAATTTTTTGCATGGTGAAATTATTCTAACAATGTTGCTGATTGGTCCAATTGATAATAAAAACTTCTTTTTGGCCAATTGGCAGGTAGTTCTCGTGGAGTTAATCCGTCAGATGACCGACCACGATAGGTGAACGACAAACAATCAGTAAATATGACTGAGTCTCTATGCTGTGAAATCTAATTACATGCCAGTGATAGTAGTGAGATCTTAAATCGAGTTTGCCTCGGATATTCCTTGTTTGGTTGGACATTTAGAGTGCATTGATTCAACTGGAAAGAAAGGAAATTTTTGCGCTGCGTATATTTTCACGTTCAAAGCGACTACCGCAAAAATAATAACACACAAATATATTGCTTTTGTGTATAGGTCAATTAGGTCAACATAGGTGTACTTGAAATCGTGAAATAAAACCAAATGAAATGGTGCATATTTCGCAAAGTGCAAAAAATTAAAAGTGCCAAATTTTGCAGTTTTACAGTATACAGGAATATCTGAACTGCACAAATAAAGTGCCCTACGGCAGTATCATATTATGAAGATGAATCAAATTTTGTTATATATTTGATCAATTAGTAAAATGACTTGTACCTTGGAACCTTTGCTATGTATTATACTTATCAATGTACATGTATGGATGCTCTCATTATCACGAGTGAACTACCGGTGTATTTTTATGTTAAAATGAACCACTTCAATGGACTAAATTTAACCGACATGTACCTTGGTACGGAACCTTTGCTATATATTAATACTTATCAATCTATGATGCTCTTGTTAACACACAGCAAGTGATCTACTGGTGTATTTTTATGTTCAAATGAACTACTTCATTGGACTAAATTTAACTGACTTATACCTTGGTACCTTTGCTATATTATATATTAATACTTATCGATCTATGATGCTCTTGTTAACACACAGCAAGTGATCTACTGGTGTATTTTTATGTTAAAATGAACTACTTCATTGGACTAAATTTAACTGACTTATACCTTGGTACCTTTGCTATATATTAATACTTATCGATCTATGATGCTCTTGTTAACACACAGCAAGTGATCTACTGGTGTATTTTTATGTTAAAATGAACTACTTCATTGGACTAAATTTAACTGACTTATACCTTGGTACCTTTGCTATATTATATATTAATACTTATCGATCTATGATGCTCTTGTTAACACACAGCAAGTGATCTACTGGTGTATTTTTATGTTAAAATGAACTACTTCATTGGACTAAATTTAACTGACTTATACCTTGGTACCTTTGCTATATATTATACTTGTCAATCTATGATGCTCTTGTTAACACTCAGCAAATTAACTACCGGTGTATTTTGATGTTAAAATGAACCACAAAATGGACTAAATTTAACTGACTTATACCTTGGTACCTTTGCTGTAGGCCTATATTATACTTATCCATCTATGATGCTATTGTTAACACTCAGCAAATTAACTACCGGTGTATTTTGATGTTAAAATGAACCACAAAATGGACTAAATTTAACTGACTTGTATAAAGTACCGTTGCTATATAATACTTATCAATCTATGACATTCTTGTTAACACTCAGCAAATGTACTGCTATAAGTGTATTTTTATGTTAAAATGAACCACTTTATTGGACTAAATTTAAGTTCAATGCAACATTTATTATCATATATTTTTAACAAAATCGTAAAGGTTATTATAATTCGGAGCTAATTTTGTATGCAGCTGTATATCATGTTGTCCTTATGCTATAAAATACAATGCATGAATATATAACAATTCTTGCTAATGCCCACCTGCCTACAACTTGTCTCGCAATTTATTGCATGCAATCACTTTACCTGATGATGATAACTATATTTTTTCTGCTAACAATTTGTTTTGCAATTAGTAGCTATAGATCAATTCTGTACAAGTTATCTTGACCATACCTATATGATATTCAGTACCCCTTCTACTACCAAATATACCGGTACTTGTATGCTAATGAGTATCCCTATATATGGTAATTCATCACCTGGTTTACTATCAATATATCAATTATTCTGTAGAGGAAACCGGGGGCCAGGTGATGTTGAATACTAATTAGCTACCTCATCGCATCATCAGTTTGTTCATTCATTCGTTACGGTATCCTCCCAAAGGCGAGTACATCAACCTCCTGGTATCTGTGTTACATTTTGATGTGTACACCACCCCGGGTACACCACTACACTGGACTCCGCAAACATCCTTAGGATAAGCTGGTGTTGGTATTGCATTTTGATGGGCACATAATACTACTACTGGTCTCGGCTAAACAACTTTGAAGGAAAAGAAAGTCGCATTTACCAATCACACTGAAATCACAGTCCTATGTTGACATTGAAATCCATATACTCTATTATAATGGGGGTATGGTATATACTCTACACCGTAATCCTCACTAAACCCTACACTAAGAACCACTGGACCAATACTAGGCATATTTGCACTTATTTGAATGCATTTTGCATGTATATTTCATATATGTACATAAAAATGTTCTATTCTGATAATTTTGTCATTCCGGTAATTTTTATTGTAATCTTCGTCTAAATGAAATGTTTGAACGGAAAGGGGTTAAACATCTCGCCAGGATTTCATACCATTTATCACATATTTTCATTTCAAATAATGTATATTTATTATGCACTTGATAATAAAAAATCAGTAAAAATAACATTCTCTTCCTAGGAAGGGAAGGGGAAAGGTAATATGGCTGACAGGATTTTTTCCTCTCACTCCGAGATGTAAAAATATTGGGCTTCCTTGTCCTCCGGCACCTGTATCAACTATAGGGCGTTTTAATCGAACCTGGCCCTCAACTTCGGATCAATTGAAACAATTTTTTTTAAATTTTGTAACAAATAATTTCAAAATTCCCACAATTATAGGTGAAAATATTATCATAATGCTCCTATGAGTATGTGACCCCTATAGTTATAACAACTGTTTGGTTAGATTTGGGGGTCATAATGTATTTCATACTGAACGTACTATAGCGTCCTGTCAATGTATCATTATTTGAGTATTGGTGATAAATGTACCTGAGGTATTATATCATCGTACCAGGTGATTTCTAAGGAAGACATTACAGATGAGTCAGTTAAGCTCAAAATATTTATGTAAAGATGTCCGATAAAGATGTGGATTAGAAGATGAATGTCTTCTCTGACCGCTACTAATATAGTAAATCATCCAATAATCATGAAACGAGCCGTAGATAATGATAGACAATCCATGAAGAATTATGCTGGAATTGGAATACAAAGTAGATAGATGCAATTGTAATACTCTCATACACAAATCACACAGAAATTATGATAAAAACAAGGAATTCGTTATTTTCAACAAATAATAAATTAATATCCAGAGTGCATCAGACAGGTGTGGATATTCACATACAATGAACCAAGCCATGTGGGGATGATAATAAATGCAGCTTGTCAACAAGGAAGATCATGGAATTACTATTAATATTATCACACATTAGTACCCAGAGTGCATCACACAAGTGTAAATATTCACATACACAGAACCAAGCCCAAGAGAGATGATACATATAAATGCAGGCGGTTGTCCGTTTGCCGTACGACATTTTCTCCGTCAGCCTCAAGCGATGGCGGTGAAATATGTCGCAAATATATAGAGGATGATTAGAATTAATAAAGGATCTGTCACTGCCAACGCCGGGGTGAACTATGAAAGATCACCACTAAGGTGTTTTTTCGGACATTGCTGGCATGCGATGCTACGACAAGCAATGAACGTTCACGATACAAGGTGTTTTGAACCATGCTCACATTTAAGGACATGTTTGACATTTACGAGCGATGATGACACCGTGATCTGTACACAGTTTGTGATTCGATAAACACATAATCATGATAATGTAAATTTCGTGTCAAGATTCAAAGCGACTGCTGACTTCAGACTAATGCTCAAAGTAGCACACATATCATTCATTTGACCAATGCCATATGACTTTAAAACCCAACTGCAGTTGGGCCTGGTTTTTAAACAGTCCGATGTGGTTTTTTATTTGAACTTTTTAAGAGCAGTAACTATATTCTTGATATTTAAAGCCATATTATAACATTTGCTGAGGAGGATGCCCTCAATATTTTTCAATATTTTTTTGTCAAAATCCGAGATTTTGAATAAAACGCAGGAACCGTCGTTTTATTATTAGGATCGTACCATAACACGACCGAAGGAATGATATGTATTGGCAACATCGGCGCTGGTAGTAAATTCCAATTTTCTTTGCTTTGTTCGGCTCAAAAATAAAAGGGGATATATCTGACAGTAAAAGCTAACATTTTATGGCAAAGAAATGCTAATCTATTTTATATGAAAATGTTATAACATGGCTTTAAGTTTCAAACTGCGTATTATTCAAATCTGCAAGTTTTCTGTTATTCTTGTCGGCTACCATCAATATTGAACATTCAAAACATCAGACAAATGAACAATATTGACATTGCTAGAAACTAAATTGGGAAAAAAAATGAACGCTATTTTGAGTACACTTGAAAATCAATGTTGCCAAAACACTCGTCTTGCTTCTTTTGTGTCACGTTGCTAGGTAACGGCGTCTTTTTTTGTTTATTCTCAGACAATCAAATATTCTTCTCATTGTGTTGAGGGATTAGTACAAGAAAGCCATATCTCCAATAGCTGCCATTTAAGACATTTTACCATTTCTGCATTCTAACCAATATACACCTGGCAGCTATTTTACTTCATTTTGTAAAAAAAATACTAAAAATAGAGAAATCCAGAAAAAATGAAATTTTCAAGCCAAAAATTACAAAATTTCTTTTTTTTTAAAATATTTTTTTCTCATATATTTTGTTTACAAGGAATACGGAATCACTAAAATATTTTATGAAAATTAGTCTCTAGTTTCCTCAATTTCACATACTCTGCACTGATTTGACAAATAAATATAAGTACTTTTGAGACATTATGTTATCATATATCCAGGCTCTTAAAATTAAAAAAAAAAAAATTAAATTCATATTTAGGTTTCCAGGCCACCAACAGATCAATCAAAAAAAAAAAGAAGAAAAAAAGCAAGAAAAATCACACCAAATTTATGCCAAATAATCACATGCAAAGACATGATTCTCACCACCTTGTGTTTTGATTCCATATCATTATCTTGATGACAGGATGGTAAGTTTATTTTGATGATATTCTGTGTGTTCTACAACGTGACTCGACAAATGATAGCTTCATATTTTATTCAATTTCCACATTAAATGTTGTTTTCTTTTTCATATCCGATACTTTTTTTGTCTCAAATGTGATTGCATACTGATAATTGACACAAATGTTTCTCAGTCAGCACTACAGAGTTTTAAAAATCTATTTCTCTTTTAATTTCAACTTTTTCATAATGATTTGTCTTAAATATTTGAAAAGATACAGTGAGACTTTTTTCACTAAATACACTTAACAGATCCCATGGGCACTCCCAACCAAATTATCTGCATCTAAGAACTATTTTGATTGGTTACAAAGAGGGCAATATCTTGTACTGAGCCAATCAGATATGCGATAAGAACAGTCAATAGAAATGATTTGATTGGTTACTCAGATGATTCCATCACATAATGAGCCAATCAGGGACACTGTAAGAAAGGTAGTAGTGCCACTGGGTTTAATGTAAGTACTTCATCATTATTGTCATCAACTCACTCATCATTGTCATCATAATTTATATTAATATAATATTTGCCTACCCATTTATTACTGAATAAATGATGCATTTTTGTCAACCTTCTAAAAGGGCAAATTTTTCCTAATTTTAATTCAGTACCAGCAGATTTAAACCACTGACTCGCATGCCGTAACAATAGTATCTATTTGATTGCAACTTGATGATAGTATGTCCCAAAATCTAGAAAATTGATTTTTCAAATTGAGCTTACTTATCAACTTTTTTCTGAACTGCTTGTAGAAATGTTCTGTGAGGTGTGTGCATGTGGAGTGTGTGTTAGGTGTGGGGCATATGTAACCACCCCCAAACCGGGGACATACACATGAAAAACCACCATGGAAATGCGGACACACAAGAACTGTGGTCGTCCCTGATAGCCAGGACGTGCCTGGTTAGCCTAAATTGCACATTAAAGCATACAAACATGAGTCCGCAGTCACCCAGTATAGGACAGTCCCCAGTTGTATGGCGCTTTCTCAGAACGTGTGTGTGTACATCCCCAGTTGCTGGTATTTACAAGTATTAGGGTGTGTGTATACATATGAATTTTATAAATCTCTATAATATATCACTTCTTTGAACCTAACATTTAGGCTATATACAACTGACATCAACCCGGCAGACATTGCGGGCTTGCAATTATACCTGAAATTCTATTACCCCCACGACCCATTATTCTAAATCCCCCGACTGTGATTTGTTGAAACGCGCCACGTGACAGGCCATTAATTAGCGATAAAGTGTCAAGGGCAAGGAACTTTATGTTCTTCTATCATCACAGCGCACAGCAGAGCGCACAGCACACCTGCTTATGTAGGGGAGAATGGAATGTCAGGGGTGTGTTATTGTATGTGCATACCTGCTTCTAGGGGAGAAAGGAATGTTAGGTTGTGTTATTGGAATGTGCATACGCTTTGGCTACGCGTATGCGCTCCACCTTGAGGTAAACAACTTGAAATATTTGGGCAAAAAATTTGATATTTTCTCTTTAAATTACACTATTTTGTGGTAATAGAATAGAAATAAAGGGTGCAGCATTATCCTTTACACGCAAATAATGTGTCCTCGGCAGCAAAAACGTTAAAATAATGGGTTCGGCTGCGCCGCACCCATTATTTACGGTTTTACTGCCTCGGACACATTATTTTCGTGTAAAGGATCATGCATTACCCTTTATTTCTTAAATAAAACGCATTTCACTCCCTGCAATGACTGAAACCCCACGGTCAAGTAGTTTGAGTAATATGCCAACAGCATAGCAATGGCTCCTTATTATAAGACCTTCTCCTGCTAAGCAGGAATAAGTCAAGAAATGTCATTAATATGGGGTCTGTCGCCATTGTGGGCTATTCCATTTAAAATCCACACTACCCCTGTGGAAGATATTGGAAATCTCTTCCACAGGGGGAGTATGTTTTTCAAATGTAATTAGTCAGGGTTAATCATTTTGCAACCCATACTCCCCCTGTGTAATATCTTTACCTATAGCTTCCACAACTGGAGTGAGTTTTTCAAATGGAAGTTACCCAACTGTCTGCTCTATTTGAAACTCATACTCCCTCTGTGGAAGATATTTCCAAAATCTTCCACAGGGGTAGTGTGGATTTTAGATGGAATAGCCCAATAGATCCATGGCGACTTTGTCCAGGTGTAGCGGGAATAGCGGCTGTAGATCTGCTACAGGATAGTACTAAGTTACAAAAGCTAAAAAGATGTCAAGGAAGAGAAGTCAGGCCATTATAAGATCGGTAAACATATCATCAGTTCAGCAAGTGATATACATTAACATTTGAAGATCCCATAGCATCTACGTATACACACTTGTTCTATTGGTTTTATTCAGGGGGGGCCGGCCAAGATTGGCTCAATTTTGACGTTGTCATTGGTTTTACACGTAAACACAAAAATGTCTCAAATTATTCCAAAACTGTACGTATGTTATTAAGCACTATTTTATCAGTCTAAACTGTTGAGGTTCGCCAGTGAACCTCATTGTAAGTACTGTTTTTTTTTTTTTTTTTTGTATGAATAACGAACGATATGTTACGATATATACTGAAAATTTCCCCTACGTGTATCAATGAGTTTACGTGGTGTAGTGGTTACGGATCTCGCCGCCCACGCATAGGGTCCCGAGATCGATTCCCATCCCCGTCGATGATTAAAAATTTTTCTTCTTTTTTTCTTTGAATTTAAAATTATTTATTTTCATGTGAAAATGTATATATTACACTGGGAAATATATTTTGTGCATTTTTTTTCTGTAATGGGGCCACCCGGCCAGGATCTTGGCTCCGGGAAAAAATAATTGCGTCCATCGTGCAGGCAGTGTTGCCGTCATCCTGTCTGTTTTGTTTACGCTTTTGGCTGTTGCCACGTTGAATAATGTAGTCCACCGTCGTCTGGTTTTATTCAAGACAAAGTGGACACAAGTTGTGTAGTATGCCTTGTTTTGGTGAAACTGCTTTGTACATGTCAGTATTTTAATCAAAAAATTTAGAAAAAAAACATTCTAAAACAATTATTCTAAAAATATATATTTTCATGCAAGAAATTGTCTTACAAATTTATTTAATATTAATGACGACTTAGTAAAATGGAAAAAAACAACCAATCTATAGTTTTCCAAACATGTAACATTTGTCTATTGGTTTTTGCAATTGATATGACTGCATGGTTTTGACACATATACAAAATATATAGAGAGAGCACAAAATGTTAACAAAATTTTGCCATTACATAAGTGTCAAAATTTACATAATGTATAGCACTAAAAAGGTTTCAGTGTGTACTAAAATAATACAAAACACCACTTTGGTGACTGTAATTCTCTTTTTGCCTGCAATTGGCTTTTCCTTTCTTTACATTCAAGCAATTAAGCTTACTAGCTATAAAAGCATTGTATCCTAACGCATGTGAAAACATACCACTAAACGTACTAAAAATATCCCCATAAAATGTACAAATTCAACGCTCAGCTTACGAAATAGCGACAAAATGGAGACGAGAAATTAACATGTCTCTGACAAGGAAGCCATATACGCTACAAACTGTTACATTTTTACTTCCAACTTCTTTAACAAAGTCTTAAATGAACCTAATTGTTCAACAGATTTTTATTTTGTGTCTTATACATTAATTTGCCATATGACCCAATTAGAGCTTAATTTACTGAAATGAATGATGATTTTGTTACATCCTTGCATACAATTTGCAAAATATATATGCTGTTAAATTTTACTACTTTTATAACATTACTGTAAATGTGGAATTTTCGTGCAACTTCAATTTTCACGCTTTTCGCATATTCTTCTAAGCTTGCTTTAAATTATAAATGAACAAAAAGGATTATTAATGTTTTTTTTAAAGTCTATATCGAAAACTTGAAATAAGCTACATTAAGGGCTGGGGTATGAACGTTTGGACAGTATTTATTGTGGGACATTAGAGAACATCAGACATATCGAAGTGCATTCTGAATAGGAAGAATGTCGTTCTGATATCAAATGATTAAAAATATTGATATTTTTGATATTTAATAGTACTCGAAGTAAACTTTATAAATCTGATGATTTATACTTAAAGTGTATGTAGGTGGGATGAAAAGCTGACGATCAATTGAAAATTTTGACCTTTCGTATTGAAGATATCAATTTTTTTCCCAAAACACAAAAAAAATTATGTCTTTTTGGGAAAAAAATCCATATCTTCAATATGAAAGGTCAAAATTTTGAATTGATCGTCGGCTTTTCGTCCCAGCTACATACACTTAAAGAATATATCATTAGATTTATAAAATTTTCTTCGAGGACTGTTATATATCAAAAATGTGAAAAATATCAAATTTTAATAATTTGTCATAAAATTTGTATTATATCGTGAATTTCAAAAAATGAAAATTATTTGATATCAGAAAGACATTCTTCGAATTCAGACTGCAATTCGATATGTCTGATGTGCTCTCATGACCCACAAAAAATACTGTCGAGACGCTCAAAATGCTCATTCCAGATCCCTTAAAAACAGGCAAAAATGTTTCCAATTGTTAAAGCACAAAAAATAAATTGCGCCAAAATAACTTTTCTTGCAGTCGTGCATCGTCAATGGGAAGCACCTGATTTGTATGTGTGTAGCTGAACTAACTGTCAGATTTTATATAAGATGCCATGTTTAGAATCAACTCGCTTCAGCTTCAAGGCATGGAAAAGGGTCATGGTGGATCTATAACATTTAGAAGACCAAGAAGCCATCAAAGATAATGTAAGAAAAGAAAAAAAATGAATGAAGGGAACCACCTTGCTGTTTATGAATAATCAATGCAATGTGTCTTTAACAGTATGCATAATAGATGTGCCCCATAGAAGACTGTTGGTTTTTGATATTATAAGGGTTAAAAACGTCAAGAAGGAAAAAAAGGGACGTAAAATCAATGTATGGAGCTGCGATGCATTCATTTATGCGTAATTTTGATGTACATTGTGGAAGAAAGTTTACAGAATGCACATGTTGACTTGACAAAAATTATTCTTTGTTCAGTTATAATAACCGAATAATTTTGCCAATTTTAACCCGAACAAAGTATAGACTGGTTACAGAAGCAAGCAATAAAGAATGCAAAACAACATGGGGCAAACAGAAGAAATTATCAACAAATCCACATTGCCAGATTAGCAACATTGACTTCATGCTTAAATGCATGAAGTCAATAATTATTGCTATCTACTGTAGATATGACCAGTAGTCACAAGTCATTACAGATAATGTGGCTGTAGATACCAGAACTAATAATAACATTTAATTATATATTGATATTAGTTGTATGTGCATCATTTGTTTATTAATCCATGTTTGCAAGGATACCAGATGGACAATTGAATACCTGAGTGGAAGAAGGGCCCAACTCCAATTTTTTTACAAAAATGAGTTAGACCCAGCATTTTATTGCCAGCAGACTGATCTTCCTTGTGTGTGAAAGATGAGCCAAAATCCACTCTCTAAATAGTCTTTCATGTACACTTAATCATGGTTTTCATGGAAGAAAGGCCCAACTCCATGGAGTTGGGCCCTTGTTCCACAAATATAGGGTTAGAGAGGAATTTTGTTCATCCATGAAATCTGCTTTTCACTACAATAAATTTTCTTGCTAACATATAACATGAGTTCTACTTGTGCAATTAATGGTGATTGAACGTAATTTCTGTAGCTATTTATAACACAGAACTGGCACTTGCAGAATATTAGTGGAAGAAGGGCCCAACTCCAACTCGTATTAAGACCTGTACCGCTGCCATGGAAACATCAAATATAATTTTGAATGTATGTACTATTGTATGTTCATGTATTAAAGGTCCCTGAGATGAAAACGTTCTGTCTATAAAACTTTTCCAAATATTAAGTTTTTTCTTAATATCTCAAAAACAGTTTTGATGGAGTTGGGCCCTTCTTCCACTCAGGTATTCAATTGATTAGAGCATTATGAAACAATATTTTTTGAATATTTTAGTAAGCAATTTAAATGTCATAGTGGTAACATACATGCTTAAGACTCTGGTGGTGCATGAAGGTAGTCCAGTTAAGTTTGGGCAAAGATACTAAAAATAATTAGTATCTTTGGTTTGGGTAGAAATATGCTGCTAATAACCTGAAAGTGGCCCCATCCTCTACACCAATTTTCCATTCCGCCAAATTTAAGACAAACTGCTTACCAAAATTGGCCTAGAAAAGGGAGTCATATGATATACCAAATAGCACAAAATGTGGCCTATGTTTGCAGTACATATATGTATGGCCTGTATGGTCATACGTACCGAGTGCTTTGAAACATTTTTAACCCCAATTCATGAATTATAAGTGAGAAAATGCAACCATAATAACAACTTTTCAACTATTTTGTTGTATTTTTTAAAACTTTACCCCCTGTTCCTCTTTTCGCAATCATCACAACATAATAACTCTTTCCCGGGCTTACGCCATTTAATGTAACCTATCCATACAAATTACCGAGACCATCTTCACTATTATCGGGTGTTATACATTACGATTCGTTTGTCTACACAGCTATGATACGGGCAGTGACCGTTGAGGCCACAAGCAAATTCTTACTACTACAAGCCGATAACAAGATTCTACATGTATGATCCAACAACTGTTCTCGGAGGATGGTATTTAACCGAACAGGGCATGATAAATGTTTCATATATATCAACATGGTCCTCTCTAACGCATACACGCATGTCATCCATTGCGATTTTGTTAACATGCAGACACAAATTTGCTCATGCGATGACCAATGAAGCTTATGAGTATTTCAAATAATGACTACTATAACACTATTGCATGATCTTATTACACATGGAGCTAATGGTTAGTTACGTAATCCCAATTTGATATTCGCAAGTACTCTAGAAGTTGTGTTCACACAGTGATAGATTCTTGAGAATTGTGATTCTAAGGTCAATTCCAGACTGTGTGTTCACACAACTCCATTGTAGACTGGAATCCTCAAGTTTTGCGATGCCTTATGACCATTCGTGTGATGACATCAACTTTGGAATTACAACCGCATGCTTTCTGTGACCTATCTAGTGGTGGCCAAGGCACCAAATTGAACCATATAAAATATAATTAAACCAAGCTCATAGGTTATGCTCAGCATGCGCGAGAATCACAAAATGGCTTTAGTTCAACAACAACAACAACTGAAAATCATAAAGCGCCTAAAACCAAACAATTGTACTATGGCACCGATAAACAATCAAACACTTCACATGGCACAGGACTCTCGGATCACTTGGTAAAACTGTGAAATCCCCTATTTCTTGGTGCTATATTTGGAGATAAATTTGAAGACAAACTTAGGGATTGGAATCCTAAAGGCAGTTTACACGGCAGATTTTCAGCCAAGTTTTTGCTTGAGAACCACTATGCTTAATTAAGCATAAAGCCTTTGTGTGGACATGCCCAGTGTTTACTTGAATAAGTCAGTCCCTAACCAAATATTAAATCAAATTTGCTTTATCAATGTTTGCAAACATTTTAATTAATATTTTCAACAACAATCTAATGATATATTTTGACTATATCGATGAGTAAATAAACCACATTAATGACTAGCATGAATACTGCAGTACACATTATCAAACTGATAAACCTTATGCCGGAGTCGGATTCAAGTAGCACTATGTACCACAATGGCCTCATCCCAATGGCATAGTTCAATAACCTCAATTAAACTATCATAGTGCAAAATATGACCTCGAGTTTCATGATATGAGTTTTTGTACCCAAATTTTCAAAGGTCATTGAATGAATGTGCAAATGTATTGGGGTTAAAGAACTGTGCCTTGATAGATGAGTATGTTGTGGATCCTAGTGTAGGGCAAATTGATTAAATTGATCCGACTGGTCATTTGCGTTATGACAAAGATGAGCCCACCACATTCAGGTTAATTAATTGCGTTCCTGACTAACGAAGGCTCCCATCATGAACACCATCATATTGCATAGTGTTTTTTGATCAATGACTGAGATGGTTGGCCTGGATATTAATTGGATTAATTATGTTCAAGCACTTATGTAGTATTAACGATTCTTTGTAATCCTAAAACTCATTTACATATGCCTACATCAACACTTACTGTGTAGCATTTTAAATAAAAATTAATTAGATTCAGCATCATAACGAAGAAAGAAAACCGAAATTTTACACAAAATATTGTGTTCAGTAATACACTCTTTGAAATAAGGTTCATAGCTGTCCTGTATTTCAAACCCTCAAGACAAAAGGTTCTTGAAAATGGGTTCATTCTGGCCCTTCAAAAACCCTTTTCAGGTCTAAGATGGTTCTTTGTAGCCTTTCCAGAATCCTTTTCTATTCTTGATAGAACTATTTACAGTTCCACATACAGGACAGCTCAAGAACCATTTTAGGTTGAAAGCTGTTGTGACTTACAATGAATTGTAAAAATGTACATTTATTTTTATTCAATCTGTTTAGCAATAATATAGTTTTATCCAAAATTTTCTGGGGCAAAGACATTTAAAAATAAGGATTCCTTTCTTCACACCCTAATTGTGTTTTGATTGTTTTACAATATCTGGTGAAGTGAAATCCGAACACCATTTCCTTCTATAAATGACTGCATGATGATTGATAATACATTGGGGAAAATGATAACATTCTTCTTAAAATATTAAATATTCAGTATCGTTTGTAAAGGTATCAATCATTTATACTTCTCTCAAAAAATATACTCTCTCAAAATCCGACTCTGAAATTTGGTATTATTTCCCATCACAATGTTTCCACGCTTTTTTTTTATAATCCCTGTATAATAAATCTGTATTATTTATTTATAGGTCTCTGCACGACTGTGTACGCTGCATCGGAAGGGATATACATCTTGACCAACTTAACCCCATGAGAACTACCTGCTGATTGGCCAAAAAGAAGGTTTTATTATCAATTGGACCAATTAGCAATATTGTTAGAATAATTTCACTACACAAAAAATTTGGGGTGAATTATTTGCAAAGCTCCATTCTGATTGGTGATTAAAGTGAAGATATCATGTAATTGACTAATCAGAGGCAATGTTAGATCGGCAGGTAGTGCTCAGGGGGTTAAGTAAGGCTTCCATACTCTTTCTTGATCCTATTTTCATCATTACTTGCCGTCCAACTCGATCATGGCCTTTAACATTTAAATAATAGCATTGGAGTGTTATGGGGTAAGACTCTCCATGTTTTCACTATATGTATAATATTATACAGCAAACACAAATTTTGTAAATTAAATAAGTTCTGGTATAAGATCCGAAAGAATAAAGTATTCACTCGATATATTTCAGTATATTTTTGAGCTGGTTGAATTATATCAGAGATATTTTGCTCTCAATATCTTATTTTAAATATAATAATATTCTTTCATAATAAATGTATTTATGGAAAATACTTCCATGCAGTGTGAAGCTAAAAAAATGCTAATTATTTCTAAGGTTGATTTGCAAACCATGATGCCCCTCAAATAGCATGAGCGAAATGAGCGAACTAGATTTTATTAATATAAAAGTAAAATATATAAAATTTGTCGAGCTTTCGGCCATAGGCCTTTTTCATAGCCATAACAAAATACTTGTGAAAAGAAAAAACAAAACATCCGCAGAATCCCCATACCGTTGGGCTATAGATCATAAAGGTACTTTTATTTCTAAGACCCAGCACAATAGCCTGCACTATTTTAAACCCTTTTTTATGTAAAAATACAAATCTATAAAATAAATATTTGAATTTCATAAATTAATTAATAATAAATGACCTTTGAACTGTTAGTTATACAGGTGGTACCAACACTATTGAACAGATAATTATTCATTAATGACTTGATGAGAACTTGAGGTGATGCTCTTTCATAAGAAACCACAACAAATGATGATACCATAATTATATATATATATATTCCTTAGAACGCACAAGTCAAGGTCGTTTGTAGACAAATGGAACTATCGGAGTGTCGCGTCTGACAACAAATTGACCTTTTTGTGGTGTAATCAACATGACAAAATATCACTATAATCTTGAAGACAATCAGCAAAATACAATTAGGTATAAGCGCTATAATCCAGTATTAGTGGCGAAGCAATAAAATAATAAATATCCAAGTGGAAAAACACAATTGTATCATCAGCGGCAATCTAGATGCACACACATGCACAAAGGCGGCGATGATGACATGTCACATGTCAATACCAAACGAATGTCCATTTTCTACTTCCAAAACGATGCCTTATAAAAAGATTCCAAATTTGGTCATAATATAAATCACATTGGTAATTATCCATGAATTGCTTACCGTGGAGGGACCATGTTGTATGACCCGCTCCGGCCCAGAGCCTCCGACACAGCAACGTTCCCCATATTGATCCTAAGCAGACTCTGATAGCTGCAGCGGATGAAGCAGAATACCGTGAACCAAGGCAAGCTAGTAGTGCAGTACAGATAGATTGAGGCCTGTGACGTCACGAGCTACTAGCACAGCACTAATTTCTACACTGCAGTAATTTTCAGGCATCTTTTCCATGATTTTTCTTTTTACAAATACATACATTTGTAAGAATTGGTGATATTATAAATGGGGCAAACGTCAAAATGCTGAGTTGTGGACAAATGAATCGCATCACAGATTATAGAAGGAATCTGTAATCGCATGAAGATTAGTGCTTGTACATTGACTACCTGCAGTATAGTGGTAAACTACCTGCGCTGCTTTGATGCATAATATGCGTCTTACTCTCTTGCTCGACACATCTACCTGCTACGGCACAACCTAGTGAAGCTCAATTAGACTCGTTCCCTGCTCTAGGTGGCAATCTACTACTAACATTTATTCCGTAACGACTAATATTTTTACGCTGAAACGATTTTTAAAAAGGCCATTTTGAAATATCTTTGTAAAAACAAATAGTCCGCTTTTAACTGTAAAATTCCAATTTTATGTTTATACGTATAAATGTGCTGGCTACAGATGATGCTGAGTTTGAGAGATGGTAAATTATAGTACAAATGAAAATAAGTATTCATAAACAATTTTATGTTGAACAAAGTGATCCCGGCAAAACGAGTTTAACGACACGCTGTAAGCTTTCTCAGCTTGTCGTACTGTGTGTAGCATCCTTGTACTAGCCTTAAATATCTTACACTGCATAATTTGTTGCCTTTCCAAATTGGTTTTCAAAGGTTAATTTTATGACAAAAAATTCTTTTTTATATTTTTCTGAAAGCATATTACTGTACTAGTAGTATTAACTTTCATCTCTTGTAAAGCGCCTGTGTGAGGTGATATTGAATGCTTAAATTGTTGAATGCCTAATTGCTCTACAGATTTTTTCATACCTTTTATATTATAAACACTTTGTACTTCTTTTTTTCTTTTTTGCCATTCTAAATGTTTGCTCATGTATGTGTCCCTTCACCAAGTCATTGTTGCTCGTCTGCACTGGCATGTAGGTCAAAATTTTCCTGGATTTTATGTTTGAATTTTTAATCTTCTTTGTTCAAATAAAGTAAGAAAATATGTGTAGTAATAATACATAATTTAAACCAAAATATAACTCTAATACCAGTCTCAATAGCCCACATACAGGCCTACCAAATTGGGCTATTCCAGATGAAATCCATACACCCCCTTTAGAAGACATGATCTTAATCTTCCACACAGGGAGTATACATTTCAAATGGGATTATTTGAATGGGTGACTCCATTTGAAATCCACACTCCCTCTGTGGAACATTAAGATCTCTTCCAGAGGGTGTAGGGATTTCACCTTGAATAGCCCATTGCAAAAGCACAGAAGTACAACAGTGATGGAAGCAAGAGACTGAATCTGTTTCCCCCTTCCCCTTAAACGTTGTTCACGCTATCAAATTACAGCAGCATACAAACAAACTAAATCAGGCATGGCAAGCAGCCATAATTAAGTTGTAAGTTTTAAATGATTACTGAGTGATTCCTGTCAATGTCATGACCATCCTAATTACGACCAAATACACACTAAATTCACTAGGATCCACAACATGCTTATCTATCAGGGAAAAGTTCTTTAACCCCAATACATTTGTACAGTCATTGAATGACCTTTGAAAATTTGGGTACAAAAACTCATACTCTACAATTTGAGGTCAAATTTTGCACTATGATTGTTTAATTGAGGTTATTGGACTATGCCATTGGGATGAGGCCAAATACACACTAAATAAGATCTTTATTACCGTAGGTTTTGACTCATCCATTACAACTTTTCCCATCCAAATTTCCTGTTATCTATTTCATATCTTACTGGGGGTAAATTGGGCTGGAGACATCCGTCCATCGGGTACAAATTACGGCCAAGCGTCTGACTGGTCAGTTGATGGTCATTGCCATAATATTGGACTAGACTTGCCCGGAAGAGGGAGGGAGATATGCCTTTTGTTATCGCTAACCACTTATGACGTTTTCAGTGACGTTATGATGACTTCAATAATTGCGTTGAAGAAAATGTCATATTGCAAAAATTGGTCAATATCCAAAAGGCTAATAATAAACATAATGTGTATTTGAACTTTAATACGTAACACTTTGAACTTTTTTAACTCAACAAATTACATTATCTTGCATTCTAAATAATTATATATGGTCTAAAAATACAATTTCACAAACATATAGACTACCAAGACTGTCACAGTTCCTGAAATCGCATCTCAAGTTAAATCTGAACTTGTTATAAAAGTCTATGATTTGCATTTTTTAGCACTCTTACACCACTTCGTTTCAGATAGTTTTGGTCTTATCACTATGGACCACAGTAGTCTCATCCCAATGCCATAGTTCTATAACCTCAATTAAACAACCAGAATGCAAAATTTGACCTCAAATTTCAGAGTATGAGTTTTTGTACTCAAATTTTCAAAGGTCATTCAATTAATGTACAAATGTATTGAGGTTAAAGAACTGTGCCCTGCTAGATGAGCATGTTGTGGATCTTATGGTCTTCAGATTGCATTTGGTGCCATTCTAGTTAGGACACTACGGCAAATCTATCTCATCCCAATGCCCTAGTTCAATAACCTCAATGAAACAATCAGAGTGCAAAATTTGACCTCAAATTTCAGAGTATGAGTTTTTGTACCCAAATCTTCAAAGGTCATTCAATGAATGTACAAATGTATCGGGGTTAAAGAAACGTGCCCTGATAGATGAGCATGTTGTGGATCTTATGGTCTTCAGATTGCATTTGGTGCCATTCTAGTTAAGATACTTACGGCAAATCTATATATATATCTATATATAACACGATATCCACATCAAGGGTTGCATTGCATTTGAATGTGCATATCTGTAACTATCACACCTACATAATATTCCTACACCCAATTAATTCTTAATTAAGTACCACATCGTTAGAGCTTATAAGTCGCTAAAAAATCCCTCGTAACATTTAAAAGAAACTCACACTGTACAGATTCTTTCTTCAATTAAATCTTTTCCATGTTTTGCGGATATCCTTGCATGAATCACATGTTTTCATGGCCATACCAGGGGCGCCGAAATCCCAACATTTTTTTACTCTCTTTAAATCAAGCTCATTCATGGTGTATAGTGCATAATTTGGAATGAAACTTCCCCCCTAAAGACCGCAAAAGTTGAGACTTTTGTTAACACCCATAAGTGCTGATATGTAGCTATTCAGGTATGGACCATGGTAATTATTAGAGGAAGAAGTTGCTCTCCTGAGAGGAGGTATTGAATACACTAAGGTACCATAATACTTCGCCTCTTAGACGGGAACTTCCCTTTTAAATTGTCTCTACTTGTTTTATTCCAACATAAAAGTTATAAAAATAATCACATTTTTTAACGTAAGGAAACATGTCTATCAATTTATGTGATAACCTGAAGTAAAATCCACACATATATATTTCAAGCTACTTTTTTTCTGAAAACATACTTTTGTGGTATTTTCATAAATTTGAAAAAACAAATTAGCACTTGTTATCAGGAAACATTAAATCTTCAAAAATGTCTGCGGTGGTTGCTAAAAGCTTGCTGAAACCCAGACATGCTCCAACAGTGTCGGTGGAAGCATTAAAATTTAGGGGGGGGGGTGAGCATATTTTGTTCTGGTTTTACTGACACATTAGCATACAAAGTGGGCTAAATGAAAAATGTTCAATTTCTGACTTTTTTAGCTCAAAATAAAGATGAAATTTGCTATTTGATGTGCCAGTGTGCATAAAGCACTCAAAGCTTTGCATTTTACCCCAAAATATGGTGTTTTTTGGGTTAAAGAGGAAGATGACCAGAGTAAGTTTTGCTTTATTTTTTCTTCTATTAGGAAATTTAGGGGGAGGATGTGTCCCCCTCCTCCCATCTGCGCCACCTCTAGCTTCTCATCTACAACTTGACTGGATTTTTTCACGACTTTTCTTTGAAAAAGTTTGTCACAGATTCTTGAACCATTCGGTTTGCCCATCTTATCCTGAAGTGTCAGGAATCCCATATCATACTACCCATGACATCATACAATCACAGAGTTAAATTGAATACCTGAGTGGAAGAAGGGCCCAACTCCATCAAAACTGTTTTTAAGATATTAAGAAAAAACTTAATATTTGGAAAAGTTTTATAGGCAGAATGTTTTCACCTTCAGTGGACCTTTAATGCATGAACATACAATATTATATACATTCAAAATTATATATGATGTTTCCATGGCAACGGTACAGGTCTTAATACGAGCTGGAGTTGGGCCCTTCTTCCACTAATATACTGCAAGGGCCAGTTCCGTAAGCAGATGTGTTACAAATAGCTACAGAAATGTGATAATTATCCATTAATTGCACAAGTAATATGTTAGCTAGAAAGTTTATTGTAGTGAAAAGTAGATTTCATGGATGCACAAAACTCCTCTTTAACCCAATATTTGTGGAAGAAGGGCCCAACTCCATGGAGTTGGGCCTTTATTCCATGAAAACCATGATTACGTGTACATAGAAGACTATTTAGGGAGCGGATTTTGGCTCATCTTTCACACACAAGGAAGAACAGTCTGCTGGCAATAAAATGCTGGGTCTAACTCATTTTTGGGCCCTTCTTCCACTCAGGTATTCAATTGTACGCTATCCCATTAAACAGTTGTGTGTAATCTGTAAGCTTACCTGTTATGGGTGGTATGATATGAAATTGCCAAAGTGTTCAGTGAACTTATGAAGAAGTCTGATACACCTGTTTGACAACATTCCTCATGATTAGCCGTTGGGCTATTCCATTTAAAATCCCCACTCCCCCTGTGGAAGATTTTGGAAATATCTTCCACTTGGGGAGTATGTTTTCAAATGTAATTGGTTACAGTTAATCATTTTGAAACCCATACTCCCCCTGTATTATGCCTTTACCTATATCTTCCGCAACTGGAGTGAGTATTTCAAATGGAAGTTACCAAATTGTCTCTTCTATTCAATACTTATACTCCCTCTGTGGAAGACTTTAGCCAAATCTTCCACAGGGGTAGTGTGAATTTTAAATGGAATAGCCCATTGTCGGTCAAGCACGCAACAGGTGTCGTACAAGGTGGGATAATTTGTATATATACCACACCTAGAATGGAATTATAAATAGAACCCTTTCTTTACTGCAATGTCATGTTTCATACACATGTGTAACACTCAAGAGCATATGCGGACAACATGTTTACAAGTAAAACTGGCTGTTGAGTTTGACTTTGAGTCTGCAATGCTCATCGAAAGTTTTTGGGATGAATGCTTGGTGTCAAGCCTAAACCCTTCCACAACCTCCCATCTCTCCCCTTTCCTAACAATCAAAGTTGGTACTTCTAGGCTTGCATGACTATGAGGCGAAATTGCAGGATTTAACATTGATCGGGGGAGTGGGGGAGTTCAGTTGTCCTTTCCAAAATGGCGCTACATATTTGATGATCACTGTACAAGCTGATAATAATTGCAGGATTCAACATTGATCAGAGGAATTGGGGGGGGCATTTAACCTATTCAAAATGATCCAAAACTTTTTATGAGCATTGTACATGCTTTTGAGGGAATTTACCCCTTCTCAAGTAACAAGCACTTTAACCAACAATATGGTGGACTTTTGATGCCCAAACGTTAAGAACTTGCACCATTCCCTAAACCGCAACACCCCTCCACCCCTCAAATAGCAAGCGAAGCGTACAGCGAGCTTATCTCAGAGGGCATCAGATGGCACTGAGCTAGCCTAAACCTATTTCTTGAAGCATAGATCTGCTTATCACAAAGTACATTCAAGTTCAGCAGTCCCATTCCCCCATCTTGCATGCCCATCTGAACCATATGATACAGATCTAATCATGTGATAAATCTTCTCTTTCAAAACAATTAGGCCTACAAATCTTTTGATCACTGCACAAGACTGATCCTTTGATCACTGCACAAGACTGATTACATGTCCTATCTATAGAATCACAGTGTTAAGGATGCGTTCTGACATTCTTCACATTGGAGACTATTACTTCATGGGCTGAGTCTTAACCATTTATACAGGGTTGTCAAAATGTAAACTAGACCTGGCCCAGGGTCCTTCCAATCACAATGTCCCACATATTGCGAGCGCTTCCGAATCAACGTAACACCTTGAAAGTGTATTAAAATCAGTACAAACATGCCAACAACTGATTCAACCAATCTCAAATTCAATCTTGTCGTTTCCTAAAAATCTTGCTTAACAATTTCGACAAATTTTGCAGAGTGACAGACCAATACAAGAATAAGGCAAAAAAAAAAATTGTTGTGTTGCCCTCAACCGCCCGACCCTAAATCCTGGAAAATCAGGGGAGCAATTTTTTGTTTGTTTTTGGAATGATGATTTTTACAGATTTGTTCAAAAAATCAAAGTTTTTCACTTTAAATTAATATTTTATTGAGAGACTAGTCTTTAATTGATGTCTAACAGGTATCCAGAAGTCAAAATTGACAAATGTCTCCTAATTGAAGAAGTATTATTTAATATTTGAGGGGATTTTTAAAAACTGAAGGTTTAAACAAAAAAAATAAATAAATAAATCCAACCGTCCTACCCAACTTTCCCATTTTCCCACTTGAGGGCAACACAACAATTTTTTTTTTTGGCCTAAAACAAGATCATTACTAAACAGGAAACTGGCACTTAACTATGTCTTATTATAAAGTCTGCACTCCTGACACATTCATCTTGAGACGTGTCCACAATCGACACCTTCAAATTAGGAAGTTGCAAACAAAACTTATCGCCAATTTGCAGATGACACATTGTTATCAGTCACTTATTAATGTGATATCTTGTCCAGATGTTTCTTGGATTTTGAGAGAAAATTCTATGATTTGGACTGACTGATACATGTGATAGTGAGGATATGGACATAACATTGCTATTCATGTAGTTGGATAGTAACTTTGTTACAGGAAATCTTAATATGAAAAGCAACTAGCAACAACCACAATAATCAATACACTCTAAGAAATAAAGGTTCTAAGTAGAACCTTTTTGTTCTCTCAGAAGAACCCTCCTCTTGAACCTCTCAAAAAGGTTCTTCAATTTTCGAGACCCCTTAAAGGTTCTCTAAAGAACCGGAAAAGGTTCTGTATCACATTTTTGGGCCATTTTCGGCAGTTTTGGAACCATTTTTGGTTCTTTAGAGAACCTCTAAGGGTTCTCCTGAGAGGACAACTTAGAACCTTTTTAGAACCTTAATTTCTTAAAGTGTAAAGAATATACCGTAAAACCTCGTCTACAAGCATATAAAGTGTTTTTGATGAAAGCTTAATTAACACGAAACAAACGTAAATATTCCAATACAATAGATTGGTCTTACAATAATACTTGTTTGTATATGCTTGGATCTGTAATTTATTTACTCAAACTCCATAATGGCGCCTGGAATAATTTAGCTTTTATCAAAGGCACTCTATATGCTTGTAGACGAGGTTTTACGGTAGTCAATATAAAATAGTTGGTGTATGTAGTTTGTGTGTAATTTGGTGATGCATCAAATGAAGCAACCCGCGGCACTACCAGAAAAATACAGACAAAACGTTGATAAAAATACGTAAAAAATCAAAGCAGAGCACCAAAATAATTGCAATGGAGAACAGAAAAAAATAATGTTTACCACAACATGATAAAAAACATACGCAAAAAATGTGTGACTATATGTGGTACTTCATGATTTCATGGCAATCAAATCTGTGCTTTAGATTAAGTTAACCCTATGAGAACTACCTGCCGATTGGTCAAAAAGAAGTTTTCATTATCAATTGGACCAATCAGCAATATTGTTAGAATAATTTCACCATGTAAAAAAATTGGGGTGAATTATTTGCAAAGCTCCATTCTGATTGGTGAATGAAGTGTAGATATAATGTAATTGACCAATCAGAGGCAATGTTAAATTGGTAGGTAGTGCTCAGGGGGTTAAGAAACTGCATCTATCAGTCAGCTGGTGTTACTGAAAAATTGTGGAGTGGTGTCTGTCACCAAAAGTGGACCATTTCAACGTTAAATAAATGGTTTAACCCTATGAAAACTACCTACCGATTGGCCAAAATGAATATTGTGTCCAATTTTGAACCAATCAAGGAGGGTATTAATAAGATCATCTGCAAAAGCAAGTTTGACCATACATTAGTTTAAAGCCTACTCATAATTGGCAATTGAAATGAGCATTTCAAGTTATCAACCAATCAGAAATGCTGTTAGATGACCAGTAGTGTCCAGGGGGTTAAGCATATTAGATCACTTAGTAGCAAAATTTGACAAGTCTGTTCAATTAGCACCAGGTGACATGTACTGCCCTTTAGTGGCTGCCCTACATCTTTTAGACCAAAACACTATGTACCAAATTAAATTTTTCTAACCTATATTTTCCTTAGTATTAAATGATTTTCTCATCTAAATCCTTTTCA
Organism: Amphiura filiformis; assembly: GCF_039555335.1. NCBI lineage: Eukaryota > Metazoa > Echinodermata > Ophiuroidea > Amphilepidida > Amphiuridae > Amphiura > Amphiura filiformis. The sequence continues at coordinate 56,393,441 of NC_092642.1, forward strand.
GATGAATTTCCTGACCTAAAAACTTACAAAAGCATGCCGTAATCTTTTGTATACATTTCTGGTTTAGTTTATTAGAGGATCCTAAGATATTCTGTGGGTTTACCAGGGTTAATCTTCTGTCTCATCTCTCCATCTTGTCTAAATACAAACAGGAGGCGATGAATAAGCAAACTGAACTTAACCAAATGATGATCAAATTAACAACAGACTAGAGAACTCATCCTTTGATCTTCGTAACTATTTTAAAACTAAATCAACAAACTTTCCATACAATGTAAATTTTCACAAAAGCATTTTGTTAAATGAATCAGTCGTACTCTGAAAGTGCCTTAGTAAGAATTACTATGTATATATGTAATTATTATATAATACCCAAAATTATTTGAAATTATATCAAAATGTTAAACAAGAATTGTCTTTAAAAAAGACAATGCCATGGATGAAGATTATGTTTCATAATTTAGCAAAGTACAAGGAATGCTAAATATCTGATGAAAATTAACATGTGCACACCTCCATGTCAGCCCCTAGTCTAGACAGATACACTTCTATGCATTAATTCTGGACATACATGACTTTGTATAATATAAAGGTATGCATAAAAAAGTTGCCTCTGTGTGTCTGATAGGATAAATTTGTTAAGTAAATGCAAGACAAGGTTTGAGGTTCAGATTAATATTGACATGGTGTGGTATGGCCAGGTATACATATAACTTTAAAGGTAGTGCTGGCACTTTCATTTCAAAGTTTGTTATGTTGTTACAATTCCGACATTGAAATTTTGCTTTTATTGTAGAGGTTTTGGGGAAGTTTGTTTCATATTTCATGCAAATGGGCTTTGGGAGGGAATATGGCTGCATCCTCAAATAATATGTGTCTTTGTAGTTGGTGAATACCCCATTGTGAAATGACACAACTTAGGGTGGTGTTCCCCAAGGTTTCATTTGAGGACCATTAAATTAAATAGCTCTAAAATGACACTTACCTGTAAGATGAAGTCAGTCAAAGGTGAATGGAAACAGCACATGAAAAAAAAGAAAAGAAAGAAAAAAAACTTAATATATTGTACAACAGTTTACAGGAATGATTTCATTGATGACTACCAGCAGGTGGCAATTTTTTTTAATACTGAAACTTCAGTCTCCTTTTTTAATCAAAGTGGTTCAGTCTAATTCTCTTTTTGCTTGCAGCCACCACTGGGCTATTCCATTTGATACTGCTATGTCCCCGTCTAAGATTTAAGAAATGTCTTCCACAGAGAGGGAGTATGCTTTTCAAATGGAATTGGCAACGGTTAATTATTTGAAACCAACACTCCCCCTGTATACGCTGGCGAAGTTACGTAATTAATCGGATTAACTACCATAACAATAGGTGAAAACAATTTTGAACATATCGCGCTGCACTACAATCAGGTTAAACTCATCACCTGTGTATGTGTGCAATCATAGATTGAATACAATACTGGTCTTTTCAATGATACTAATCTTACAGGTGCAGGTGATTAGCATGATATGGTTCAATGCAGAGGTACCGGCGTGAGCGTATCAGTGCAGCGCGGTATATTCAAAAATTGTTTTCACCTATTGCTATGGTAGTTAATCCGATTATTACGTAACTTCGCCAGCGTATTATGGCTTTACCTTTATCTTCCACAATGGGAGTGAATATTTCAAATTTAATTACCCAATTTTGAGTATTTTGAGTAACAAAAATAGGTGAAATAGCTAAAAAAATTCCTTTAAAAAGGAAATGGGCGTACCAAAGAAAGTGCGCATGATGTAGGGTAATTTAAATATGTTTGGCATAAGTATTGGAAATACTAGTAGTAGGAATGAGTGAACTGGGATAAACAAGCAAGCACTGAAGTGTACAAAGTTGACCTAAGAAGTATGATCAATGTGATCAAATGATCAAGAGTATAATATGAAACAGGCTTGTATGTTGTCTAGGCCTCATACTTAGCAGACAGAAATAACGGGTCAAAGGGGGAATGCAAAAGGGAAATACAGAGGATTTGCACTTGACCAGCAGGAAATTGAAAACTTGTTTGCAAGTGAGATGTGATCCGTTGTCCGCCACCTCATTCATGCCCACACATCCCGTACCATGAGAAATACTCTTTTACTAAGTTTTGTTGTTATTGTCAGTAGCAGGAAACAAAATACCAACAAGTATGAGAGATGCTTTCAAGTTATTGATGTTATAGAAGTTATTTTAATAATCCAATGGTAGAAAATGTTAATTGTTTCTCCTTGAAAACTAGGAAGTTGTTCACCTATATGAAGGGCTCTATATTGTTGGTGTGTCAACATTTCAAAAGCAACAGCCATGATAAAAAGAATAGAGAACATTTGTTTCTCCAAAGTGGTAAAAGCCTGTTGATGTTGGCGCTTGTACCGTAGCACTCAGTGCTCGCCCTTACACAATATGGATCGCAAGGGTCTTTAACAAAGATTAGTTGCCTGTGTGTATCTATAGACTAATCCAATTTCACGCATTCTTACACCTCAATGGCAGCCATAGCCTAGTCCCCGCTGAGTCTAGCCCACCAGAAATGTGAAATGATGCGTCCTTGGTGGGAATTTTAAACTGCATTCCATCACCCATGTACACGCAGGCAAAAGAATGATGAAAGTTAACAACACAATATAATATAACATCAATTTTAAGCGGCTTTAATCCACCCAATTGGGCAGTCACAACACCAGTTTGGTGCGACGGGGACCCAGTAATGGCCGAATGAATTCTGACCATCACTTGGCTCGTTGGAATCGTCTATACAGTAGCAAAGCACTAGTTAAACATTTCACACACATCTCAACTAGATCATAACACAAACCACTCTAGGGTACACCATTATCTTTAGAATAAAGAAGTAATTTTCAAACCAAAAATAAACAAAACATCACTTAACAGCTTTCAAATCAACCCTACCCTTAAGCAAAGACCCCTCCCCTTTGCTCTCCCAATGCACCCATGCTCTCTAACATTAACGCAAGTCAAGTTATCATCATTCATCAACATGACATCTATCCTTTCTTTTCACTTCGCATCGGAAATAAATCTCGCTGTTTGAGGATTGTCTCCCTCCTCACTCACACACGCAAAATCACACGTAACTTTCCACGCCGGTTTCCTGAAGTTCACTTCCTCTCTGTGGCTCTGTGAGCAAACCACCCATGACAATGGATTTGTAGTTTCCCATCGTGATAAATCTGCGCAACCGATATTGTGTAGACTGTGTTGGTTGAACCATGTCCATTCAGTATGCTATTCCAGTTGAAATTCATCCACCCCTGTGGAAGACATGACTCAATCCTTCACACAGGGGTGTAGATTTCAAATGTAGCCACCCATTCAGGTAACCCCATTTGAAATTCACACTCCCTGTGTGGACGATTAAGATAATGTCTTCCAAAGGGGGTGTATGGATTTCAACAAGAATAGCCAGCCCATTGTGACTAAGATAGTGTCACCGTTTCCAGCTTTCAGCATCGTTTACCCACGTTTGTTTGTGGACAGGAAAACGAACACAAGACCCAATTCCGTAGAGACTCAAGGATAATTTGAAAAGCTTACAGATCCCTAATAATTTCCTTTACAGTTTTAGCATGGTTAAGTGCAAGAGAGATATATGAAGTAAACTTGACCAAATACACAGTAATAACTTATGACAAGCATTATTCGTATGAAAATTGATATTTTGTCCATTTCTAACGAATAAAGTCCGGAAATTAAACACAATCCTGATGTGGGATTTGAATACAACTGATATGCCTATATAAACATTCCCATCATGCATCTGAAAAATTGAGAATGACAATCATGGTACCTACACTTGCTACCATGGACATCTTCCTTTCTGCTACGTAATTACCTGCTATTTCGGATTTTCCAAGCTGAATTATGGGAAATAGCAAAATAACACCAGGAAACTGAAAACAAAATTGTGTTTAAACTTTAGACAACTTTGTCGTCTTCAAAATCAAAAGTGTTTTTTTTTCAAAACTTGACCTATGGTAAAATTGTAAAAGACCACAGCTTGGGTGTTAGTGGCACCCCTAGTGGTAGCACCCAGGGCACCCCCTTGCCCCCTAGTTACGCCAATGTTACAGTGATACCTTCTGACATACAACACAACCAGGTACTACCCCAATTAGATAGTCTATTTGTAGTATTCATGGTATTGACAACAAGATCTTGCAGAATCTTCAGGAAGTTATCTAGATCATCAATCAGGAAAGAGGACGGCTCAAGTGGACATGCTGGAAGCACCTGACAAGATGCCATGTGAGGCGTCTGATGACGGCCAATTAGACAAATCTCTTTGTAGTATTGGCAACAAGATCTTGTGGATCTCCAGGAGGAAGTTATCTGAAGCATCAATCCGGAAGGAAGATGGCTCAAGTGGACACGCTGGGAGCATCCGACAAGCTGCCATGTGAGGAGTCACACCAACTGCAACTAAGACCCCGGTCACACGTACATAATTGCGTCATCCGACCATCGTTTTATTTACCATGGTCCAACTATAGTTGACTAAACAACGTACGGTCACACTGCAGTGTACTGTAGTTGGATAATGATTACTCGCAGTCATAAACTGATTAAGCTCATGTATGCTAATTACACTGCCATTCAAAAGTATTGCTAAAATGCATGATCGGATGACGCATTGTGGTCACACAGGTGTTTTTTTGTACTAACTATGGTCCGACCATAGTAACTTGGGCACTAACGATGCTAATTAGCATAGTTGGGGAAAGATGGTCTGACTATAGTCTGACCATGGTCCCGTGCGGTCACACACTACCCGTACCATGGTCCGACCATCTTTACTTGGTAAAAACATGCATGTGTGACCGGGGTCTAAATCTTTGCTTTCCTCTTTACATCCAGATGACAAACAAATGCAATCCTTTATCATCTCAATGTAATGATTGTGACAGACTACCTACATCTGTATCAAAAGTGCAGCAACCATGTATACTTTTAGGATCCAGAAAAGATCAGGAAATAGGTTATTTGCAGGGTTCGAAATTTTGGTTGTCCGGTTGTCCGGGACAACTAAAAAAGTCACCGGACAACCAAAATTACCGATTCGGTTGTCCGCCGGACAACCATAAATCTGTAGCCAAATTGTACCTTTGTACATACGGACAACCAAAAACTTAGTCGGACAACCAGAAATTATAACCTGGTTGTCCGTGGGACAACTTCATTTATTTTTCCTTAATTCAACACTGGTTATTTGTAACTTATTTTTGAAGATGTGTTCCTTGCGTACTAAGGGACGCACCATTAGATATCATCGGGGGGGCTAGGGATTTTTTTGAAAAAAAAGTTTTGCCTCACTGATGAGCAAAAAAAAAAAATTTTTGCTTCACTGATGAGTAAAAAAAAAAATTTTGCCTCACTGATGAGCAAAAAAAAAAAATGTTCCCCTACCCAGCTCTGTATAAAGGTATACATTAAAATTGAAAAAAGACAACCGCCGCGGAAGGCTTCGAAAAAAAACATTTTGCTTCCAAAGGCAGCGAAAAAAAAAAAATTTCGCCGCCATCGGCAGCAAAAAAAAAAAATTTTCTGCCTGACCCAAACTCCCTAGCCCCCCCCCGATAATATCTAATGGTGCGTCCCTAATTTAAATTTCACACCGTTTCTCAAAATTAAGGGGGATGCATATGTTTTTGAGTGAATGTGGAAATGTTAACAATGTGCTAACCGAATCTTGTGTTTCTTATCCATAAACTTTCTTTAACAAGTTATATAACGCTATACGTCAACTAAACTAACCACTTTCCTTCAACAAAATCATGAATACGCATCGTAGTAAATCACCCACTTACGATTTAAACGACATAATTAAGATTTATTCCATTTGCCCGCACAACATACAAACTTTCACTTACTACAACATACAAAAACATGAAGTAAAACTAGTCATAGGCACCCGAGCTTGCAAGCAAACGCAAGTGCCTTCAAGCTCTCCATATAAGGATGTCTGTATTCAAATCTGGAAATGGCTTATTGCCTTAATGGATATTGATGACAGCCCTACAGTTACTCTGCAATTTTTTTTTCGGTTTCATTTTTTTTGTTTTATATAAATGATTTTAATGTCATGTACATGTTACCCAGGTTCAAGTCAAGGTGCCATCCGCTGACTATCCAGGGATAGCTACTGTGCAGGTGGGGAGGGGGGTAAAGTTAGGAAACTGCCAGTATAAAACTTGCTAACCTTTCCCGAACCTGATATGCGAATACCACCAGGATGTACTTGGACAGTCAGCAGTGGCGTAGCGTCATAGGGGACACGTGCCATAGGAAAATTGCCAAAAAATGGCTTGCGCCCCTCCCATCCGACCCGGTGCCCCCCATCAGACCCGGTGCCCCCCCCCCCCCCCCCCATCGGATGACCCACGCTACGCCACTGACAGTCAGGGTTAAAACCCTAGTGATTCAAAAACTGATTGTCGGCTACATCAACAGGTACGACTCTCTGTATACAGATCCGACAACTTAACGTCCCCTCTGAAGGAGAGGGTACTCTCATGGTTCACTTTCCCCAAATTCTAAATACACCCTGTGGATAGCAAGAAGTCTGAATTAAATCTATGTTGCCAATTGATTTCATTCTTGCAAGTCTCCACCACTGGGAATTGAACCCAACAAAGCGAGTCCTTACCATTTAGGCCACATTCCCCAAAATCATATTTACCTGAGGAATGGCATTCCCAACCTCTAAATTTGCCAATACATGATATCCTATTAGGGGCTCCATTTATAGAACTAAACTCATTCCATTTCCATAGAGATTCATCCAGTAACCTGTTTTACATCATATATTTACCAATCACGAGGAACAGTGTTCTAATTTCAGTTCTGCCTGCAGAACAGAGCGGGAAATACGATAATACCTCTTCTTGAATGAGGCAACTTAGGCGCCCCTCTGACAACATCCCAATCTTCAGCCAATGTTAACATTAAGAATGTTTGAATGTTTGTTAGAGTCGTAAATTGAAATCAGCCGGCGGAATTAGACCTAACTGATCCAAGTGAATTACTCATTCATTTTACTGTGTTGAACAATATACAGGCCTACCGTGAACTAAATGTAGATCAAAGTCTTACTAGTTACTAAGCACAGACAATGGGAAATTATAATATTAACCCTAACGCTATAAGTGGTTTTTGGCTATCGGAAAGGAAAGAAGGAACAAAAAAAGGAGAAAAGATGAACAAGAAGTTCGGGTTTTCCCCTGAGTTTCCACCCCAGGACAACTTGTGTGGCAAGCACTCCATCGAATAAGTGTAGTCACGGGTGTATCACTGGACCTGTACCTGCCAACGAAACCGTGAGTGTATGACTTGGGATGATTGCGTCATAGCATCACATGGGATATAGATTCATGCATGCGCAGTGGTTTTGCTTTGTAAGATTTTATAGAGTTATAAATGGAGGGTTAAAGAATTGGATGAAGAACATAGAATTGACAAACTTTAGGCAACCATAGGCCTTTAAACACAAGGCATATGATAGAACTAGCCCCGTTCACAAACCATGCCGCTAGAATAACGAGCAAAGCGACCACCAAGATATTGGTGGAATATCTTGGATCATGATATAGGTATCAGAGTATAGCGCAGAGCCTGTGCTAAGCATATGGTGCCAAAAACTGACAATTCTCAAATCAGCTGAGATCAGGAATATAACATGCATACCAAATTCTCCAATTACTTTTTGGTGGCTTTTTGTAAAGAATTTGTGGCTTTTTTTACACCAAGTTTTCTCTGAAAACCTCCTCCCTAGTGTAAAAGAGGTAGGCACAGAAAACCATTTACTTGTGAACTTGATGAAGTCAAAGTCACAGTTGGCAATGGCAAATATATTAAGGATGACACTATCTACGTAATCCATGACCTCATAACCTACCCACAACATTTGTGACGATTTTGCGTACCCGACACTCCTATGCCCCATAGTTATTTCTTGTCATGAGACAGCAAGTTTATAAAAAAAAAGTCTGGACTTTATCCCTAAGGTGGATGATGGGTATTCCCCAGAAAGGTAGCTACATTTCCTAGGATTTCAATTTTCTATTTTCAACCTGTAATAACTTTGTTTCACACTTGTAGAAATAAATTTCTATAGCCTAAGAGTAACACGGTCCATCAGCGTGTTTCTATTGAGCAATAAATTTCTATAGCCTAAGAGTAATAAAGTCCATCAGCATGTTTCTATTGAGCAAATGGTTGATGGATAATGCAGGCGGATGAAAGGAATACACGGTAACAGCCTTAGTAGAAACAGATCAGGTGAAGGGCGATACAAACCGCAGGGTGATGGGAGTTATCCTCACCATCAACTAAGTTTTGAGGTGTCCAGTAGAAACAGCATCATGGGAGTTATCCTCAATGGTAACTACCTTTTGAGGTGCCAGTAGAAACAGCATCATGGGAGTTATCCTCAATGTTAACTACCTTTTGAGGTGCCAGTAGAAACAGCATCATGTGAGTTATCCTCAATGTTAACTACCTTTTGAGGTGCCCAGTAGAAACAGTATCATGGGAGTTATCCTCAATGTTAACTACCTTTTGAGGTGCCAGTAGAAACAGCATCATGGGAGTTATCCTCAATGTTAACTACCTTTTGAGGTGCCAAGTAGAAACAGTATCATGGTGGGGGACACCAGAAGTCACTTGAAACTGTGACAAGCTTCAATACAGTGTGAGCGATCAAAATCTAACTTTAGAGCAGGTTGAAGGTCACAAAATTTTTTTCTGGACTTCTGCCCTCCCCACTAGATACATGGGTAGGGAATCGTTACCCTATATTTGCAGCACACCAGAAACGATATCCAGTTGATAGGGAGAGGATTAAAATGCAGGGGAATAAAAGCACGGCAATGGAGGTGCTCAGTATAAACATGCTCAACAGCAGTACCCTAATCAACCAACACAACACAATGCAACATTGCAGCCATATCAGCTACCAGTACCAGCATAGATGAGCATATCATTAACAACTAGCTATCAATTTTATAGCCAAAGACAAACACTCGCTTCGCTGCATTTACCAACTTTCTTCATAAACCCTAGGATGACATAAAGACAATAACCAAATCGATCAAAGTGAAGTCCATAAATGATTATAATTAGTTCGTCAATGAAGTTCATCATCCTTTGTATGCCTTACCTGTCTACATACCTGTGGGCATGAGACAGCAAGATTATTATCAGCATTTTGTCAATGCTATTTTACATAGGGAGGGTGCATGTTTTGTTTCCAAGTGAAACCGAGTTAATTTAAAGCAGCAATAGTAGGGGGCTAGAAGAAAATTGTATGACACAGGGGATTTGTGGTAGCCGAGTCACTGATGAATATGACCTGAATTTACCCACATTTGACAGGTTTTAATCCGTTTCTTGTCCCTTCGTTAAATCAAACCAGATAATTATAATTTTCATATGCAATTATTTTTATATTTTACAAATTCAATTGCTAACAACATTTAGTCAGCAAATTGAGAATAGTATGCAAATTATAGCTTTGCCCCTAAACGTAGCAAGTTCGGATCAGTTCTATATAACCCTACATGTACATTGTAGATTCAAATGATTTTAGGTACTACATGTAACTAATATGGGGGGGAGAGTGTGAATTCACAATATTTCAGACAAAATCTCAGTATCTCGCGCTCCTGCAAAATTTGTTAGACTGCCTGTCATATATGAAGCACAATTTCTTTTTTCAAGCAATGCTATGCCTGAAATCAAACCCTAGTTACCTAATACCCCTGAATGATAACCAACAAGCCATAACCCTATGACCATGCAGACAACTCCCTGCGCTGAGCATTGGTTCGCATTGATAGGGTTCATGGATGAACTAGATGGAACTGTGTTTAACAGAGCTGAACAGCATGCCACGTCTAATCATATCATCTCAAATATGATATGATGGACAAAACTATCATCTGCAGGCCTATCCCATAATTCAATATACTAATATCAATATGATGACCCTAGGTCAGGTCACAGAGGTCATTGCATACCAGGCCTCCTGGGAGACAAAATGTCTTCCAAATTTAGGTCAAGTGATCTGAGGTTGGCTTCTGATATTGATAGGTAAAAATTAACCTTCTGACTATTTGATCCAGCTACACAGAGATGATGATGTAAAAAACAGAGAATCTTCTATAACATTTTATGGGTGGGCCAGAAACTCCTATGTTTTTCACTTATGGCTCCTGCATGCTGGAAAGAAAATTTAATTTTCATAAAAATCAAAACATTCATATCGCAAAATATCACTTTTTCTTTTTAAATGGAATGACATTTCAAGTGAAGCACACACCATACCCTTCCTTTCTCTAAGGAGATTTAGCTAAGATATGAGTGATGTGCAATGGTCAGTTATAAAGGTTTTGGTGAACTTTTTAAACAAGTTTGATTGAAGGAGCTACACGGGCGTCGGGCGTTTTCAAAGAACTACTTAGCTTGACTCATTTTTTTAACCGAGTTACATAATTTTCTTGTCTCTGTTTACTAACCCACATACATGACACATTCACAAACATAATCTAAATTTGGAGCTATTTACGTTTCATGCCCCATCTTTCTAAATGTACATACTTCTTATAACCAGGAAGTGCTATATTTATCTACATGTGACCACTACATCCACGTTATTTTGAGGTAGGTCTGCCCCCAGAGCGACGTCCTCTAACCGAACCGTGAAGCCCCGATGTCGATGATGCTTAAATGATCATCGCACATTTCAGCCAACACATTTCCCCTTCAGCAAGATTTGTATAGCATGTAGGAGTCAAGTACAGATCCTTCAGACAAGTATCAAAGGCAATCTAAGTGTGGGGGTGGGTGTGCATGTGGGGGGGGGCAAACTTGGTGTTAAAGGGGACATATCTGGACCTTCTCTGTGCATCTGTATGAATTGCCAGTTCACTTGGGATATGGGAGGAGGAGGGGGGCAAAGGGATCCTGAAAGGTACTAGTACACATAGGCATTCTCCTATCAGCACTTGGATATCAACTGATTATCCTTAGGCTCTAACACCTCCTTATTTACACTTGGGTGGGTGAGGCGAGTGAGGTGAAACACCATGCCAAAGTGTCCAATGCATTAGTACTTGGGAGGTTTGATCCAATAACCTGAAGCAACTTGCGGTTATCGGTCGAAGCCTTTACTCATAATCACTGCACCCACCATTCAAGAGAATAATGGAAAATAATGAAAGATTAACATTTTGGAGGTACACATAGACAATCAACTATACTCTCAAAGCATGCATCAATTAAAATTCTTTCTCCTCCAGAGACAATTTTACCTCACTGAACCCGTGAAGATCTTAATAATCCATCACTCTTTAAGATTCTCATTAAATGACAGACAAAACATTACATCATTAAAACATGTTCAGTCATCCTCCCCATAGCGTACCGGAGACAAGACGCCTACACACCATAGAATAAGTTTCTAGCTCACCCTTGTAGCATCCATCCATACGATGTAAGGTGACCCTTTCCACCTCAGTACATAGTAGTTCAAGTCAAGTTCAACTCCAATTTGTAAAGACCAAGTGTTAACAAGATGCCTCCGTAGATGAATGTGGGATGCATGTGATGCCGCGTTAACTCACATTCATAAGCACACATCATGAGTATGTGTGTTATGTTATGAACGGCATCATATGATACAATGTTTTGTTTTTTGTTTGTATGTTTCAACGCTAGCGCATAGGACACAGTTTGGACTATATCACAAGATTTATTTTGGAGCCTTTTCTGAATGAAAAGTCCGCTTTGTCAAAAGTGGACCTAAACCCCCTAAAGAATTTTTGTATTCACTAAAAAGTGTACCTTTTGTTAATTTTTCTCCTACTTTTGGGCCTTTTTATTGGGAAAAATAACAAAAGGTAGACCTCTGTGGATCTTGGAAGGGTAGCTGCTTGCGGCCGCCCCTATGCCCCCGTATTATCTTTCTAGAAATTAGGCCTACATCTTCACCACTAACACACTAATGAAGGAAGTTACCACACGATAGAGTTAATCATAAACAAATTCTTCCAGAATCACAGAGCAACTTCCAACTCATGTCTTAAGCATTGTTAAGTACACAAATACACCTTGCGACTAAACATGGTATATTTTCGGAAGATGACCAAAAGAATCAATATGACAAAGTAATGTTCAGCCAATCATTCAACAATACAACATGTTGGGGCCACAACAATGGTCATGATCGTTTCTGTTGAGCGATGGATCCAGAGCGAGCCTCATCAGGACAATCAACGGCACAAAAAGGAAAATCTTTCATAGCCACCATCAACACCTTGATCTAAAATCAACAACACACATACAATCTCAATATGCCTCTGGTAAATTACAATTTGCTATGGGTGAGTATGGGGACAAATAGGTCTACACAAGGGGTCTCGCCCTGAGTCTTATCTCTATGATAGGGGGCAAGTGCAATCAAAGATCTATTAATTGCTAATTTAGCGCCAGTAAATTGAGGGTAAAATGAGGGTTATTATAAAGGTCAAGTGTTACTTCAAGTTCACAAAGTTACGACTTCAATGGATACTTTTCAATTAACCACAAATTAGCAGGGGCAAAAGTAACTTTTTAATTAAAATGGAAGGAGAGCCAGAAGCATCTCACTCCATTGTCTCCTCAAGTCATTGCACAAGAGCTAAAATAGTGTCATATACCAAAATACACAGTTCAATGACCCCTACTTAACAACTATAGCTCAAAAGTTAACCCCAAGTTGTGGGGGATGAGTTTTTGAACCCAACACACTCAAAGGTCATTCTATGCATGTAGAAGTCTATTGGGGTCAAAGAACTGTGTACTGACAGATGAGCATGTTTGAGTGTCATTGCACAAGACTAATAGTAACAGTCAGCCAGCAGGTCGTGCAGCGAGCGTCTAGTTTCTAACTTCTACGACCCGTGCACACAGCGTGACCTCGGTAGCTCAATGCAGTTATGCGTGGTGAAACCCCAAATTGGAGTTCAAATTTCTCCTTAAAATATCATAAAATAATTTGCTTTTCTGCAAAATATTATATCTATATACTATATATTAGTGTTTGATGATAAAATTATGGCTTAAAACATATTTTGGAAGGTCAAACTTACCTCGGAAAAAAATCATATGATTCGCCTCAAATTTCAGTCAAGAAATGTGGTTATTTTTCTCATAATATCGGATCATGATCCAGAAAAAACACAATATTTCCAAAGTTTGATCTGTTTTCCACGTAATACAAGTATTCAATTTACATGAACTATTTCCGCCCGGATAATAACACGAAAAATATCTCAACTGTCGACATCAAAATTATTTTCGTCCATGACAGAATCTAACACGAGGAGAATTGTTTATCAGGTCACGACAGAGGTCAAATTTTGCGTTACGTCATGCAAATAACCGATTGTGATTGGTCGATTGACATACAAGATCATGAATATTCAAAATTACGATAGGTAAATAAACCGAAATAAACAATGAAGTAAACAAGCTATGTTTACCATTTTACGTGTGAAGTAATTAAAAGAAAAGGAAATGTTGAAGTGTATGCATGAAAAAAATGTAACCAGGTGGAAGTGGGGAACATTACGCTAGTTCTCCTTTATTTACTTGAACTTGAAGCATGAAGCTTTGCACTGCAGAACTACGGCGATCGCGATCATTTTATTATGATCGGGGGTCAAAACAGTACCGTTCACAAAGACTTGTTGGTTGGGGGGTGCAAAAATTTCATCACTTAAAAATTTTGGGGCCCCTTTTCAGATCTCAATAATTTCAGGCCCTCCTCATTTTTAAAATGAAAATTATAGGTCAACCCCATACATAAATAAACTCAATTTTCCTGGGAAAATTTATGGTCATAATGTTCAGCCGCCCCCAGGGTCAAAACTTTTAAGCCCCCCCATTTTGTATGAGCACCCCCAGGCCTAACAAGTGTTTGTGAACGGTCCCTAAGCTTAAATTGATTGAATGGATGTCACACTGCCAGGCAAGATACCACACTCTTTTCTAGAAAGATCTGGGGAAATGGAATATGTTATATGTAGGCCCTATTTCTTGCACTCTTGCATCTTCAGCCCAAACTAACTTGACTTTGTTCTTGTTTAAGCAGGCTTCAATGGTTTTATCAAATATTCTGGGGTAAATCAGGGATGGGTAAATCAATGATGCAACATCACACTATCATACATAAAAGTTGCGGAATAAAGCAAGATATTATTGGTCTAGCATCGGTAAACACACTCAGGCTACCGGGCTAGGGCTAAGCTGCATACGGTTACCACACCTGTGGGGTAAATAGCCATATAACGGCTACAAAACACTCCATTTTGAAAATTATTTTTTATTAAAAAGAAAGCATTTCACTTTTTTTAATTTCTGAAACAGTTGTTTTATTTCTTTTTAACTTCTAGCGGTACAAACTGAATAATCAAATTACTATGGTATTTACATTTTGGAAGAGATTTATACAAATGCAATGCATTGGCAGATCATAGTCCTTCGAGAATGACCTCAGCTATGGGGGGCTCGTGAAGCCAGCATGTTCGCAAAGCCGAACAACGAGGCCAAGGCCAAGTCGCCTCGCTATTAATAGATTTTAACCTAAGCCGATAGTCATTCTTGAAGGACTAGCAGATCAATGAATTCAGGAAAAAACATCTGGGGATTACTGGGCTTGATAAAACAATATTTTTCAAAAGCTGATCCTGGATAGGAAAATTGCTAATTTCATGTTCATTGTGGACATTTTCGTACCGGTACCCAACACAAGGGCATACAGCGCAGCTGCAACATTTTCAGAACCGACTAATCGTGTTTGTGCAATAACAACTTTTCAAGTTTTCGCTCTGCGTTCTACGCTGTATACCCCATGTGGGAAAGTTCTCGATGAACAGGAATTAACTAATTTTCATATAGATAGTTTATACATGAAGGTGAAGCCGAGTCAAATGAACAATCCAAATCTGATGTAAATTTATGCAGGCAATTGTTCAACTATACAATGCAATAATATTTTCTTGCCGTTTTAAATGTAACTGTGAGGCAACCAAAAAAAGGTTGTTTTACGAGTGCATAGACTTTTAAATTAGTGTCGGTCGGTCAGGACAATTTTTTGCAAACATATTTTGAAAATTTCAGTCAAAATCAATAAATTTAGGCAAAAATAAATAAGGCTGATTTTACACAATAATTTAGCACAATTAAAAAAAGAAAATGATTTGTGATTTCAAGCTCAGTACCTGATATTTTAAATTAGATTGACGATGAAGTATTTCCATTGTATTCCATAACCATAATTAATAAATCAAGATCATCGTATTTATAAACTAAATATTTATTGTTCGGATTTGTTCCATTCTACGTTCCAAGCCTCTGATTTCTTTCTGCAGTACGGTGCAGGTCCAGGAATAAAATTCACAATTCCAACCACAAGACGACGCATACGTCTTTGACGTCATTTCTCATCAAATACCGTCTCGGTCTCAGTCAGAGATTTGCTTCCATAATTTACAATTCAACAGTCCCTTAAAAATAATGACAGTCTACAGTCATGACAGTGTTTTAGAGATATTTAAATATGAATTGTAGTTCCTCATCAACCACTGAAGTTCCATGTTTGTCTCTGTTGTTTTCCTCTTTGTTGTGTGGTTTTTCGTGCCTCCCGTCACGCGTCACAGATCCTGGAATTGTAAATAATATAAAAGATAGAACAAATAAATTAATAATTAATTAATTATTTAACAAGATAAAATAATTATAAACTTCAAACAATAACGATTTAAATTAAATTTGCAAGCCATATTATTAATGTAAAATGCTCCACATTGCTAGCTCCACAATATTATAATCATTGATTGATTTGAGTCCATTTCAAAATCGACCCCAATTGCAAATCGTGTTTTTGCAAACTGAACCAAACCACGATGTAATGAATTTGGTATCACACGACAGCTTACATCCTTCGCTACGTGACTAATTCACTCGTTTTTTCACATCGAATTCCGCCCGGATAATAACACGGTTTGAAGATTCCAAATTTCAACACCCCAAATTTTCATCGGAACAACTTTTCATCATCAAACAAGAACAAAAACATGTCGAATTTGGTATCATTCTACGGCAAATTTTGTAAACAAAACTACTCACCGTCCATGTTGACTCTGCTTTTGCACTAGGGGTCACAAATCGCCTCAAAAGTTCAGACATAGTCTTTTGGTCCAGTCGCAAAGCGACTGATTATAGCGAACTCGCTGTTAGAAAATCGGTGACCTCGACTGTGTGTGTGTGACCTGCTGGCTGACTGGTAATATCGACTGCTCAGTACCAGAAGTGGTATAAGTGCAATAGCTGCCATGTGTAGCTGCCAAGTGTATGAGTACAAATATACTGTGTGTATGTTGTCAAATGTTCACAGGGCAGCTATTGCACTTACCCACTTCTGGCCATGTGTATAGCTGCCATGTGTATACGAGTACAATAGCCTGTGGGTAAATTGTCAAATGTTCGCAGGGCAGCTATTACACTTAACCACTTCTGGCGCTGAGCAGTCCAAAAGCTACAGAGGCCTAAGTTAGGCAAAATGACTGGCTATATTATTGTGAACCAAATGATTGAACTTCATGTTTAAGGTCTTGGCTAGTCTAGTACTGGAGGCATTTTGTTTCTTTCATTGTTTGTTTGCTTATTTACCATGGTCATTTCCGGAGAAAAATAAATTGCATTGGGGCAACTTGGGGGTGATGTTTTAAACAATAATCTGCATTGTCTAACTTGGCAAGTTCAAGATTAAGTTGCTCAAATAAAATATAAGACAAGAACTAACAAGTTACAGTCAAGGTGCTTACTGTAAAATTCTGATGCTGGCTCAAATTTGACACTAGTTTGATATCAGGCCCATACCGGGGGTATTTTGGGATGTGACAGCAACCCCCTCCCCCAAAAAAAAAAAAACACACCATACACAGGAGTATATAGCAAAAGCTTATGATTATCAGTTTACAAGGGAAAAGGAGGGAACCATGATATCCCCATCAGATCTCCCGTTTCCTAAACAATGTTATCCCATGGTTACAACTGGTAGTCTACTACATGATTCCTCAACAGAATATCATTTGGTTTTTTTAATCATAGGATAATACAAATTAAATTTTACAAAACCCAAGGAAATTAACTATAAGATTGATAACAGTCCAGTAAACTTTTAAATCTAATGCAATTCCAAGTTTCTTAAAAAGGTGAAATGTCACACTGTACCATAGCATTGTCCAATCGACTGTAACTTACATCCCAGCAGAAAAAGATCTATCCAAGAGAAATAGGTCACGGACAAGAAGCGCATCTCAACTTAAATGTCACTCTACGTAATGTTAATCCTTACAAATGTTGTATGGACATGGTGAATCCTGTGTGAGATTGCCTGATTCAAAATGTCTCCTTTAAGTACCAGGGTTGTCACTACGCCGGACGGCACTGTCCGGGGTAGTGACAACCCTGGTACTCACCAAAAAAAGGAGACATTTTGAATCAGGCAATTATTTTTTTTTTTTTAAATTTCCGGAAGTGGATGATGATATTTCATCATAAAAAGAGCAAGAATTTTTTTTTTTTTTTTGTCGGTACCCTCAAAGCCTATTCCCCAATTCCTAGCGTTCACTAAAAAGTTTCGCCTTCAATATTTTAACCAGTACTTTTTTGGTCCTGGTGACAACCCTATCTAAATGAACATATGCGATTGAATGGGATGCCATCTTGTACTTTTACTCCATGATTTCATGCTCAAAAGAATTGCCATCACTAGAGTCCACAACATACTCATCTATCAGGGGCACAGTTCTTTAACCCCAATACATTTGTACATTCATCGCATGACCTTTGAAAATTTGAGTACAAAAACTCATACTATGCAACTTGAGATCAAATTTTGCACTCTTCGATTGTTTAATTAAGTTATTGAACTATGCCACTAGGATGAGGCTATTCATAGTGTCAACATCACTAAGTTTGTGATCAATCAATTTTTACACTCAACATGCATAAACAAGTACAAAAACAACTTTAAATCAAACAAATTACACTACAATTACTTTACAATCCCCTCGTACAAAAACACTAATTTCACCGATTCTGCCAAAACAAGTTGGAATGTGGTAAATCAATAAAAAGCGCAAAATTTATCCATCCAGAAAGTGAACCAATTTAACGGTAAAGTGATATTATTGCACTTTGGACCCGGTCCCAAAAATTAAATTAAGTCTCAGGCAGGTCAATATCAAGTGAATGTATTATTATGTCAAAGTAATTTAATTTCGTTTCCTCTTGCATGTTCTGCTATTAAAGTGCACATACTCGGGACAGTCTGTACTAGTGTATATATTCTAATTTACTTGTCCATTAAAGTAAATTTCAGAATTCACATGATTGCTCCGTCATCTGTCAAATGGCAAAAACAACTTGTGAAAATAATAAACAAGTGTTGTTTATTTTATAACAAATTACAAACACTTGAAACTTACACTGCTTGAAACAGACATGTTTTTTTTATAGCCTAAGATAATTTTATAATTAAAAGTCAGAGTTAAAAGTGCAAAGTCGAAAAACTAAAATTGCTTATTTGAAACATTGTTATTGACCAAACTTACACACTTGAAAGTCAATTATTTTTCTAGTCATTAATCAAGAAAAACAAAATTGAATTCTTATCATTGCATCATTTGCAAATTTCTCATATTCCTTGAAAATTTTTCTCCAACTCGGTTAAAAAGTTACAAAACTTACCGAATAGACTTTGAGTATCAGTAAGTCCGGTATGTTAATTCCAAGAAAGCATTCAACGCATACAAAAATTATCCTTAACTCAAAATTTTCAAAACATTGCTCTCAAAGAACAGGTTGTGAAGATTCCACTTTCAAAGTTGCAATTAAAATATTGCATGTATCAAATTCAAATATAGACCATAGATCCTTTCCAGGGTCTAGGTATAGACACAAAGCTTCTGGTTCAGTTGCAGGAGAACAAATAAAGTTCAGGTTCCAGATGATAAATATTGCACTTCAAGTGGCAAATGGCGAAGGTATCAATTTCAATCACATGGATGTCGCAAGTATCAATATATAAATATCGTCTCCAAAATAGAAATGTAGCGTATCCTGTAGAACAGTTTCTTTTGAGTGAATTAAAAAATGTACACTTTAAGCACAAAGGAAAATGGTAAACAAGTATCAAGTTTTGCAGCTACAGTCGAAGATCAGAATAAGAGTATTATCAATTCTCAAATGCACAAACTCTGAAGGTATGAAAATTACCAGCAAGATATTCCAAATTTTCAGACTTCAGAAGAAGAGTTTATCAAAGAACAAACGTCAGTATAATACGCCTATACCAAAATATTGCACAAGAAAAAATCTTGAGAATATTGCAATACTGAAAAGTTAGCAATCAATAACCGATCAGATACAATTTCAAGATGCAAAATTAGGATATCCTATGTGATGGCAAGACTGCAAACAGTTACAGAATCATCATCTGTAGAGTTGGCAAGTATATCACTGTATTTCATCCGTATGTATGTCAGACCCAGCTCTTGTCTGTCTCCAAAAGCTTGGTAGGCACGTGAGGTATGTTGTCATTGGTATACAAGTCCTGCTAGCAAGTCAGCATGTACGAGGCTAGCCAAGTAAATATCAAATAGCCCCGGCAAAATAACTAGCTCATGTGGATATGATGTCACCACCTTCGCCCCCAGCTAGCAGGCCCATGCCAGCTTTACCACCAGTCAGTCAGTCAGGAGATCTGCTGTAAGACTTAGCCTAGACAACGTCACAGCCATATAATATTGTAGTAGCCCCAGATAGATTGGTCAATGCTATTTATACACAAAGTCTGGAAAAAGTTAATTCTTTCAGCAAATTGATGGAGTCACCCTTATACAGCACAAAGTTGTTCAAGCTTTTCGCTCCAAATCTTTGTTACTTTAAGGCCAGAATTAGAACCATATTCAGAACTGAAACTTCTCTGCACATTTGCGTGAAAATAAACTGCAAGCGAAAATATGATTACACTCGTAGTAGAGTGGGAGGAACCAGGATGTGTGATGAACGTACAAACTTACCAACTTTAGGTCATCTTTTTATAAAAGGCCTGGTTGGATCGGATGAAGTTAACTTGATCGGCTAGGCTGGTGTAAAGTGAAAGGCGTCGTGCCCCGTGCAATCACAAGATAACAATCTGAGGGTCTTCTGGTGGGGTCTATATTAGCAGCGCATAAAGATCTATGCGATGGTTGGTGCTGATTATAAAGCAGGGATCAAAAACTGATCATCTTTGTGCTAACCCATATCTGATGGCTAATTATCACTCCACATCAGCGTACACCACAGGAAGTTATGAACTTGACAATATCTAAATGAAATCAACAGTTCTGTAATATAGCTCAGATTTATATATGAAATTATAATGAGAGTTTGAATAGTATCTCACCGCTGGTGGGTAACTAATCGTTTGATAATATCAAATCTGTGGTTTTAGAGTTTAAGTATCCAACAATGCCATTTCCTTTGGCCAACTGAATCAAAATGACACATTTCCTTAACAACTCAGGTGATATATATCCATTTGTTATCAAAACAATTTCAAATTGAGCAATTAGTTATATGTTATCCTTGGTGCATGGTCTGATGCAATAATGGGTGCATCCACACGGGAGGCGAGAATCTGCAATAAAGCGCATTAATGTGCTCTCTGATCTGCGTAAGTAACGGGAGCAAACTGTCTACATGGGCGCTGTGATCCTGCTGATCCGCATCTGTGTAGTGAGCATGTTTCTTGTGAGTGCATTGGCATTGTAGGGCGGTTGTGTCACGATGTTGTCTGCGTGCACAAAAGAAGATCACAGTGATCCGCATCTTAGGTCCACATTAGTGCGGTTCTCACGATGTCGCAATGTCGTCTGCGCGCACAAGATATCACAATGTTGTCTGCGCGCACAAGATGTCACAATGTCGTCTGCACGCACAAGAGAAGTTCACAGTGATCCGCATCTCAGAGGTCCACATTAATGCGGTTCTCACGATGTCGGGATGTCGTCTGCGCGCACAAGATGTCACAATGTCGTCTGCACGCACAAGAGAAGTTCACAGTGATCAGATGTCCACAAAGGTCCACATTGATGCGGTTCTCACCGCCAGTATGAAGTTGCCCAATGTCGCTTCCTCTCATCAAGTTCAAAACCAAAATCACAGGATTACACATCTATTTGGGTAAAATATCCATTAAATATTGGTGTTCATAACAATTATAGCAACTTGAAAATGATGACCATTTAATTTGTGGTTTTGTCACAAATACTCTGATCTGTCAATAGAACCTGCTGGGTACAACCAACAATGCACATTTCCGTAAATATTACACTAAATACCACATGTAGTTTATGACCAAAACAACTTGTAATTGTGGAATCCCAACAATAGCATTTGAAGTCCCATATCCTTGCTATGACAAATCTGGAAGTTCATTTTGAGGACATCTGATACAGGTAAAGTACTCCATACAATTCCATCAAAATGCAGACGGCAAAAAACAACTTTTAAGCTATATTTTATTGTCTGATTCAGTGGTAGCACTTTGATCTATAGAAAAGAACCTGGTTACAACAAACCAAAAACATGCTTTTTATGATCAATCATCCAAATAATTCCAAGCAAATTTCTAGTGGTTAAAATTGCAATTATAATTAATAATTATTCTGCCAAATCCAATAATAAACTTACTTCCTTTGATGCAACAAACCGAAAAAAAACAATACCTTTTCACGTCTGCCTGGGTAAAATATTTACTAACGGTCCAAGTAAAAATGTGTTGGAGCAAAAGGCAGTACACTGCATGGTCTGCTCCATAGATGAAACTGTCTTGGTAGTACATCAGACCACAAATACGCACACGTGTTCAGAACTTGCCTTAGGCCTTCACTTCATCCAAAATTTCAGCCACTCAAGAACCATTTATTCCTCATTCACAACCAAAACAATTCTGCTATAATATATAGTAGCAATCGATGGTTGCCAGATTTTCAACCTGAATCACATGGTGCAAACCTCCCAAAAGTCTGCCAATTTTTGTTTGTTTGTTTACCGAGTTCTAGAAACTTTTGGTTTCTATGCAACAAAAAAATCACCTTATTTTTATTTTACCGGTTTCTATTTGACAGGAAACTATTGAAAACAGGCACGAGACACTCCGGCGCTAGTTGGAGGACGACATAACTGATCCCATTTTGTGACTCTTAATAAATTACCATAAATTACTGAGCAGCTATAAATACATCTTTTCAATTTCGGTTAATAAACTCTAAATGTGTTCTGTATCATATTATACATGTATTATTACTTTAAATTCAAGTAAATATGTAGGCTAAATTTTATGTCCATGTTTAATAATTTTGAGGTGACTTTACATGAGTTGAATTAAAATTGGTGTGACTGTTCTGCGAAAGGTACATGGAGCGGTACAAAAATGTGTCTCTTAATAAATTATTATCCCTGGCTTCAGAATTCGGCACCATCTCTTCTACAGACCCTACATAGGGCTCTATCTTCTCCTTACAATTTATTTCTCAACCATAGGTTTCTATGGGACAAGACACTGTCAAAAGTGGTGGGAAAATCTTCAAAAGTCACCCAATTGGGCTACCAAATATGAGGTTTGGCAACCCTTGTCCCAATCCGCAAACATGCACACTTTATGCAGACTACGCAGACAACCCACAACAATGGGCAGAAACAATAGGCAAATTTTACAACACAAGTTCAAATATCATGGGTCAAATACCGCAAAGAATGATGTACTTTTATATGAACAAAGCGAATCATGACCCTAAACCTTTGAAGCAACCAACCAAATCTCCTAACACAATATGTGACAATGATCTGGGGGTAATTAGGGCTATATATCGTTACCAGAATCGGAATTGTTATTGTATTTGGTCGGCATGGTTACTGACTTTCCCGCCATTTGTAAAAAATGTGAGGTACGTCATTGAATACCCGGTACATGTGGTCAGTATAGTAAATAATGTATAATAGCAACATTCAAGCTTACTGACGATGACATTGAAAAGTGATGACTGGTAATTTTTAGAACAAAAGTTTTCAAAGAAGTTGTAAATTGACCTATTCTTGTTGTTCTCTTTTGATGACATTTGAAGTGCATACATAATTTTTATTTCATTCATGACTGGTTTGTATTGCAAGTTTTTGAAAGCATACGGAGTATAGTGAAACTAGCTTAGGTCTACTGTATTCAGGGTTTAATATAGCTAGCCCAAGTTGAGTGCCGGCTAATTTTACTATCCAATTAGAGGGCTGGCTCAAGGCACAATCATTTTAGCGAACACAAGGAATCGGGGAATAGGCTATGGGGTATACCCCCAATTTTGTTTTTGTTTTTTTACTCTTTTTATGATGAATAAAACATTTGTGGGAATTTTTTTTTTTTTATAGTGCCGGTTCGGCGCCGGTTACCCCCCGACCGGCGCGGCTATAACCCTGACTGTATTGTATGGGCAGCAGTAGCCAACTCATGTTTCTTTTCTTGATCTAATATAATAATGTTCAATTAATGTCTTTATCCTGTCATGGGATACTCATCAAGGATATATTCTCTATCCAAATATGTAGGCTATGTAAAACTGTTAAATAAATTAAAGTGGCCTTTTGGTCAGGCCTGTATGCCTCTCAAGTCTCTAGATTTTCCTTGAGGAATTACTAATTAGCTCTACATCCAACAGGACTAAAGTGTGTTTCTGCACAGAACAGACATATGAAGCACAGAACAGACATATCAAGCACTGCACAGACATACAAAGCACTGTCCAAGTGTCCAGACACATGGGCAATGTAGGATGTCACAACCAACATTCAAAATAAGCCCTATCGCAGTGCAATTTGCAACCCAAAATTCGATTGTTGCAATACAACTTCTAAAGTGTGGTGCAAATTGCAATACCACCTGACTTTATGTGTTGATTGTCCGAGACTGCACTTCAAGCTGCTCTGCATCAGATGAAATTGCACCACAACTTTCAAAATGAGGTGTAAAAGTGCAGCCCAAGGTAAAATAATGAATTCAAAGACTGGGTTAATCTGAAGCGTGGGATGTTTCAACCTATTTGAAGCCTGGGATGTTACGACCTATTTGAAGCCTATTCAATACATAGAAAGTAAATGCTGCAGTCAAATGTGGTTCAATGATTGTTGGCTCTAGGCCAGGCTAGCCAAAGCTACACATTTCCTGAAATAGACACAAAAAGTTTTGTATCGTAAGTTTTGTGTCCTCATCCGTTGGATTCACCATTTATACCCACTTTTTATGTATCATACACAATCCTACCTGTAGCTGAGCCTTCTCCACATCAATATCAACGCTTCCATATCTTGCTCTCGCGGCATATCGTCTTGCATTTCACATTAAGTTTTAAAAAGTTTAAAAAAATCCAATTTGCACAATATTACATGTAGTCGTCTTGGTACCTATTCCTTAGATAATCACTGACTCAACTGCCGACCAACTCGAAAGTGTCACAAACTCTCTACATTCATACAAAAACCATGAGTAATAACATTATGTCAACACATGTCTGCATTTCACTTTTCATCAATATGTACAATGCTATATCTGGCAAAACAGGCATAAAAATAATAAAAATAACACAAAAGTCCACAATAAATTGTGACAACCACGGAAAGTCGGCAAACTTATTATCAGGCTGCTAATATAATCCGTAATGTATACTAATAGTGCATGCAATTCCTGGTTGGTTTATATAATGGACTAATAATAATCTTACCTACCGGTTAACGGTCCGTGTCAAAGTCCAAACTTCAAACGAAACATCAAATTCCAGACTAGTGAACAACCCGGCACTTGAGACATTTTTCGCGGCGTTACCATATTTTGCGCTCGTAATTACGACCCGTATAAACACTTGTAAAAAGGTAGTTATATCAATTGATGATTACCATGTCCATAAAATATCAATTATGACAATAATTTTGTGTCTGATTTCATCTCTGGCATAGCAGTCATCTGACCATGATTGTATCCTGTTAGTGTTATCAATCCCTCGTCATTAAGACAAACCTCAAACACTTTTATCATTGGATGATCATTACGCAACTAGTAACCCTTAGCAAGCTTAAGATACCCTTGACGAGAAAAAAACCATTGTGGTTTGTAGCTAGGTTTGTATCACAATAATAATAGAGGCTCCACCCAAATATAAATTTATCTTTGTTCTTCATTACCTATAGGACATTCACTATGATTAACACACGTGTAAGCTACCACTAGTTGGGGGCGTTGTAAATATACTAATTTTTAGTTCAATCTTTTTGGTAAAATCGTTCTATTCTTTAACTGTTCAAGTTGTACCATCATTAAATTGAAAGATAAATCCTAAAATTTTCTAAATACAAGTCAAAACATATTTCCATATTTTAATTTCACATTTACAAGAATGTATACGAAAATGTGAATATTTCACTAGTGGGAAAATTTCAGCTTGAACATCAGGTCGCGACAAGCATTGATTTTCAACTGCTCTACTTTGGTTACAATTTAATATAACAGCAGTCTCATGTTTAGGGTAATGAAGTCATTGACATTGATGTACAGATGGAACTTTGCACTTCTAATTAGTTAAGGATGATGTGAAATGATGTATCGTTGTTATAGTTTTGCGTTTCACATATGATATCCTCAAGGGGCGTTGGGCCGAGTCACTCTGAAGTCACAACCTAAATCTGATGTTATTATAGTAACATAATCAGCTTGTCAGGGAAAATTAACCTAAAATGTTATGATAATGAAATTAACGAAACAATAACATAAGGAACATATGCATCATTTTAGCCCTCATTTTTTTTATATAAATTATTTTTGAGCTATGAAATATTTTTCATCAGATTGTCACATAATGGGAAGAAAAATAATGCAACATTATTTTTGCAACAATACTAATGAGTGACTCTTATGCAACTCTCTATTTAGTACAAATGACTGTGCTAACAATATTATTATTATGGGGGGGGGGTGTGTCTGAACTTTGGTTTGGCTGGGGATGAGCGGCTGGGACTCTAACAATGACAATTTGGCACTTTTTCAAGAAAATGAAGAAAAAGCACCTCTTTTTGAAACCAAATTTTCATGATGGCTATCAATAACCAAAATGGCTGAAAATGCACCCCAAGTCTGAACTGAATGGCTGAAAATGCACTCTAAATCTGCCGCATATCCCTGTACCCTCATTTCATATCTGACTTACTATTGATGGTCTACAGCTAACACTCCGCTAACACCATTATGTTGATGATGGGTCTAAATGG
This sequence comes from Amphiura filiformis, assembly GCF_039555335.1. NCBI lineage: Eukaryota > Metazoa > Echinodermata > Ophiuroidea > Amphilepidida > Amphiuridae > Amphiura > Amphiura filiformis. Next base: position 56,419,883 of record NC_092642.1, read on the forward strand.
TACTAGTTTAGGAGCGCACCATTAGATTTCCAGGGGGGCATGGGAGTTTTTTGAAGAAAAAAAAAACTTTGCCCACTAGTGAGAAAAAAAAAAAACTTTGCCCACTGGTGAGACGAAAAAAAAATTTTTTGCCTCACTGATGAGTAAAAAAAAATTTCCCCACCCAACTTTGTATACAAATGTACATTAAAATTGAAAAAATAACTTACGCCAGAAGGCGGCGAAAAAAAAAAAATTGGTGCTCTTGGAGGCGAAAAAAAAAAAATTCCGCCTGACCCAAACTCCCATGCCCCCCTGAGAATCTAATGGTGCATCCCCTTATAGATCTAGGGCCTTAACAAACTATCCCCAAACATTTCCAAACAAATTCTAACTGTCAAAAGTCGCTAAATGTTTGGTAACCTATCCAGTAGCAATCAGCAATCGATGATACAATCTAACAATCAAATAGACTCATTTCAATTAACCCCTATCTGTATTTGTATAGTGATAGAACTTGACTAATATACTACCATGACACAAGGATCCACAACATGCTCATCTATCAGGGGCACAGTTCTTAAACCCCAATACATTTGTACATTCATTGAATAACCGTTGTAAATTTGAGTACAAAAACTCATAGTCTGCAACTTGAGGTAACAATTTTGCACTATGATTATGTAATTGAGGTTATTGGACTATGCAATTGGGATGAGGCTATTGTGGTCCACAGTGTGACTACCTTACTTAGTACACCCCTATATGGAGGCCGAGGAATACACATAAATGATAGATGACACTTCCGACAAAAAAAAAGTTTTTTAAAAGATGGCTCACTTCCTTGGACCCTGATTTGTGGTTCAAAACATTGATTTCCAATGCTGAAATAATCATAAAACGTCTCCACTTTACCATGTTTATGGTCAAGGGGAAATACATGTTGGATTAGGATAAAGTTATTGATGATACTTCACACTTCCTGTTAGCCTAATAAATAAGGTCTAAAGCTCTGCAGATTAGAGTAGGTCAATGTTGGCTGAAATGGGCTATTCCTGTTGAAATCCATACACCCTATGGAAAACATCACCTTAATTTCCCACACAGGGAGTGTAGATTTCAAAGGAAGTCACCCATTCAGTGTTGTCTGCTCAAAATGGGCTATTCCAGTTGAAATCCATACACCCCCTATGGAAAACATCACCTAAATCTCCCACACAGGGGGTGTAGATTTTAAATGGAGTCACCCATTCAGGTAATCCCATTTGAAATTCGCACTCCCTGTGTTGGAGATTAAGGTCATGTCTTCCACAGACTTCAACTGGAATATATAGCCCAAAACCTGTTAGTTTGGATTTAAGGTTTTAAACCCAACATCCCATGCCCCCCCTGAGAATCTAATGGTGCATCCCCTTATAGATCTAGGGCCTTAACAAACTATCCCCAAACATTTCCAAACAAATTCTAACTGTCAAAAGTCGCTAAATGTTTGGTAACCTATCCAGTAGCAATCAGCAATCGATGATACAATCTAACAATCAAATAGACTCATTTCAATTAACCCTATCTGTATTTGTATAGTGATAGAACTTGACTAATATACTACCATGACACAAGGATCCACAACATGCTCATCTATCAGGGGCACAGTTCTTAAACCCCAATACATTTGTACATTCATTGAATAACCGTTGTAAATTTGAGTACAAAAACTCATAGTCTGCAACTTGAGGTAACAATTTTGCACTATGATTATGTAATTGAGGTTATTGGACTATGCAATTGGGATGAGGCTATTGTGGTCCACAGTGTGACTACCTTACTTAGTACACCCCTATACGGAGGCCGAGGAATACACATAAATGATAGATGACACTTCCGACAAAAAAAAGTTTTTAAAAGATGGCTCACTTCCTTGGACCCTGATTTGTGGTTCAAAACATTGATTTCCAATGCTGAAATAATCATAAAACGTCTCCACTTTACCATGTTTATGGTCAAGGGGAAATACATGTTGGATTAGGATAAAGTTATTGATGATACTTCACACTTCCTGTTAGCCTAATAAATAAGGTCTAAAGCTCTGCAGATTAGAGTAGGTCAATGTTGGCTGAAATGGGCTATTCCTGTTGAAATCCATACACCCTATCGAAAACATCACCTTAATTTCCCACACAGGAGTGTAGATTTCAAAGGAAGTCACCCATTCAGTGTTGTCTGCTCCAAAATGGGCTATTCCAGTTGAAATCCATACACCCCCTATGGAAAACATCACCTAAATCTCCCACACAGGGGGTGTAGATTTTAAATGGAGTCACCCATTCAGGTAATCCCATTTGAAATTCGCACTCCCTGTGTTGGAGATTAAGGTCATGTCTTCCACAGACTTCAACTGGAATATATAGCCCAAAACCTGTTAGTTTGGATTTAAGGTTTTAAACCCAACATCCTAGGTTAAAGTGTGGGTTAAGTGTACCAGCACGTTCTTTAATCCTTGCACGTGTGGACCTGTTTTGAAAACCTTTGCATTGGTGTCAAAATTTGTGGTAGGTCGTGATAATTACCCAAAGGATATAGTTAGGCTGGATTAAGTTAGGATTAGCCCATCATCCTATACTGGATTACAATCAAGATCCCTAATCCACAAGCGTGTGGACCTGTTTTGCAAATATGACCATATAATCCAGCTGCCAAACAGAATTTTCCCATTTTAGCTTGGTTTTGATGGATTTGCTTCTGAAGACAACCAATTTTAAAAGCAATCTTGAGCCCGCTGCATGATAATATGAGATTATGGAGGTGTCAAAGTTCATACAGAGTTCAAAATTGCTCTGATGTTGTCATGGTTGTTAGAGGCTCCCTTCCTTTCTCAAAAAACAGTGTTTTGTATGATGACTACAATAACTCCAAATAAAGAAAGACACAAAAATGGAGTTTCAAATTTTGATTTTTGGAGATTTTTGCACAATACGTAGGCCTATATTTAACATTCCTTTCGATATTCGTTGAAATGTGTAATGACAAAACCTTGTAACTTTGTACCATATCTTATCTTATCCTTTATAATTGGATACAAGGTTTTGTTAATTCAATTTTGAAAATCAGGTAACTGTGGGTTTTGTTGCAGATAGGCATTACAAGGTTTTACCAGTATAAAGCCTGGCTTCCTAGCTACGAAATCAGTAGAAATCTTTATAAAAGTTATGAGACCTTGGCATTGATATTATTACCATCCAGGTTGGCCAACAAGGTTAAGTTAACACCATATTAAGGCTGGATGATGACACCTATACCATAACAACACACCTAATAACCAGAAAATCACTTGCCTACAGGAATTACATATTGAAAACAAATAGCCCTACTAAGGCACGAGCCTTGATCTCGTCCGTCCGGCGGCGTCTGGCCATGCCTTGATCTGACCGACATATCACCTCACGTGCGCTGCTAGTATTGATGATAATCATAGTTACAGAAGTAGGCTACATATATCCTCATCTCTTTGTCAACGAACGAAACATTAGCTCAGTGCAGAGATGTATTAAACAGAGTCGTTGCTGTTGGTATATTTTCTGGATATCGATTATCGAGGGCTAGACTGAGCCCCCCAGTCAGAACTCTTGCCTCCCTGTTGCCCCCTCAGAAAAAAAAAAAAAAATACAAAAATTTCCATTTATTGCGGTAATTTTGTGCAAATTTTGTTGATTTTGCCCCCCACCGAAATTAACTTTGCACCCCTAATCCCCCCCCCCCCCGAAAAAATTCCTGGCGCCGCCACTGACTGAGCGCAACCTCTCTGGCTAATATACTAAAGCAACAAGAGCCTCAAAGTAGTGCTACCATCACATAGGTTTTCTACAAAAGTATGTATATAACCGGAGGAGGTTCTCAGGGGGACCATACAGGCACGTGCCGCAAACATGGGTAGCACTTTCAGCCTTCTGGTATATCAATGACCCCTTTTTCTATGCCAATTTTGGTATATGGATGGGTCCTTTTTTCAAAATTTACATATTAAAACAACGGGTGGACAACAACATGGCATGCATGCAAATGGTACTGATGAAGGGAAAGCGCTAACTTTCCCCCTGTTTATGTCACGTAATTGGCTACATGCTCTCCGTAGGAAATTGTAGACGCTTGGCGATTAAAAAGCCACAACTTTCTTTTTGAAATATGAGTTACGTGACACGCGGAAGAGTAATTGTTGTGTGTTATCATTGTTATGGTAGATTGAGGAATAATCCCCTTGGCAATATGGGGACAGCATGTGAAATAATATTGGAGGAGAAAGACAAAGAGATCCACCGTGACTGCTATCACCGATGGGTCAGATGATGAAGAGCTGAAATTTTTATGCTGTTAAATTTTCACATATCAATCAAAAACACATTCACTTTAAAGATTCTCTGTGTCTGCTACTGCTATATTCAGATTTTCTGCCTACATTGAAGCTTGGCATTTCAAGATATGACCCACAATATGAAAATTAAGCAAGGTCTTATGAGGAGTGTCCCCCCCCCCTGTGGGTAAATTTATACTATTTACTTTTTTCTCTGTCATAGCTTCTTGGGTTTTTGAGATATGAAAAGGACCCAAGTGACCCAGGTCTTATGAGGAGTGTCACCCCCGGTCAGGAAATTTTTAAAATTATATTCTTTACTTATAAGAAGGACACATATCAATATTGACCCGGAAGGTCCCGGATCTTGTGATGATTGCCACCCCGAATGGGGAACTATCTTTATTATATTTGTTACTTTTTTCTCTTTCATTTGACACCACTCGGGGTTCATACCTTTGTGGTATTTCGAGATATGTCCTTTTCAGAAAAAAAGGCGAGTCAGTAAGTTTAGTAAGCAAGTAACCAACACTAATATAAGGCTGATCCATTCCAAGGTCCAGCAAAAATTTCAGCTGTCCATGGGATGCTATTAATGTATCCATTAGGGCCTATATCATCAAAGTTCATCACATGGACTACAAATTTTAAACAACCCTATCCATCAGCAAACCGATCAATTCCCCATGGTCAAGGGTAAAACACATCTACAGTAATTACTGCCATCGGTCAGATCAGAGTAGAGAGCTAGCGGCATGGCGTACACACATACACAGTCATGATTCTATTACAGAAGCTATCAATGGACATCACTTTGTCCATCAGGGCTTCAAAATTCATCATCACTATCAATAACACGCAACTCCCAATGGACAACAATTTACAATATAGTAATCGGCCAGAATCGGCCAGATCAGAGGATTCGGACACACTGAGTGAAAATGATCCATGCATTTGACAAACTATCCCCTTACTATCTGCTAATGACTAAACAGACAACAAAATTTAACACACTGTATATCAACAAAGACCCTATTCCCAATAGACATTGGAGTGCAATAATCGGCCACATCAGAGGTTTGGTCAGTCCACCAAATGACCAAAACTTGGTCCACACTGACCATTAGGTTTCATTTGATTTGACAAGGGATGGTCAACATGGTCAAAGATAGCATCATAAATAAGGGGGACATATCAAGTGACCAGTTACAAGTTCAAGTGACTACATTGCTCTAATTTCCCTATCCATTTATACATGTCAAATCAAATTGTCAAGAAGGGTCAACATTGCACTAGGATCCAAAACATGCTCATCTATCAAGGCAAAGTTCCTTAACCCCAATATATTTGCACATTCATTGAATGACCTTTGAAAATTTGGGTACAAAAACTCATACTCTGAAACTTGAGGTCAAATTTTGCACTAGTATTATTGTGTAATTGTGGTTATTGAACTATGTCATTGGGATGAGTCCATTGTGGTCCATAGTGATAGTAGCTGATCAACGAGGCTCATCTTTGTTACATTTGTATTTTATCCTAATTTCTAACCTGTCAAGAGTCTTATCAAAGACACTGAAGATTTGCCACTAATTTTACCGACTTATTTAGATCAGAGGAAATTGATTCTTCCCAAATTTTCATGTCTAATTGCCATCTCCACCATCACAAAAAGAATTTCTGTGACTGTATATCCTGGTCTACATCTTTACTTCACATTTCATTTCAAGACATCAAAATTTCACAATTCAACATTCTATATTCAGTTTATTCCATATTTTGCAATTTTGCTCTATTTTCTTATTAAAAACAGGCTATTACTTAAATATATCTGGTTGCGCATAAACAAACGGTGAGTGAGTAAGCAACATACAGGGTGCAAGTGGCCTGAAGTGATTTTGCAGGAAAAGCCTGAAAATGCGCCAGAATTAGGGCTATAAAGCCACAAACAGGCTGAAATAAATAAAAGTGCGTAAATTTGGAGTAACAAAAAGCAGGAATTCCTGCAAAAGCACGAAAACTTGCATCCCTGAACATATGTTCTAGTACATGTAGGTTGGACCCAGAGTATTACACATGGTCCAGCAAAAAACATTTAAATTTGGCTGTGCACCAAGTCCTATGAACATGATTAAGACCACTTTCTGACTAAAGTCCGATGTATACTCCACTTCGCGAGAAGCTGTGATGAAAAAATTAATTTGCAGCTTCGCGCGAAGGCATTCATGTATACTTCATCAAAATATCGCCGAGTATCGCGAAGAATTGTTTATTGTTGCCTGCTCTGTGCTTTCTTATAGAAACTTCGCTGGCCTACCCCCCAAAAGTTGAACCAAATCCAACTCTCCATGAAGTTTAAGAAACCTGTTCTCATGAAGGAAATTCCTTCGGAAGTCGTAAAATTTCAGCTCAAATTACTTCGCGGCCTGCGAAATCGCGGTCGCGAAGTGGAGTATACATCGGACTTAACACCAATTCCCTCTTCCATCATATTTTTGAGTTGAGAAACAATCCACACTGCATACAATACATACTTTCTTTCTCAGCTATACTCAGGTTACACTGAACTGACTATAAAACATGAATGAACACTCAGACCAGGTGTATTCCGATGCTCTACAAACAAATACTATGAACTAATTAAAACTATCATGACCTTTAACCTTTTAATTAGCCCATTAAAACAATCCCTGCATTATGGTGCAGTTGCCTAACCGTATCAGGTCCTAGGTTTCAAACCCAATGCAATTAGTATTGAATTGCTTTAACCCTCCCCTCAAATAGCCATCAAATACAGAAGATGGAGTCACTATGGATCACAATGGCCTCATCCCAATGGCATAGTCCAATAACCTCAATTAAACAATCATAGTGCAACATTTGTTCTCAAGTTGCAGAGTATGAGTTTTTGTACCCAAAGTTTCAAAAGTCATTCAATGAATGTACAAATGTATTGGGGTTAAAGAACTCTGCACTATGTTTTGGAACCTAGAATGTTTTGGAACCTAGTGAGTCTATAAATTTTTCAAAAATTCTCATGTTATAGTTAGAATTTAACATTTTTATGACCATGTACCATATATAAAATGTTAGCAAAATTGCATTCATATGAATACCTTTCCACATCGTTCTATACACTTGGATAAAATAGAATCTTCAAATTTTGTTATTTTTTTCCCTACAGCAATACTCAAGTTGCGACACGTGCAAAGCTTTAAAAAAAATCCCGAGCACCTTCAGGTAACCAAAACATCATCCATACTTCTCCTCTTTATAGTGTTTTTTTTGTGTTCATGATAATACTTATTTATTTGTATGCACGTGCATACACATATTCTTCATGTCGTTCAGGTGTATGGGTACGGGGTGTGTGCATAGACAACATATAAATTGGCTAGGAAAAAAGAAATTAAATACAGCACTTAAAAATCTGTGGTGTGTTTTCAGTGCCGTATTTCAACAATGACTTGCAGAATATAAAATTGATTTTGTAGACATGTAGCATTGAAAATATTGTATGAAAATTATATAAAACAGTAATCGCTGCAATAATTACACCATATTTCCTCGAATAGCCCCCCCCCGGGGCGTTGCATTTTCCGAAAAGGGGGCGTTTATTTGAGGTCATTTTTAGAATGATAATTCCCATTAAAATCATTAGGTAAGCTTAAAACTCACGCTGAAATGACGAACTATGAACTTAGGAACGATGACTTCCGGTTCACTTCTGGGTTTACGACCAGATTTTCGCCAATTACCGACGCCATTAGCAACCATGTGTGCACCTTGGTAAGCTTACTACACAAGATAGCAAGGAAATATCAGCATTTTTGAAACATCTTGGTTGAAAAAAGTGATGGGGGCGTTTAACTCTCTTCACGCGGGTGTTGACTGCAGACGACAAGTTTCAAAATTTTTTTTTTAAATTCAAACAATTTCATAAATGTAAATTTTCATGACCATATTTGGAATCAGCATGAAAAATGCATTAAAATGAGTACAAACACGCCTAGTATTGATCCAGTAGTTCTTAAGATAGCTCTTGATATTTTGAGAAAATTTTTCAAATCTTGAACTTTTTCCATTGAAGCGCATGGCTAGCACGCAGAGCATTAATGAAGGGAGCGACTTTTCAAGGAAATATGGTATTCATTGTTTGAAGTCCGGTTTGGAGTAACTTTATTAACACTACCACCACTCCAACTAATCCTAACCCTAACACTAATTATTTTGTGTAGCTGCAATGATAATTAACTTTAGCCCAATGCAATGTTTCTCTTTCATTTTCATATTTATTCAACAAATTTAGAAACAATTTCCTCCATTTTCTCTTTCCAAAGCGATTTCCGACTATGGAGGTATATGTCCGAGACCTCAGGCAGCTGTTGATACAGATGACATGCTCTGCATGGCTCAGATATGTATTTTCAGATTAATTATATTCTTTCCTTTGTTTTATAACAATAGGAACAGGATGTAAACAGATATAGATAACTTCACTTTCAAAATCACCACCCACTAGCTGGTATCATATGTACGCATCTGCCATGATATTCTATTCTAGTATAGGCAGATGAAAGTAGGTTCATTGGTTCCTGTCTGCACCAAATTAATTTTAGCCAAAATTTTCATTTTTTCATTTTTCATTATTTCACAATGTGTTAAAAAGTTGCCAACGATGAAGTATGATACTGCCAACAATTCCAATGAATTTATTAACTTGTTCTATTCATGAATTTAGGTTCTATTGCTGTTATCGTCACTTGCGCTTATATTAAATAGCAACTTTCTTTATTTTGCCTAAAAAGGGGACATATCTGATGGAGAAAACCAATCTGATGGAGAAAACCCCATGCAGGAGGTAAAATCAATCAATTGTGTGCAAAATTGCTGTAAAATGTGGAATTTTTGGTAATTATGGGTTTTACCAGCCCCTTGCCCCCCCCCACCTCCGTAGTACCACCATTAGAGAAAACTTACATTTTGGGTAAAGAAATACTCATCTATTTTTCTTTTTCATGGAAATACAACATGGCTTTATAAAATAATGAAACAGTTAGCTTGTCACAGAAAAATCAAAGAGTATGAAATGAAACTAGAACCAAGGACAGGAATCAAATCACCTTTCATTAGCCTGATTTGCAACATGAAATAAATGTTGTGACAGTGGTACTAGGCAAATCAGGAAAGAAGCAAGGTAACCTGCTATCACTTTATACTATTGCATCAGGAAATTGTTTCAGTGGCCTAATTTGGGACATGACTTTTTGAACTGTCGACCGGTTTAAAATAATGACTCAAATTGGGAAAAAAAGTAGCTGAAAATAGTAATTGAATATAGCAGGATGTTGAGCAACATCATGAAACTTTTACGCCTGATCAATTGATACTACGTTTTTTCCAAATAAGCTATTCTTGAATCAAAACGTTCTATTTCTGTATAACATTTTATTTGAATGTCAGAGAAACATATGCAGTGAATAGCAATTCAAGCTATTGGAAAATGTTTGTGCTTTGTCATTGTTCACTGCATGTTTGAATCTATAGAATTGAAACTGAGAATGAATACATTGTTTCAAACAAACAAACAAACAAATAAACAAACAAACAAACTATTAGTACCAAACACACACATTAGCTCCCTTTTCAATTGGAGTAAATCAATGTTAGATAGCCCATGTACCCTGCAGAGCCTCCTTGGCCCATGTACATAGTTTAATTGCCTATTGATTAAGTATATAGTGTTCCTCAAGGATCCAAATGAGGCCCAATAAAATAAATTTATAAATAAAATGACACTTACCTGGAAGGTGAAATCAACCATAGATAAAAACAGCACATGAAAAAGAAAGAAACAAATAAAAGAATTTGTTATTATGATAATTTTTCTTGTAAACTTATTTGGACCTTATTGTGTTTAAAGAGAAGTCCCGCCAGAGCAGTTCTTCTGGGGTGAACCAAACCTGCCTGGTTATCAAATTAATTAGTGACAAGGTTATCTCTGAATTTGTGCTAATTGATGCAATAAAATCAAAACATCAATTAGCACCTGTCAAATTCAGAGATAATCTTGTAACTGATTAATTTGATAACCAGGCAGGTTTAATTCACCCAGAAGAATTAATCTGGCAGAGCTTCCTCTCCAGAACAACAGAATTCATAAGTCCAAATTTATTACTGCAAGAAATATATCCTTGTCATGACACATCATGACCAGGTCAAGCCTCAGACAGTCTGTAGTGACAAAAGAAATCGCAACAAATGAGATAAATAGTAACAGAAACAGTCTGACAAATAAACTATGGTGTTTAATACAAATTTAATAGAACAGCTTGCTTTCATAGCAATTATATCTGATGTAAAAGTGTATTCACCCAAATATAGTGATTCTGGGGAGGGACTGATTCAGTGACTGTTTGTTTCCCATCTACACACACCCAATGCACCTGTACTATTATACTTATTACTTATGATGAGCAATACTGAATAATACCAGACTTGAGACATGAACTTTGTTTGTTAAAAAGTCCATAAAGTTTGATGTATACTCCACTTCATGAGAAGCTGTGATGAAAAATTAATTCAAGCAGCTTCAGTATACTTCATCAAAATATGGTGAAGAATTGTTGCCCGCTCTGTGCTTTATTAAAGACACTTCGCTGGCCTACCCCCCCCCCCACCCCCAAAAAAACTTGAACTAAATCCAACTCTCCGCAAAGTTTAAGAAACCTGCTTTATGAAGGAAAGGGAAGTCGATACAATTTCAACGAAAATTTCTTTTGCGGCCTCTGTAAATCGTAATAGGAGTAATAAAGTAATAGTAATGATAAATCATGTTGCAAAGAATTCTGGGAAGGGTAAGATATCTTCCCTGAGATTCACAGTTGACCACAACCCAACATTTCCTGATCATGATGTAATTTCTTAACGTCATTGCGTCATGGACAGATTTTGGTGGTGAAGTCTTGTCCTCACTCAATCTCTAGAGAAAAGTGCAACAAAAAGTAAGGAAAAGGGAAATTTTAAGGATAAATTTCGTCTAGTCAAAGAAACAAAGCTATTTCCCTGAAACAATAGACTTGTAGTACATTTGTATCTATATTTGTATATGACTGAGGGTTTATAATGCATATAAAACTTTAGCCCTATAGTGTAAAAAGTACTTTGCAATTTCAAAGCACGCTCCTAGGACTACTGCACTTTACAGTTATACTCAATCCAAATGAACAAAGTCTCACAATATAAGACAGCAATATAATAAAGTAATGTCAGAACGAACTATCTCAACAAAGTTTATTTTATTGTTGAAAATGTTATGTAGGCTCTTAGTACTGTCATGCACCACCTAGCCAATCACCGGCGTGTCCAGGATCTGTTCTTGCGGGGCTTTCAGAGTTAGGGGGGGGGGCTTAATGGCTAAAATCGCCAAAAAATGGCTGATTTGACATGATTTTTAACAAAGTGTGGGGCTTCAGCCACCAACCCCCCGGACAGGCCACTGCCAATGCATGATGGTAGTGTGCCTTTGGTCTGTCCATATCCACAATTCGGGGGGTTTCCCCCACCTTTCGGCAAAATGGTCCATTTTTTGCTCTTTTCAGACACTTTTTGACAATCACACCGATTGCCCCCCCCCCCACATTTCAAGCCGGATTGGTGCTAACGTGTGTCGCTAACACACTTATACCTCGGTGATAGTACAAATCCTTGCAAAGGATTTCTTACTTCATTTGTTATCAGGTTGACATAGAGATATCCCTCAGCACCTCATTAAATTTTTAAGATGAGATTCATTTCAGATCATGACACATTACTCACATTACAAACTCTTCTTCAATAGGGAATTCAACATCAAATCACGACATACTATTGAAGGAAAAAACAAGCCAATAAACTCTAATCACCCTTAAATTTGAAAGAGATAGCAAGATCATTTTCACATGTATTTTGGTAAGTTTTTCTTGGATCGCATCCAATCTTGTTTTTGAGTCAGCGGCAGGTTTTAATTGGCTGTTCCAGTTGAAATCCACATACCCCCCTATGGAAGACATGATCTGAATCTCCCACACAGGGAGTGTAGATTTGAAATGGCTTTGCTCATTCCAGGTAACCCCATTTGAAATTCACACTCCCTGTATGGAAGGTTAAGGTCATGACTTCCATAGGGGGTGTACAAATTTCAACAGGAATAGCCCCAATCTATGAGTAAGTCCTCTACCTATAAATTGGTCTCATCTCCAATGCCACAATTCAATATTCTCCAGTCACCAGTGAAAGCTCAGAAGTTGACCCCATGTTATGGGGTATGAGGTTTTGTACCCAATGCATACAAAGGTCAATTTATGAGTGTACAAACATATTGGGGTTAAAGAACTGCACCCTGATCATGCTCATCTATTAGGGCACAGTTGTTTAACCCCAATACTTTTGTACATTCATTGAATGACCTTTGAAAATTTGGGTTCAAAAACTCATACTCTCCAACTTGAGGTCAAATTTTGCACTATGATTGTTTCATTGAGGTTATTGAACAATGCTATTGGGATGAGGTCATGGATGAGCTTGCTTGAGATCCAAGCCATCTACAAGGAATACCAAGGTCTAGGATCTTTGCTATAGTATGTACGCAATTTGGATAGCATCATGTGTTGCCATTTGTTCACAACAACTCAGATTGAAGTCACTTGTTTCCTGGTTTAAATTGATTCTTATGACTTGGTTTTTGTATTAAAAGTGCACTTAGGTGACAACTTACACAAACTATTACGTACTTAATCTGAGGTTGTCTGATGGTGAATCAGAAGAATATTGTTATTGTTTTGTACAGTTATGAATGATTAGTATCTGATCGGAATCTACAAGTATTAACAATACAATAAGAGCGAATAAGGGATGTCATCTTTAAATGCAACCCTAACCCCATGCAGTCTTAACCCTCAACCCTGCTTCAGAGGATGATTTAAGGAAGCCCCAACATGCACTGCAAACGTGTTATCGCCAGAGTTTCAACTGCCACTTTTCTTTTCAAATCCCATTGAATTCTGTGCAAAAGACGTTGTTTAAGAATTGTGCGTGTGTCATTATTAGTTGGTCGATTTCAGACCTAAAGTAATGTATGCATGAAGGATAATTCACACCTTCTGTAGGTAACATAAAATGTGAAATCGACCAGCATTGTGAATGCGTTTTTATTGTAAATATATCAGTCCAAATTCAAATTTAACCATGGCCGTCAATACACAATGTGCGAGCAGTCGTGTCATGTTCACTCACACAGCTGTGCTAACCGCAAGTCAACACAGTGGCGTGGTGGGAAGTGCTTAAATCATCCTCTGACCCTGCTTGTTAATCTCAATAATCTCAAACAATGTTCACCCAAAAACGGGGTGGGACTATACTCGCGTCAGTATGGTAGTTCTAATGAGGAGAGGAGCAGTAATCACTGTAAGCTTTTTGTAAACTACGCTTCCATTTTACTTACTCATAGACAATGAATTAATCAACATGGCGATGACAAGTGCATGTCACCTCAGACACGCTGTATAAACGCATCAGAGTAATTATGATTAGACAACACTAATTAACATAACAGTAATTACACATGTATGATTGATATGTTAAATTGGTTCATTGCGGTGTGACACAAAGCTTCTCACTATGGACCACAATGGCCTCATCCCAGTGGCATAGTCCAATAACCTCAATTACACAATCATAGTGCAAAATTTGACCTCAAGTTTCAGAGTATGAGTTTTTGTACCCAAATTTTCAAAGGTCATTCGATGAATGTAAAACGTATTGGGGTTAAAGAACTATGCCTTGATAGATGAGCATGTCGTGGATCCTAGTGTCTATTCGGGATTTCCATGTGAAATCATAATTACGGTGCTTCTTTCATGCACTGTTGCTCACTGATTTATCAGGGGATACTCAAATGAGCTGTTCGGATTGATTCCCATCGCCATATTGAATGACATTCCTATTATGATAATAACGAAGTACAATTTAATCAATTTCCAGGCTTGCAGAAATTCAAAAACCTGGACACAAAATAATTAAGAAATACAAATTTTAAAATTTGTCTTTTGTACTACAGGGTGGCACATGTACACACAGTGGCGCGATGGCGTAGCTGGGATTTTTTTTGGCGGGTGGGGAGGGAGTTCATGCTAAGTCCTAAAACTGAGCAAAAAATACCTAGTAAATACAATATTGCATGATTTTATAATATTGCATGATTTTTAAAGCAGTTCTCCTTTGTAAAATGCAAAAATAACCTCAAAAACTGCATGGAGGGATGGGGCCAAAATGGCAAATATTTGTCAGGGGAGGCCACCCCATTGCCCCATGGTAGCTATGTCACTGTTTTTCACATTGGTTTTTGCCACTTACGCAGGCACAAAAGAATGTTTTAGATATTTTTCTAATGTGGTATCCAATGTTTCATGTTCAGAACAAAAATCCATACCTTTAAATGTCTTTCCAAAAATAACATTATTTTTTCAAATAAGTTGCACAAGTAAAAACTAGGCCTAAATGCAAAATCATGATTATTACGCAATACATACAACATGGATTATCACCGACCAAAACATATTTAACGCAATCCGGATTTGGCCTATAAAATACATTTGTTATCGTAGTAGATCTATACTCTACACAGCACATAAGTCATGTGCTTAGATCTAGTTGGTACCAGAGTTGATACCCAGGGGCTACCTTTTCCACCTATATCCTGGTGTCTCACTATTACTCACCATGGTTGCCCCTTACCTTTCTACCTACTTCTGGGCTACCTTTGAATAGCTGCTGGGGGAGGGGATAGGATGGGGGGAAGTGAAATTTAGGGGGGTGAGCAAAGTGAATTTCAGGGGGAGGGCAAAATCAACAAATTTTGTGCAAAATTGCTGCAAAAAGTGGAAATGTTCATAATTTTGGGGTGGGGGGTAACTGAGGGTAAGAGTTCCCATTGCTAGTTAATGGGTTACGGTGAGATCAACTTGCATCACCTAGAATCACCCGCATCATGTCGCATTATCCGTCTTGAACAGGCTGCAAGATGCACAGTCTGCTGGTTTCCATTTTAACTGCTAATTAAAAACCTGCAAGTATTTACCAGATCTAGTTTCTGAACCAACATCCCCGGCGGTATGGATTCGGGGCGGGGTAATTTATCGCAGCATCCTGGCTTGTAGGCCTAGCTACCAAACAGAGGAAAGTTTGGTGCTTTGGGGTAAGTTGTGCAAAGAAAATCAAACATGACAATCTCTAGGACACAGTTCCTTAACCCCAATGTACACTTCTACACTCAAAGAATGACCTTTGGATGTGTTGGGTACAAAAACTCATGTTCCACAACTTGAGGTCAAATTTGAGTGTTGCTTGTTTAATAGGGGTCATTGAGCTATGGCATTTGGGTATGAGGTCATTATGGCCCATAGCGTAAGCACAGACCCTAAAGTTTGTTCGGTTTATAATAGGAAAAAAAATAAAGACTTGTAACATCCGTGCATTGGTATAAAATGGCGTGCAAGCAGTTGGGTGCAGCACTTACACTAGTTACGCATGGCTGGTACACACTTGTGTGAATTTATGTGAATGTGAGTTGCGACTTTATTGATGTGTGCAGTAAATTTTCACCTATTATAAGCTGAACAAACTTTGTGGTGTAAGCGAAGGATATTACACTATATCCCTCAAGAATCATCAGCATCTGTATCAAAGAGGGGAGGGGGGATATCATACAAGTGAAATTTGGTGCTCTTGGGTATGTTGTGAATTAGAGAATAAGCGATAGGAATTTTATTTTGCCTATCCTCTATCGTGTGATAGGCGACAGGCAGGTCCAATATTTTGAGTAGTGGATGCCGGCGCAGCCGGTATCCACTACGATAAAAATATTGGACCTGCCTGTCGCTCTATCATAGGTAGAGGATAGGCAAAATAAAAATTCCTATCGCTTATTCTCATTCTTAGTCAGTTAAATATTATTTTAATAACTGTAAACAATTTTTTAAAGCAAAAAAACTAAGTTACCGTCATAAAAACTCCCCTCATTATAAAATGAACGAAACTTGTTTACAACTTCACGTATTCTGTTGCGCGTACTGCTAGCTAGCGTCGCGTATTCCGCACTAGTCTCACGATTACAGCGCAATACATACGCCGCACCTCTACAAGCGTGTAAGGCATTATCAAGACGCATGATGACGTGGGGTCGTCTACGGCCTGATAAACGGCACTCGAAATCTTGCGATTGTCCAATCAAAAATGTGTCTACGAACTAGACCACTCCCACTGACTAAGAATAGGATATTATGGCATCCCAGAAGAATTAACATGTATCAATAATATTTCATGTTGTCAGGGTATTCGTCTTCTGATTCATTTTAACAACATGGATGTGTTTAAGCTTTAAACTCACAACCATGGAGTAACATACCTGGTGAGAAGCTGTCTAATGATTCTTGATTTAAGCACATTTACACTGATATGATAGGGGAGACAAGTATAATAAGGTTAAACAAAGCACACATGTGTGACAATTTCAAAAACAAATGTGGAATACAGCTTTGAGATATACTTCTTTTTAGCTTGGCTGAAAGGCATCTTCAGTCAAGAACTGCGCATCAAGCTCAGGCCTGTAGCTAGGGTTTAATTTTTTGGGGGTTGGGGTTGGGGAGGGTCATTTCAACATTTACCCACCCCCCTTCCCCAAAGTGGACCTTTTGTGAATATCTCCGTCAACAAAGGGCTGATTTTCAATGTTTTTACAGAAAAAAAGTAGATCTTTTTTATTCAGATTGGCATTTTTAGGGGGCATCACATCACATTAGACTAGGTTCACCCCATGATGTCTCCCCATGTGGTCAGTTTGGCTGCACCACCAGGATTTCCACAAGGCCAGCCAATGTATGCACATAATATCCAGTACAAGTGCACTATCATTTACTGTGGGAGAATTGATGTGGCACATGCTGAGGTATTCATGGTGTATTCTTGTGATCACATAGAAAGGTTGAAACAAATGTGAGGCTGTGAATCACTAAACACATTCGATTTAACCCCTACGCAACAAATGCATGTTATATTATGATCAATTTATCTATTTATGATAATTGGTCGTACTCTGCATTTGCAGCAGTACAGTAAAATATTTTGCACAGAAAATATTAACTCTGTAATACCTTTAAACGACTAGGATGAAAGCAACCTGTGCAAGAGGTTACTGCAACACTACCTCGCAAAGAAATGCAACCTGTGCAGGAGATTAGTGAAATATCACCTTTATAATAATAGGGCCCACTATGTAATGTTGTAGAAAGACATGATGTTTAGATTTCACGCCTTACAAAGGTTAAGTTGAATTCATGTGTGACTTTGGTCTATTAAAAAGTGCACAGACATCTCCTAACAACATTTGGCAGTTTGAAGTGACACATTACATACATAAAATACATTTGTGGAAAGGCTCAGGTCTGGTTATATTTTGTAATTGTGTGTCATATACAAGTAAATAAAGCTATGAAAGATATGTGTAAAGCACAACTACTGAGAGTAAGCATAAAGTATAAATGGTACAATAATATTAAATGAATTAAAAGTAAAACTTTTTATCAAATCTAAGAAAATTCAAGCAATTAATAAATTTTATGTCTATTTGTCTAATATGATTATCTTATAGAATTAAATTCAAAAATGCTTACATTTGTTTTAAACATTTGTGACAAACCCTATTACAAATCAATAACATTTCCCTTAAAGCTTAATGCTTTGCTGAATATTTTGTACTTTTCTGTAACATTTCACTTAAAAGTTATATACACCTGCATCCCCATTTAAAGGAATTTCTTGTTTATTACAATGCCACATAGTTGTCTTCTGTGTCGTATACTATGTATTACAAACCACAGCAACATTTGCATAGGTTTTGCCCTAGCATACATGTATGCATCACCTTATCATGCTAGGAACAAACTCACAAGCATGAACTAAAGACCCGGACTAAAGATTCCATTTAAATACATCACCATATAAAAGGAAATTCTTGGTTATTACAATGTGCCTTCTGTATACATGTATTACAAACCACAACAACATTTGCATAGGTTTTGCCCTAAGCATGCACGCATCTCCTTGTCATGCTAGGAACAAACTCATAAGCATGAACTAAAGATTCCATTTCAATACATCCCCATTTAAAAGAAATTCTTGTTTATTACATGTGTCTTCTGCTTCTGTATACATACACATGTATTACGAACCACAACAACATTTGCATAGGTTTTGCCCTAAGCATGCAGGCATCTCCTTGTCATGCAAGGAACAAACTCACAAGCATGCAATGATAGATACCCTGATAGAGTTCAATTGCTCCTCCTCCATCAGTATGGGTAGATTGCTACAAGTCTTTATCTCAAGAGTCGAAAAATAGCGATATGTCTTGTGAAGATTTTTACCTTACTTTGTACACGATATGTATGTACACACCCCAGGGCGAAGAGTCTCTGATTTTTAGTTGAGACAAGTCAGTGTCGTACTTCCAGCGAGTGTGTGTATAAAAAGGAAAATGTTTTATTATTTCATACTCAAGATTTTAAATTAACATACTATTATACCTGCAACATTTTTGCTTTTTGATCTGCATATTGATGTTGAATTCAAGTTCATTATCAGCCAAGTGAAGTGATAAAATGTAAATGCAATAATGAGTTACCAGAGGTGCAATTTATTATTGTTCAAGCACTTGGGGAAATTGCCTTAGGGGGACTTGTTTTGCTGAAAAACCAAACCAAAGCAAACCAAAGCAAACCAAAGCAAACCAAAGCAAACCAAAGCAAACCAAACCAACCCAAACCAAACCAAACCTAACCTAACCTAACCAAAACAAAGTGCTTCATGACACGGCAAAATTGATCAGTTTTAGGGACAAGAGAATATATATGGCAGGAGTACATTTCTATGCCCTAGAATTCTGTATTGGACTCCCAAAATGGAATGACTCATACATGCAGCACCCCTGACAAGACTAATCTTAGGTTTGCAAGATCCTTGATTGCTGATACAACAAATAAGACCAAAATCCTGGAAGGTCTGGTCCCTCAAAAGATTGTCCATGATCCAAAACAATCAAATTATTCTGGTTTATGCTCAAGAACACCTTGATATAACACAGGTTTAATTTGACAACAACTTCCTGAACAAATCAGAACAGAAAAACCACCTGATAGCTTTCAAGGTGGTCAAATGAAAGACATTGTCCAGGCAAGGTCCGTGTCCACCCCTAGATGACCACAGAGTGGACCTCACAAATTCAAGTTCAAGGATATATTCTGATTCCAAAAATAAATATCATAATGATAATGGTAATGGTACACCATCATAACCAGCGATTTAGTTATAGAACTTGCTCATTTTCCTTGGATCGCAATGCCTGAACAGCGAACACGCCAGCGTGAACAGAGGTGCTCTACTAGCCAGTGGTGGTGCCGGGGGAATGTGGGCAAATGCCCCCAGTCAGAACTCTTGCCCCCCCCCCAAGTTGCCCCAAAATTTTCACTTGTTGCAGCAATTTTGCAAAAAATTTGTTGATTTTGCCCCTCCCCTGAAATTTACTCCCCCCCATGAAAATATCCTGGCATAGCCACTGGCTCTAGCGCCGTCCTACTAGAGCTACTTCATCATTGATATGAATGCTATTTATCATGTTTATGCGCTCTTTGAAAATATAGAGGGACAGATTTTGCCCCTCGGACACAAGTTGGACCACATTGATGCCCATCAATTGTGAAAGCCAGTACCAGTGATGCCATTCTTCAATATGCATATTTGCTTTGAAACAAGACTTAAAGGAGGATTTCGTGATCCTAGCATCCTCTTTTATGAAATTTTTCAGTAGATATCCACGAAAAAAGCTTATTTCCAAAATTTCAGTTGATTCCGATTTTGCGTTTGCGAGTTATGCATGATTATGTGTATTACACTGCTCCATAGGCAATGTGTTGTAATTTCGTTCTGGTGCAGCAGACGAAATTCAAATTTGGCGGTATTTTTGCTAAACAAATTAATCTGCAAGAAATATTTGGTACATAAACATTATGTAGCCAGAGGTATCCAGTGGTGTAAAAATCTCAACTTTTTTTGGGAAAAGTGGGGGGATGAGGCTGTGGATCACGAAATGCCCCTTTAAGAAAAACTTTTAAGATTTCTGAAGAAACAACTTATTCCTTTAATTCAAGGATAAGAACTTGCTTTAATGGCCTGTTTTTCCTTAAGTGTACAGAAGCGGAAGATATAATATGATGTATTTCACAAATTAAATAAGAACTTGTATAAGACACATTTACAGACCTCCTTCTGTAGTGTAAGTCTGGATTATAATGGCTAAAGATGAGAAAACTAGCTAGAGAGTAAAGGGAGGACTTGCTATGCATCTAGAAGATGTGTTACCATGGCGACAGTCTCCTTGACGTCACATGTCCATCATGGCGAACGACTTAAGCATGTATTTATGCTCAGAAAATTTTGTTGGTTCCGTTTTCTTGTGTATTATTGAAATAAGAATGACGAAATGACAATTTATCAACATAAATCAATACTTCAAAATGGAATACATACATGTAATCAGATCTGTAAGAAAAACAGGTCGAACAATTTTCAATAAATGTTTCAGTAATTTTTAGTGACAAAAATAAAACTTGCAAAGATAGAAAACAATGACTCCGGGTCAAGCAAATAAACACAACATAGAAATTCAATGTCTTCTGGCGATGAGACCCAAACACATATTATTTTGATATGGGGATCTACACCAGGCACAAAAAGAAACTCGTCAGTTATATTCATCCTTGATGTTCAATAACTTGATAATTTTGGATTATTCTAAAATATACATTTTGTTAATTGGACTTTGCTTTCTCATTTGACACCCTGTTCGTGAAAAACGAACAAGAATTGACCAAGATATGCGCCTCCAAAGCCTCAAACACCAAAATCAAAAGTTGCATTTTCAACGATTTTCAATGGGAACGCATCGTTGTATTGCACACAAGCACCACGGGCCAATCAATAAAGCACACAGTGTAACAGGCACAATTGAATCGCTAAAATTGCAACTTTTCATTTTGGGGTTTGTGAGTTTGGAGGCGCATATCTTGGTCAATTATTGCTCAATGTTCACGAACAGGGTGTCAAAGGAGAAAGAAAAGTCCAATTAACAAAATGTATATTTCAGAATAATCCAAAATTATCAAGTTATTGAACAGCAAGGATGAATATAACTGATGAGTTTATTTTTGTGCCTGGTGTATATTCCACTACAGATGAAATGTTACAAAGCCTCAAAATATAGCTTCAATCCTCCCGTTGGGAGACCTGCATCCCAAGATGTCAAATATTACTCTACATGAGATGAATCCATAAATATGGCACTTGCATGCACTTGGAATACATAGAAAAACATGACGAATATTATAAAATACACAGAGTCGCTGTTTGTGGATGTGAGCTGAAAATAAATACAGCATGAGAGATGCTACCCCTGGATGCTATGGCAATAATAATATAAAAATTGAACTATATTCTAATTTTGATACCAAATTAGGATTTTTATGTCAGTCTTAGTTCCCACAATTTAATCCTAATCTCAAATCCTAATCTTTAAAATTTAGGGTGATGATCCTAAAGTGGGCTGCAGGTAAAATGCATTATTTTACTCCAGGTCCCTGTATTTTGTCATGTAAAATGTTTTGATTTAACATCCTGATGATGTTTACACTAATTTCATTATTACTTCAAAAATTAGATAATCTGGAGGATGCCAAAATGAACTTGAACTTTAATTGTTTCCTTACACATAAAAATATATCCACACATCAAAAAGCAACACAAATTTTTGGAGGAAATGGACAGGTAAGCAAGGCTAGATATGGACACTGTCATCCTCCAAATGCTCACTGCCTCTGTATTTCAGTTAGGCAATGAAAAAAACAAAGAAACTGTCTCATGGGCAGATGGACTTTTTAAGTAGGATCGTTCGGTCTGATATAAAAATGTAAAAAATCGGCAAACATTTGATGTTTTTTTTGGCAAATACATTTTGAATATGTTCTGAATTTTTTACAAAAAAAATTTCAGTCAAAATCAATAAATGTTAGCCACAAATGGCTGATTTTACATGATTTTTTTTTTTTGCTTTACGTACAAGCTTTTTGCCTTTTTCAGGGTCTTTGGTTTACTGGGATCAAAAACATGCTCATCTGTCAGGGCACAGTTCTGTAACTCTAACATTGTCAATAGAATTAATGAACTCTGTCATTGCAAATGAGACAATAATTGTGGTTATGGTTATCTTGCCCACAAATATCCCAAATTTGCAAATAGCTCTTGTGATACCATTAACTAATGTCAACTTATCCAATGTTATGACAAACTATCATTAATCTCCATTATTAACAAATCAAGAAAGTCCCCATCTGTTAAAGCTGCCATGTGTTATATTTTTAAATGTACACAATATATAAATATACAGAAATTGTCAAATATCTAATAGGGCAGCTATTGCTGGTAGGGGTTTCTTGCACTTACCCCTCAAAATCAATCTGGCAACATTGAACCACACATTTTCTCTGCTTCTACCAAATATGGACATTGGGTACTCACAACTCAAGTGCATTCTATGTATTGAAGCTGGAGCGCTAGTGGAGTTTAGATAGAACTTCATGAACTGTTTCCTCATATGAATCCATGATATTTACAAAGAAAACATGAGGGGGATACTGGGGTTGGCTGGCTAAAGAACTTGCAACTTCTGGTGAAGATATTACTAAAATAGTTTGTTACATATGTCATACAGTGTGATTCTACATTTACAGATCAACAACATTTGATAAATCATTATGGACCACAATGGCCTCATCCCAATGGCATAGTTCAATAACATCAATTAAACAATCATAGTGCAAAATTTGACCTGAAGTGGCAGAGTATGAGTTTTTGTACCCAGATTTTCAAAGGTCATTTAATACATACTGTGCAAATGTATTGGGGTTAAATAACTGTGCCCTGATAGATGAGCATGTTGTGGGTCCCAGTGAATGGTACACCCTACATACATACGAGGGGGTATCCAAAAGTTTTTGACATCACCAAGAAGCGAAGGAGCTATATCAATGAAATTTTGTCAGTGTAATTACTGGTCCTTATGTACATTATGGTCCAAAAATGGTCTCATAAGTATGTTTACTTTTTTTTACAGGAGGCGCTAGATGGGCAATAGGCGCATAACCTTTTCATGATAAGATTCTCCACTTTCTTGAATTTCTTCACTGTGGCCGCATCATCCGAAAGTGATGGACATCCACTTTTTGGCTAATCTGTGAGGGACATGTGGCCAGTTTGGAAATTCCTTTTTCAAAAAGCAACAGTGCCATATGATGGGCAATCATCACCGTAGATAGCTTTCATTTCATCATAGATTTTCTGAGCATTGTAGGCCTAACCCTTCAAATGCAGGAACTTAATCACACTGCGTGCCTCAATTTTCACCATTTTACAGGTTATGCGCCTATTGCCCATCTAGCGCCACCTGTAAAGAAAGTAAACATACTTATGAGACCATTTTTGGACCATAATGTACATAA
This sequence comes from Amphiura filiformis, assembly GCF_039555335.1. NCBI lineage: Eukaryota > Metazoa > Echinodermata > Ophiuroidea > Amphilepidida > Amphiuridae > Amphiura > Amphiura filiformis. The sequence goes on from NC_092642.1 coordinate 56,443,844, forward strand.
GGACCAGTAATCACACTGACAAAATTTCATCGATATAGCTCCTTCGCTTCTTGGTGATGTCAAAAACTTTTGGATACCCCCTCGTACATGTCTTCATATCTATTTCCAATTACATTACATCATGAAGTCATCACACACTTATAAAAAAAATGAAGCAAAGTATTAAAATGCTATTGAAGTTTTAATCAAGCACTCATTTTATTTCTGGCAGATTATTTTATAAAAAAATGTAGTCTGATGAATTGTACAGTACTATTAGTATACTCCACAGTCTTTCGTTCCTTATGTTGATCCAGGGGAATGGCCTTTTCTAATCGGACTAAGGCAAAAAAAAAAAAGTTTGTCTCAAAGCTCGCACACGCATTTGTAAATCCCGCGATTTGAAAAAAAAACAAATGCAGAAAAAATGCAGATTTTTTCCCCTAAAAATAGCATAAAAATACCAAGTCAGAAAAAAAATTGCATTTCGCATTTGTTTTCAAACCACTCGTGAGCTTTGAGACAAACATTTTTTTTTTTGGCCTGATCAAAAATGTGATAAACACAAAATAATTACCTGTTGGGCAATATCATTTTCCCTCATTTAAAATTATTGTACATTTAGCAGCGGACAAAGTGCTAAAAGTGTCTTATTATTTTACCAGAAACAGTCATTTACTATGTTGATGCAAACAAAAAAAAAAACCAAAAAAAAACCCCACCAAAACAAATGTCACCACTTTTTTGCCAGAACTTAAACTAAATTATTCCTTTAATTTATTTTTAACAAGCAAATCATAAACTTGATCATGTCACGTATGTTGGGTTATTCCAGTTGAAATCCATACACCCCTATAGAAGACATGACCTTAATCTTCCACACAGGGGATGTGAATTTCAAATGGGGCGACTCCATTTGAAATCTACACCCCCTGTGCAAAAGATTAAGGTCATGTGTTCCATATGGGGTGTATGGATTCCAACCGGAATAGCCGATTGCTGAAAGGCATCTGGGGCAGACGCTCTTTGTTGTTCAGTGCATAGTTAAACATTGAACATTTGAACATTGTATGCGTCAATGTGATCTTGTGTACATGTGTAGTCTTCTCTGTGATTATAATAATGCAGAATGCTGTGTGCAGCTGCTTTTTGTATATTGCCAAAACTTGATTTAGAAGAATCCCATAATATGCTGTATGCTATCATAAATACCAGGAAATTATGTGTATTCATTGATGTCTCAATGTGATAAATTTACCAACTGACAATCTAAATGTACTCCCATTGTGTGTCGACTTAAAGTTAACTCCGGCTCAATTCGTACAGCATATTTACAATAATAAAGTTATTTGAAATTTTTAACATTTAGATTATAATGTTGTCATTTTAAACTTAAAATACTTTCAGTATATTGATTAAGACAAATTCAGCATGTTGAACAAGTTTATCAAATAAAATGTGAGGAAGGGTGCAACATGGGTCAAATACTATAGTGACAAAATACCGTAAAACCTCGTCTACAAGCATATAGCATTATTGAATTTGAGCAAATAAATTACAGATCCAAGCATATATAAACAAGTATTATTGGAAGACAAATCTATTATATTGGCATATTTACGCTTGTTTCTTATTAATTTAGCTTTCATAAAAAATACTATGTTTGTAGACGAGGATTTATGGTATACATCAATGAACAGAGCACATCCAGATCAAAATATGTTTATTTCTTAATCTCAAATTAAAAACAAAGGGAACCTAACCTGTACAATGTAACCGGAGTGTCATTTGATGAAATAAGATGTTCACGTTGCAAAGGATTCTGGGAAGTGTAAACATATCTGCTCTGATGTTGCGCCATATCTTATCTTTTAAAGCTATAACATGTAAATGTACATTATTTGTATTTTATGTAACATTAATGATTCAACATTAATTTCCTTTGTCATTGTCTACTGATGATCAATATCATATGAGCTTTCAAATCTGTCTTTATCACATACAACATAACAGCCAGTTCCTTTTCCCTCCTAGACCATTCCAAGTCTGTTTCCTTACATTCATTGTACGAGTCTATCCCCATGTGACCAGTCTTTCTTACATAGCCCCTGATTGGTTAACAGCATAGTATAATCATCCCAGTAACCAATCAAAACAGAGGTTTTAGATATCTCAGCAATTTTAAAATTAACCCCCTTCAACCCTACTGACTATTCACCATATTCTCTGATTGGCTCAAATATGATCTACCCCTCCTTGTTACCCAATCAAAATAGGTCTTAGAGCGATAGCGCATGGGTTTGATTATTTTATGTTTTAAAGAAAATCCAGAAGCACCTGTTTATTCTGATAATTCGCAATCCCCAAATCCAGCACTTCAACTCAATTTGGTAAAACCTTTTTAACTCAATTTCACCATTTATATAAACTAGCTTTTTAGACCCAATTTAAATGGCATTCGCATGTCACTCTTACCCCCAGTCCCCACATTCTATTTGCAAAGTCGTGACATTCAGATTTCCGGAATACTTGAGCAAATGTCAAGCCATCAACGTAATTTATACAATTTCTTTAAATGTTGGGAGTATTTATCTGCTTTGGGAACATAAAATGCTAAATATTTGACATTTTCAAAAACATCTGGGACATTAGCATGATTAAAGGAGTATTTCATGATTTTAGCATTCTCTATATGCTTCAGTAGCTATTCCATGAAAAAAGGCTATTCCCAAAATGGCTATTCCCAAAATTTCAGTCAATTCTGATTTTGCATTTGCATAAACAGAACATAAATTTATACAAATTTGACAATATTTTTGATATGCGAATGAATCTTTTTTTACACAAACATTATGTTGCCAAAGGTTTCTGATGGTATAAAAATCTTGGGGATGTCGTCATTTGATGTCACCACAATCTGCGCCGATGCACACATCCTTTATCGAACATTGTTACTGCGCATTGCAAGCGGTGTGACGTCAAATGACGACATCTCAAGTGTACTGCATAAAGCATTATGGGATTTACCGAAATGGTTAATTATAAATTTCTAAATCAGCCATCATCAGCTTCAGAGATTATCTAGAAATCAAGATCTGGAGCTCCACGGTTTCCATGCAACAATTGTCAAATCAAAAATTATTGTCACCCAAAAATTAATCAAACTTCACCGCTCATGTGAACAGTATTATTATGCAATATGAGGATCACAAAATTTTGCATAAAATCACACAATTTCTTGGTTTCCAAAATTTCCAATCATTTTGGATTTCTCAAATTGGTTTTTCGATTTGTACTTAAATACAATTATTTCTCCCATTTTGCTATTTGTAATAAAATACATCAAAATCTGCATGTTAGCAAAAGTCAGTCCAAGAAGCTGTGTTAAAAATTACCTATGAATATTGCATCACCTCTGCACAGAGATTACGCAGCAAAATATGACACAACAGGGTGTACAGCTTGCAAGAAGTAAGAGGGCAGTATACAGTATTTATCTCACACAAACACATGTGCATTCTTCTTCTGTCTTCAACACCTCAATATTGCAATTACATTTACAGGGCATTTACACTGCTTTGCAGTTTCAGGTCAATCAAAATAATGCCTACTATATTGTTTGTAATAAACGCTCCCCTTTAATAAACGCCCCCTCCCAATTTTTCAAAAAATTGATAAAAATGCAAACATTTCCATGCTTTAACGTGTGAGTAAGCTTAAAAACTTGCATCAGTCATGTCAGTCTTGTCAGTGACCATCGCTAAATTGCATGGACAAAACCTATTTAATATGACTCAAACTTCCATCCATTCCATTGCCTAATTATGGTAGAATTTCACCAGAATCTTGCTTGATAATGCACTTACGGGTGTAATTTTGTTGATTTACCACAAAAATATCATTTTCCACTCAACTTCCGTGGGCGGCGCCATCTATATTATAATACGCTATTCTCTGTCTGTGCTCTGTTTGTCTGTCTGTGACTGCTAATGTGAGGCCGCCGTGGGTAAATGACGGGCTCAAACTTGGTGGGTGGGTGCAGCTTGGTATGAGGAAGAACGAGTTTATATTTTTTAAGGTCAAAGGTCAAGGACGGGGTCAAGTTCAATTGAAGTCTAATTTCAAATTGCCCCTATGGAGCTCAAACTTGGTGGGTGGGTGGACCTTGGACTAACAAACAAAAGTTTCCACGGTGACCTTTTTGTCAGACCTACGGTTAAGAGGTCATAGGTCAAGAAAGGTAACAAATTCAAATTGCCCCTACGGAGCTCAAACTTGGTGGATGGGTGGACCTTTGACTAACAAACAAAAGTTTCCACAGTGACCTTTTCATCATACCTACGGTTAAGAGGTCATAGGTCAAGAAAGGTAAAAATTTCAAATTACCCCTATGGAGCTCAAACATCGTGGGTGGGTAGACCTTGGACTAACAAACAAAAGTTTCCACGGTGACATTTTCATCATACCTATGGTTAAGAGGTCATAGGTCAAGAAAGGTAACAATTTCAAATTGCTCCTATGGAGCTCAAACTTGGTGGGTGGGTGGACCTGGGACTAACAAGCAAAAGTTTCCACAGTGACCTTTTCGTCAGACCTACGGTTAAGAGGTCATAGGTCAAGAAAGGTAACAATTTCAAATTGCTCCCATTGAGCTCAAACTTGGTGGGTGGGTGGACCTTGGACCAACAAACAAAAGTTTCCACGGTGATCTTTTCGTCAGACCTACGGTTAAGAGGTCATAGGTCAAGAAATGTCCAAATTTTCAATTGTCCCTATGGATCTCAAACTTGGTAGGTGGGTGGACCTTGGACTAACAAACAAAAGTTTCCACGGTGACCTTTTCAGTCAGACCCACGGTTAAGAGGTCATAGGTCAAGAAAGGTCAAAATTTCAAATTGCCCCTCGAACTTGGTGGGTATGTGGAAATTGGACTAACAAACAAAAGTTCCATTGTGACCTTTTTGTCAGACCTACGGTTGAGAGGTCATAGGTCAAAAAACAAAGATTTCATTGAAGCTACCTACGGTTGAGAGGTCATACATGTAGGTCAAAAACAAAGATTTCATTGGAGCTCAAACTTGGTCGGTGGCTGTAACTTTGGCCAAGGAAGCCCAGGTTTGAGATCTGCAAAAGCCAATAATTATGACAGCCGAGAACCGCGAAATACGGGTAACCGCCTATTTATAGTATTGGTATAGTCGTAAATCCCTCCTTTCTACAGGAGCACCATCTGGAAATTTAACCTGATTTTTAAGTTTTTTCACTGACAATTCACCATTAATAAATTATAAACGCACCCTTTTGGAAAAATGCACAGACAATACCATGATAAGGTATTACAAGCTCAAACATGCCTCATCTGGTAAAACACAGATCTTCCGTATTAATTTTTCACCCTTAATAACTTTTTGGACTTATGGTGTCTTACATTTGTGATTACAAACAGAGTAAAAAAACATTTGCGGATCATGAAAATAAAAATCTTGCGAAAAGTTTCTACATATTTGGTATTTTATATGACCAGTTATTGGTTAGGCCTAGTACAATGGGTAGGGTCTGTGGTACTATAGGCATTTTCATACTCCATCCAAAGGCTGGTCCAAATGTTCTACACACTATCAAAAAGTTATATATGATTAATGAGACACATTGATAATATTAACTCCTGCACTGATGTGATATACATGTAGGCTATGTATTAGCCAAAATAAATCATGAAATGCACTGGAATGTCATGATTCAAACAATACATATAATGTTGTAGCTTACCATAGATGAACATGACGAATGCTATAACTGTAACACTTGTATTTGGAGCTTCCATCATCACATTTGTTTCTTCCAACCATCTTGCCTTGGAGCAAAAACTATATAAATCCAACACGAAATCTACACATCTATAGAACATCCAATCTATGAACAAAATGGAGTCAATCTTCTACCACCAAATACATCGGTTTCTCTCTTGGGCAACAACAGCCCCCTTCTATAGTACGTTCAGGTAATTTTCAACACAACCTACATTGATCATATAGAAAAACTTGACACATTCCTTATGATTGTATCACTTTTCTAGACAACACACTAGAATCCACGTCAGTTACCATCTAATTCCCTGAAATTGAACACTCCATTGGGGAGCATATGGCTTCTAAACACCTTAAACTAATAATCCATCACCTGTCTGACATCTTTTATGAAATGAACAAGCAAAGGTCATGACCTCTTTGAACTTGAGCGTGACCTCTGTCTGGCATCCATGTTGCATCCTCTCAGATTACTCACATGAATTTGTTTATTTCTTAGTATTTTGGCAAGAAATGATGATTTATATGTTGAACATCTTTCTCAATTTTAATAACATCATGGGGTGAACTGAGGGAGACTAGTGATAGGATCCACAACATGCTCATCTATCAGGGCAAATTTTTTTTAACCCCAATATATTTGTACATTCATTGAATGACCTTTGAAAATTTGGGTACTAAACTCATACTCTGCAACTTGAGGTCAAATTTTGCACTGTGATTGTTTAATTGAGGTTATTGAATTATGCCATTGGGATGAGGCTGTTGTGGTCCATAGTGTAGGCGAATGATGAAAATAAATAAGGCTTTCACTTTTCATTCCGTTTTCACTCAATGACTGGGCTATTCCAGTTGAAATCCATACACCCTGTCTGGAAGACATGGCCATAATCTCCCACTTAGGGGGTGTAGATTTTAAAATAGAGTCACCCATTCAGGTACCCCCTTTGAAATTTACACTCTGTGTGTGAAAGATTAAGGTCATGTGAATGTCTTTTATACAGGGTGTAAGGATTTTAACTGGAATAGCCCAAGAACCAATGGCCTACTTGACATACATGTAGATATCTGTACTATTTATGACAGTGATATTAAAAAAAAAATTAAAATGACAAAAAGGTAAAAACAAGCATGGGAACCAAGTTCATAATGAAGGAGTCCAATTGATTCTAAATCATCCCATCTTTTATATTATGGCTTGGGGTAAACATACAGTGCAGTCTTTGCTCCCCCCCCCCGGGCCATTTATCATTTATTTTAATATCATGAACATATTGTTTCAAATTGCATTTATTATTATCAATTACCAAGTCCATGACATCAATGACATCATTTACAATGAGGATCTTTTACAGCAGTAGAAGCACTACCGCCTAGGCGAAATGTCAACCGTGCTAGCATGGTCAACCATGGTCAACCATGGTCAAAACATGGTTGACCATGGTTAACTATGGTCAGCGATGATCAGCCATGGTGGCTTGACCATGGTCAACCATGGTTGCCATGGTCACCATGGTATACCATGGTCGACCATGCTTTAGCATGGCCGAGCATGGTCAGCCATGGTCTTCACCTCACTTGACCATGGTTGACCATGGTCACTTTTAAGTATACCATGGTCAACCATGCTTTATCATGGGTGAGCATGGTCAGCCATGTTCATCACCTCACTTGACCATGGTTGACCTCACTTGACCATGGTTGACCATGGTCACTTCAAGTATACCATGGTCAATCATGCTTTAGCATGGGTGAGCATGGTCAGCCATGGTCATCACCTCACCTGACCATGGTCACTTCAAATATACCATGGTCAACCATGCTTTAGCATGTGTGAGCATGGTCATCACCTCACCTGACCATGGTTGACCATGGTTACTTCAAGTATACCATGGTCAACCATGCTTTAGCATGGCTGAGCATGGTCAGCCATGGTCATCACCTCACCTGACCATGGTTGACCATGGTCACTTTTAAGTATACCATGGTCAGCCATAGTCATCACCTCACCTGACCATGGTTGACTCTGGGTAGTGAATGAGAAAAAGCGCCCTCTGTTGTTATTAATCGTATTTAATGCGTATTTACAACGTTGTGAATAAATATTTGACACCATAGAATATAAAAACTAGTAATTTGATAAGTTAAAATAAGATTTTTAACAGAATAAATCTAAATAATATGATTATGCAGTTTATTCCGTTAAATATTTACCCCATAATTTCCCTCATTCTTCAGGCCCTGCCCTCTATCGGGTGCTAATTTAAAGTTTAAGCTTGATTGCTATTGTTTCTTTCTATTGTTTCTTCCTTGATTGCTATTGTTTCTTAACCATGGTCAAACATGCAAATTTTTGACCATGGTTGACCATGGTCACTTTAGATAGACCATGGTTGACCATGGTCTCTGGCCGTGGTGCCATTTTTCAAAAACATGGTTGACCATGGTCAAAACATGGTTGACCATGGTCAAAACCCTGGTTGTTGAACTATGGTTGACAATGGTTCAACCATGGTCAAACATGCTAAGTTTTGGTTGACCATGGTCTCTGGCCATGGTGCCATTTTTCAAAAACATGGTTGACCATGGTTGACCATGGTCAAAAACATGGTTGACCATGGTCAAAAACATGGTTGACCATGGTCAAAACCCTGGTTGTTGAACTATGGTTGACAATGGTTCAACCATGGTCAAACATGCTAAGTTTTAACCATGGTTGACCATGGTCACTTTAGATAGACCATGGTCAAAAGGTTAACCATGGTTGACCATGGTCTCTGGCCGTGGTGCCATTTTTCAAAAGCATGGTTGACCATGGTTTGACCATGGTCAAAACCCATGGTTGAACCATGGTTGACCATGGTTAACCATAGTTCAACCATGCCTTTTTCGCATAGGTGGGGGGGATTTTTTCTCTCCCCCCCCCCCCCATATTTTTCTTGCACCCCCTACTTTTGAGGCAAACCCCTCCCCCCAAATTACGTCAATTTCCACTTTTTATGCAATTTTGCACAAAATTGATCGATTTTACCCCCTGAAATTCACTTGGGCCCCCTATGTCCCCCTGAAAAAATTTGTGGTGCCGCCACTGTTTACCAGCCCTCTCTTCCAAGAATACAAGAAATACTGAATGAATTGCAAAATAAATATGCAGAAACTTTCAAATCTCAAGTTTAGAAATGCAACAAAACATCTAAAGTGAAGTAACAGAAAGTCAAAATGAATCTGCTTCTGTCACTTAATTCAATTACAAAACAAATGGACAAATTTTCTGAATAATAACGATTTATTTTTTTATCTCTGTTGAATCATTCAGGACCTACATGATTGTAGCCAACATTCACATGGACCACAATGGCCTCATTCCAATGGCATAGTTCAATAACCTCAATTAAACAATCATAGTGTAAAATTTGACCTCAAGTTGCAGAGTATGAGTTTTTGTACCCAAATTTTCAAAGGTCATTCAATGAATGTAAAAATGTATTAGGGTTACAGAACTGTGCCCTAATAGATGAACATGTTGTGGATCCTAGTGCTGCTTCAATGCAAGAAATCCCATCAACAGTCAACAAACATGCCAAATTGGCCATCATTTCAACTTTATTTTACAAATCCCTTCTCTTTGAAACAAGGAAAGTTCCTGCCAGTGCGGACTTCCTTTGAGCTGAACCCGTTTGTCAATTCTATTTTGATACAAGGTGCGTGCTGCGTTTAAATCTCCATCAAGTTGCGGACAGGTGGCAGGGTCGTCTAAGGTGCAGGTGGTGGGTGAAAATTAAATATCTTGGCACATATGTTTTGAAGCAAATCACTTTGTTTTGTTTTAAAGAAACTAAAATTGGAGTTCAAACAAGTTCAGTGTAAGTTCCCCTTCTTTTTGTGACAAATTCTTTCCACAAATTACTGTCATTTTATGTGAATTTGGCACAAGGTTTAAAGGAGTAGGCATATACACAGAGAATTTCTGCAATTCTCTGGCCTAGATATGGAGATGTTCTACAAATTGTAGAGGCTCTGGAAGATGTTAAATATTGGGGGGGGGGGCAATGGTGCCTGGACCAAATGGTACTTTTCCATAGCCACCAAAATTATTTGGGGGCTGACCCCTCAAGTGCCAACCACCACACCAGGGGTAGCAAGAGCTAGTAAATTAAGCCACATGTGACCCTCGTCTGGTCAATCATTTCTCAGTATACATAGTTTGGCAGGTCTAGTCTAGAACTAGCCCCATTCCACAAACTGTGACGCCTCTCGAATAGTGAGCGAAGTGAGCACCAAGTGTAGCGATTATCTTGGATTATCATCATAGGTATAAGAGTACAGCACAGAGCCTGATGTGTTAGTCTAGTCCTGCAAGGGTTAGACCATGACACTTATCATGCCTATGTTCATATAGAAGACCATGACATCAATTTTGACCATTGGCCTTCAAACCCCTGGCTTCAAACACACAGAACCATAATATTTTGGTTGCCCCAGATCTTTACCATTATTTTCTGGTACAGTTCAGTCATTATTATAAATGTATTGAAGTAGATAATTACCTGTATCATCATTCTGTGTTGTATGCCAATGCTGTAGGCCTAATGAATTCATCACACATCATATCGTTCTCAAGTATGTTCTCAAGTATACATGAAGCCCGTAATATGAAGATACCATTTTAAAATTACCAGAGGCGGTGCAGCCTAATTCCCCAATGCATAAACCATGACTAAATTAAGACAATGCAGAGGGTATCATCCTGTAATTAATAGCAGCAAATCATTCATTAGTATGAATGAAGCCTGAAGGTATACTGGAGGAGTACACAATAATACCATGGGGGTGTGGCAGGCATGCTAGAAGGCAATGGCACTGACTGGCTAAGGTCAAATGGGGACAAGTACATCAGTGAACCAAGGTACATCATAAATCTACTATGACTTCCTTCTGTCAAGAGAAAGTGGGTTAATGGCATCATGCTCTGCTCTGTTCCTAGAGTGTTAATTATTTTAAGATTATATACACCAAAATGGTTCTGGTGCCTGGGAATGTGGAAAACCATATGGACTCATTTGAGGACAGCCACAAACATCTTGGCATAGGACTCAACTCTAGTATCAGCTCCCACAAACTGGAATCTATGGTAGGTTATTAGACCATAGACTCTCTAATCCAGGGTCTATATGGTTACGCCTATTACAACTATCATGACTATCAGTACCATTGACATGATTGAGAAATTTGACATGATCATCTTCATGGTGATCTAAATTCAAGTTGTTATATCCAGGATTGATTGACCAGACAAAGGTCACTGACCCCAAATCTTGACCCACATTTGACCAGTTCTCTATGAAAGGTGGGAAAAAATTCATAGAAATTTGTACTTTGTGTAATCAAATTCCCAGGTCAAATTCATCATTTTCAAGCAACACAAGTTGGTATTTTGAACCCACATTTATACTTTCACAATTCAATAAAAGTTGCATAAATTGGGTGCCAATAATGACAACATATCAGGCAACCTCAAAAGAAATATTGAAATTGTGAAATGAGGGGATTGCAAAAATCTGACAAATTGAAAATAAGCAAAAATGGGATGATTTTGCATGTTTTTGTATAAACTCCCAGAGGTCAGTGCACCAAGTGCATCTATGGCAAGGTGACAAAAAGTTAGGTGTCTAAAGTTACGCGAAGCTCCAAAAAAGCTGCAAAAACAGTGCAAAAATTGCACAAAGTGCAAAATAATGCAGCACACCACCTAAAAAAGGCTTGGAAATGCCATTGCTTTTGGAGGCAGCCAAATCTAATGATAACATGAGGTTAGCACTTTAGGTGCTTCCCATTTGAACGCTCTTTAGGTGATCCAGATAACTATAAAATGAAACCTTCATGAGCAATTGAACTGAGCTAGCTACAAGCCCTAAAAATTAATGCTCAAACTATATCCTTAATTTGGGAATTCTTTATGAATAAGTAATCATTTATTTCTGTGTGTATTATCTTTGCTGACAGAATACGTCCACAACATTTGGCTAAGGAAGGATCCACAACATGGTCATCTATCACGGCACAGTTCTTTAACCCAAATACATTTGCACATTCATTGAATGACCTTTGACAATTTGAGTACAAAAACTCGTACTCTGCAACACAAGGTCAAATTTTGCACTATGATTGTTTAATTGAGGTTATTGAACTATGCCACTGGGATGAGGCTATTGTGGTCCATAGTATTTGAATTCATGCACACAACAGAGAGCATTGGATTTAAAAGACGAGACATCATACACTAGGATCCACAACATGCTCATTTATCACGGCACAGTTCTTTAACCCAAATACATTTGCACATTCATTGAATGACCTTTGACAATTTGAGTACAAAAACTCGTACTCTGCAACACAAGGTCAAATTTTGCACTATGATTGTTTAATTGAGGTTATTGAACTATGCCACTGGGATGAGGCTATTGTGGTCCATGGTATTTGAATTCACGCAAACAACCATTAATCACTTCGTCACAACATATTTGAGAATTTAAAACTTGAATTTCCTGATGCATAATAAATTTGAGCAATATGATTTCTGAGATTTCTTGATTTGCTAACATCATGACAAAGTGCCATCTCAGCTCATCTTATATTTTACCGAAACATCCTGGTTTTCTTATTAGCTGATGTAACTAACTGACACAAACAAGTTAGAACTTAACTTACAAAGCTACTGAATAATTCAAAACTATCTATATTCACTATACTATGTTCAGAACTACACAGGCAAGAACTAGTTTGATTCAAACAAACACCCAGTCCAGCTAGAATAATGCCTTTTCCCATGCATATTGTTCAGGCTAAATTGGGTTTATGTTACACCCAAAATTGGGACCAAAAAATTTAATTTCTGTTAAAGGAGCCCCTATGATACACACAATGTTATTTATGTTGACAAGATTTTGTCCCACCTCAAAGAAGCCTGAACAAATCCAAATGCAGCAAAGCAGTTAAAGTACTAGCTCTGACATACCTTGGCATAAATAATAGCACACATATTGTTTAGGCCTTTTGCCCCCCCTTCCCTATGCGATAGAAAGATTATATTTGATAATTTTGAGAAAATGTGTTATTTTGTTCAGAACCGATTCTAGCTAGACTATCAACAAATATAATGCCACTGGATTAACTTCTTACCTTAGTCAAGCTAATACTGCAAAAGCAGAATTTCGCAGAAATTTATATCCCACAACTATTTTTTTACACTTTGCCAATTTGGTACTGTTTCCCTTGTTTTTAAATTCGCAATTCTAAGTTTCCTTACATTGACCTATACACAAAAGAAATATATTCACGCACTGCTATTTTCGCGCCAGCAGCTTGTAACGTGAAAAACATGAAAATAATTGTAGCGTGAAAATTTCTATTCTTTCCGTAATACTACCATCACCGGTATAGCACCTAGAGATACCTGGATAACTTATGCAATGATTTCTATCTAAATATTTCATCAACCTTTCGTGATGGCTTCACCATCTGTATAGGTACAGTGTGGTACAAAACAAGGGTGAAGTTACCATGCTTTAATACGATCGACTGTTGTTTGTGCGCTTTCCTCAGAATTCAAAAAAATATATTCTGGATTTTGGACAATTGTGTTTAAAAAAAAATTAAATCTAATCCTAAATTACTGAAAAAAACCCAATAAAACTTGTGTTAACCCTATAAATAAGATCTTTCCACACATTCATGGAAACTTCCTGAAAATGGGATATTCCAAAAATTTATTTAGCCAAATAAATTGATCAGTGCCCCCCCCCCCAATAATTTGGGCCAGGCACCGTTGCCCCCCGCCCCTAATATTTAATATCTTTCAGAGCTTCTGTTAATCTTGTGAGAAACATTTCTGACCCTCCCCCATATTAAAAATATTGATCATAAGAACAAATTGAATCCAATTTTAGTTGATTCTTTTATATAGAGGTAGGCAAGAATACTAGTATTAAATTTATAAAATAAAATTGACTTCGTACCACAAAGAACTCAATAATTGTTTGATCATAATAAACAACAGATAACTCCTACTACTACTACTAGTAGTAGTAGACAAAGGCCTGATGCAGCACGCGCATATTAAACCAAGCAGAACCAAGAATGCAACTCAAGTTCAAGATCCCGTTATCGCTGCATAGGAGACTCAGCCCATGAGGTAATGGGCTATCAATTTTCCTAAGCTATAACACATTATGATCCCCGGATTGTGATCTATTGACATTTTAATTCGCATCAAAATGTTTCCAGATTTTCCACGGCTGTTTGCAGATGCTATTGAGTACAGTATGCATACTAAAAATATCAAGTGCAACATGAAATGTGAAATAAAATTTTAGATGAAATAAAATTTTATTTCCAAAATTTTAATGAAAGCGCAATATTTAAACCACATTTTAGTGGACTTGTTCTCTATGTAAAACAATACAGAGATACAGTTATTGTTAGTTTTGAGAGGCAAAAATTATGTTATTGTTTTCTTTGTTTCAACAACAAATAAGGCTTTCCGAATATGTTAATAAAAACAGAACAGCGCTAAAAAATTTACAATAAATTTATTTTAAGTTAAATTGTTCTGGTCAACAGCCATTGTAAACCCTCTATAACACAATTTGTACAAGTACTAGCTAGTACTAAAATCAAACACTGCACTGAATATATTGCATGTGCATTGTATTGCTATAAATTGGAAGTTTCTACACCACTTAAATTTGCTGATTGGTTCAAGAAAATGACCCTGGACTTATTGTCCAGTCTACCAATTTTAATCAAACCCTATAACTAACTGAAATTAAGTTATGCTCAATGACTAAGTGTCAAATTCTAATTATTTGATAAAGAATCAAGCCACAATAAAAAGATGTCTCCTTGATAAGTAGAATTCAGTGGTCAATGCCCATCAAAGAATGTGACACAATTTTCATCAG